>NC_090377.1:51592358-51893803 GCF_036365525.1 Heterodontus francisci
CTTTTCCAAAGGTCTGCTTTAAACTCCCAGCTCATCATTTTCATCTCAGGCAAAAAAAACTTTCCAAATTTTTTTCCCATACGATACTTTATTCATAAAATCTGTAAAAATACATTAAAAACAGTTCAGATTTGACATTACATAAAGTGCAATACAGATAAATTAGTTTCTTTCAATACATTACATGAGATGCCTCACTACACTTGTCGTAACGGGTTATATTTACAATATATATTTACATTTCACGTTGAACGTTCTCTGGTGCATACCGCCCGTGGGGTTTTACATGGTTTCCAGTCTCTTGGAAAACTATGGAGGGAGGGCCTTATTTTTTTTTTTTATTTCCAAAATATACTTTATTCATAAAAATCTGTAAAAATTACATTGCCAAACAGTTTCCAAACAGCACCAAAAAATACAAACATTGCAAGGGAGATCAGTTTCCTTCAATACTGTCATGAGTTTCTTCCCAACCCTTCCGTTTCACAATTGTCATGTCAATTACAGTTTTACATTTACAGCAATTGAGAATATTAACGATACAGTTCGAGGGGCTTCCCATGGTTCCAGCCCCTCAGTCCAGCTTGGTGGGGGAACCTTACACTGTGGTCTTTCCCCATTGAGCCTTTGCTGCGGCTGCCCCAAGCTTTAGTGCGTCCCTCAGCACGTAGTCCTGGACCTTGGAATGTGCCAGTCTGCAACATTCGGTGGTGGACAACTCTTTGCGCTGGAAGACCAGCAAGTTTCGGGCAGACCAAAGGGCGTCTTTCACCGAATTGATAGTCCTCCAGCAGCAGTTGATGTTTGTCTCGGTGTGCGTCCCTGGGAACAGCCCATAGAGCACAGACTCCTGTGTTACAGAGCTGCTTGGGATGAACCTTGACAAAAACCACTGCATCTCTTTCCACACCTGCTTTGCAAAGGCACATTCCAGGAGGAGGTGGGCGACCGTCTCTTCCCCACCACAGCCAACGCGGGGGCACTGTGCGGAGGGGGCGAGACTTCGGGTGTGCATGAAGGATCTGACGGGGAGGGCCCTTCTCACCACCAGCCAAGCTACGTCTTGGTGCTTGTTTGAAAGTTCTGGTGATGAGGCATTCCGCCAAATGACTTTGACGGTCTGCTCGGGGAACCATCCGACAGGATCCACCGTTTCCTTTTCCCGTAGGGCCTTGAGGACATTCCGTGCAGACCACTGCCTGATGGACCGGTGGTCAAAGGTGTTTTTCCGCAGAAACTGCTCCACGAAGGATAGGTGGTACGGCGCCACCCAACTGCATGGTGCGTTCCGCGGCAATGTGACCAGGCCCATCCTTCGCAACACCGGGGACAGATAGAACCTCAGCACGTAGTGACACTTGGAGTTTGCGTACTGGGGATCTACACATAGCTTGATGCAGCCGCACACGAAGGTGGTCATCAGGATGAGGGCCACGTTGGGTACATTTTTCCCGCCCATGTCCAGAGATTTGAACATCGTGTCCCTCCGGACCCGGTCCATTTTAGATCCCCAGACGAAGCGGAAAATGGCTCGGGTGACTGCCACGGCGCAGGAGTGGGGTATGGGCCAGACCTGCGCCACGTAGAGCAACAACGTGAGCGCCTCGCACCTGATGACCAGGTTCTTACCCACAATGGAGAGAGATCGCTGCCCCCACATGCCCAACTTTTGTCGTACCTTGGCTACTCGCTCCTCCCATGTTTTGGTGCACGCCCCGGCACTTCCGAACCATATCCCCAGCACCTTCAGGTAATCTGACCTGACGGTGAAGGGGACAAAGGATCGGTCAGCCCAGTTCCCAAAGAACATGGCCTCGCTCTTGCCGTGGTTAACTTTGGCTCCCGAGGCCAGTTCGAACTGGTCGCAGATGCTCATCAGTCTGCGCACGGACAGCGGATCCGAGCAGAAGACGGCGACGTCATCCATGTACAGGGAGGTTTTGACCTGAGTGCCTCCGCTGCCTGGGATTGTCACCCCTCTTATGCTCGCATCCTTCCTAATAGACTCAGCAAAGGGTTCAATACAGCAAACAAACAAGACCGGGGACAGAGGACAGCCCTGTCTGACTCCAGATTTGATCGGGAAACTTTCAGATTCCCACCCGTTGATTGACACTGCGCTACTGATGTTTGTGTAGAGCAGTTGGATCCAATTGCAGATTCCCTCCCCAAACCCCATTTTGGAAAGCACGTCCATCATGTAGGTGTGCGATATCCTGTCAAAAGCCTTCTCCTGGTCCAGACTGATGAGGCAGGTGTCCACCCTCCTGTCCCGTACGTAGGCGATCGTATCCCTGAGTAGCGCGAGACTATCAGAGATCTTCCTGCCGGGTACAGTACAGGTCTGATCGGGGTGAATCACCAACTCCAGAGCAGACTTGACTCGACTGGCTATGACTTTGGACAGAATCTTGTAATCAACATTAAGCAGTGAGATGGGCCGCCAATTTCTGATTTCTGCCCTCTCCCCCTTCTGCTTGTAAATGAGGGTGATGATGCCTCTTCTCATGGATTCTGACATGCTGCCGGCCAGGAGCATACTCTCGTATACTTCCAACAGGTCCGGGCCGACCCAGTCCCACAGGGACGAGTACAACTCGACCGGTAAGCCGGGCCTTATAAGGTACAGAACTATGCCATACTATTTCTCGAGCCATCATCGATCTGTATGGTTTAAAAGGCATTCCAAAGTATTAAAGGTTCATATTTATATCACTGTGACTTTTCTTATTCCCAATAAAGATAAATTTAGATAAGAACATTTGCAATTCTCTTTAATGGGCTAATGTCTGTATGAAAAAATGGTTATCTTTTTTGGAAACACATGAACAAATTGCATAAATCACTTTGAAACACATCATTGTTATTTGCACACTATATAACAGTGATAAAAGTGGCATGTGGATTTCTTTACTGGCTTTTCTTCCAAACCCCGGTTTGTGAGAATGATGTCCCACATTATTTTTCTCAGCTAATACTAATCATGCTGATTATATATATTCATAAATGTTTTGTCCATATACAACATCCTATTTTGCTATTATATTACCGCTGTTACAACAATGTAGTTTCCAATATGTAATGACACAAAAGTGGAAGTATAACTTATGAGTCAGATTGCCAGTCTGATTCCTGAGCACGTTATGGTAAGGAATGTAAGACATTAGTTTCATATCCGTTCTTCTGCACATCAGCTGGATTTTAACTTCAACCAGGCTGAGCTCAGATATAGACTAGCATGTCTAAAGACTGAAATGCAGCACAGCTACCAAATCACTCCTTTATTGTTTTTGTTTCAGTTGTTTCTGTCTGTAATTCACATGTTATACTATTTAATATCCTGCTGCTGGTATGCTTTGTCAGTGCATGCATAAATATTTGGGTGTACAATAACATCTGCCAAATGGAAACATATTAATTTTGTCATATGGAACACGACTTGAACTTTTTACTGGACATTAAACATAACCTGCTTCAAAGGACCACAGAGCTGAACAGCTAAAATATGCGTTCTGAGAGACAGTTGCATAGAGAGACAATGGGAGTGCTCCCTGATTCAATTAGCGAGATGGATTTTGTCAATAGTGATGATCAAAAGACATTGAGAGCTACTGACTTTGTAAGGGACAAACCTCCACCCACCACCACCCCCCCTATTGAGTGTGACTGGAGAACTTTTGAAATCAACAATCCTTCAAGATGATGCTGTTTCAAACAAAGAGCTGGTCACATAACTAACCTCCTGGCCAACTTGGGAGCTGTTTGAATTGTGGCTCATAGAAAGGTTTGGTGCAGACAGCAATTGAACTTCAAGAAGAAAGTACCGCTCTCTCCCTGTCTCTCTCTCTCCCTCAAGCAATGTCCTAGGGACCCACAGAAGCATCTTCAGCCTCATGACAGAGGACCTCTTCAGCCTTCTGGTACCAGCGAAACAAGTTTGAAAGTGTGCACTGGGCCCCAACGAGAAATGCAAGACTTAACTCCAATCAAGGACTTTACATCCAAACTAAAGACAGTAACTAAATTCCATCTACTACTCCAAACCCTCCCTTTTAACTCCTTCTCCTCCTCTGCATCTATTTGTGAGTGTGTTTATCTCATATGCATGCTGGTGTAGTTGTGTCATATTTTTTAGTATTTTTAACTGAGTTAGAGTGTTAAGGCTAATAAACTTACATCTTTCTTGTTTAAACATAAAAAAGCCTGTCTGATTGGTTCATTTACAATTACAATTAGAGAGCAGTGAGTAAGGACTCACTGCGGTGAAGCTAAAACACTGTGTTTTTAAAAGTTAAACCCTGTTACGGCCAAACCAGGAAAGGGGCCAGAGGGGAGCCTGAGACCCCTTCCTCACCCAGTCGTAACAACATGTTATACAACTTAATATCCTGCTGCTGGTATGCTTTGTCCCTGCCTGCATAAATATTCAGGTGTACAAGGGGTATCACATTAACAGCTGTGTTCTGTGTATATGCGTGAGACAAAAAAAGGCTTTCTCAGAACCAACATTATGCTGACGGACACCATAGCTCTACTCTGACCAACTTCTCGTTAAAATGATCTTGTTTCCTATATCAGGAGTACACCAAAAACCCTGAGCACCTATATTACCAATGTAGATGATAAAGTTACTTAAGTTTCTAATTAAGTTAAAAGTTGGGGCGGCACAGTGATGCAGTGGTTAGCACAGCAACCTCACAGCTCCAGCGACCCGGGTTCAATTCTGGGTACTGCCTGTGTGCAGTTTGCAAGTTCTCCCTGTGACCGTGTGGGTTTTCGCCGGGTGCTCCGGTTTCCTCCCACAGCCAAAGACTTGCAGGTTGATAGGTAAATTGGCCATTATAAATTGTCCCTAGTATAGGTAGGTGGTAGGGGAATTGAGGGAAGGTGGGGATGTTTGGTAGGAATATGGGATTAGTGTAGGATTAGTATAAATGGGTGGTTGATGGTCGGCACAGACCCGGTGGGCCGAAGGGCCTGTTTCAGTGCTGTATCTCTAAATAAAATAAATAACACTAACCACTGCCATTTTTTCATTTCAGTTATGCCACCAAACTCTCCAATGATATGATTAGAAGAGGCAAGAGAACAAAGGGTATACCAATTTCTGCAGCTGCTTTTAAGTTCTACAGTCAGTTTTAGGGGAGCATTAAAGCCAATTACATTTACTCTGTAACACTACTTCAAATACTTGAATGTATTTTTTAATTTATTGCAGAATCAGCTGGAGTCTTGTCCTCAGCACAGCAGGATTCTATGTATGCATTTTAAAACCTATCCAACCCTGTCTTACCACCATCTTGTTCTTATCTTGCTAGAAATGGGAATATGATTTCAATATAAAATGTCAGATTCCCACATTAAATGTACATGTTCAAAATAATTCACTTACACTCTCATGTAGGGAACAGCTCAGGTGCAGATCCTGATTTCTCCTGCTGGTGATAAAAATCTGTTCACACACAGCAGGAAACAAACCATTAAAGGTCTATTGACCAGACAGCACACACCCTTAATCCTGAAGGAAATGAATCATAGAATAATGCAGCACAGAAGGAGGTTATTTATCCCATTGTGCTGTACTGGCTGTCTGGGTGGAGCTATCCAATTAGTCCTACTGTCCTGTTCTATCCCCATAGCGCTGTAAAAAAAATTCCTTTCTAGTATTTATCAATTCTCTTTTGAAAGTTACAGTTTAATCTGCTTACACCACCCTTTCAGGCAGCGAGTTCCGGATCACAACAACTCGCTGTGTAAAGAAATGTTTCCTCATGTCACCTCTAATGCTTTTGCCAATCAGCTTAAATATGTGTCTTCTGCTTACCAAGCCTTCTGTCACTGCAAACAGTTGTTTATTTACTCCATCAAATATGTTCATGATTTTAAACACCTCTATTAAATCTCCTCTTAACCTTCTCTGCTCTAAGAAGAACAGCCCCAGCTTTTTCAGTCCCTCATTCCTGGTATCATTCTAGTGAATCTCTTCTGCACCCTCTCTAAGGCCTTGATGTTATTCCTAAAGTGTGATGCTCATAATTGGACACAATACTCCAGCCAGAGCCTAAGTAGTGTTTCATAAGGATTTAGCATAACTTCATTGCTTTTGTGCTCTATGCCTCTATGACTAAAGCCAAGAATCTCATATTTTTTTTAACAGTCTTCTCAACTTGTCCTGCCACTTTCAAAGACTTGTGTGCATACACTTCCAGGTCCCTTTGTTCCTGCACCCCCTTTAAAATTGTATCATTTAGTTTATATTTCCGCTCCTGATTCTTCCTATCAAAATGTATCATATCACACTTCTCTGGGCATGTGGGAGCAACGCTCCCCCTCCATTGCGGGTAATAACCTGGTCATCAGGTGTGAGGCACTCTCGGTGTTGCTGTATGTGGCGCTGGTCTAGCCCATACCCTGCTCCTGCGCCATGACCATTACCCAAGCTATCTCTGCTTTATCTGGATATCAAAAGTGGACTGTGTCCGCAGGGTCACGATGTTCAAACCTCTAGATAGAGGGGGAAAAAACGTACCTAACATTGCCATCATCCCGATGGCCACCTTTGTGCGCGGCTGCATCAAGCTGTGTGTAGACCCTTAGTATGCAAACACCAAGTGTCACTACATGCTGCGGTGCTTTCTGTCCCCAGTGTTATGAGGGATGGGTCTAGCCATGTTGCAGGGAACGTTCCATTCACTTGGATCATGCCGTACCACCCATCCCCCGTGGAAAAGTTTGTCCAGAAAAACACCTATGACCACAAGTCCATCAAGCAGTCATCCGCATGTAATGTCCTTGAGGCCCTGTCGGATGGTTCCCCGAGCAGACTGTCAAACTCATTTGGTAGAATGCCTCATCGCCAGAGCTTTCAAACAAGTACCAAGATATAGCTTGACTGGTGGTGACAAGGGCCCTCCCCGTTCGATCCTTCTTGCATACCCAGAGTCTCACTGCCTCTGTACACTGCCCTCGAGGCAGCCATGGTGGGGAAGAGACTTTCGCCCACCCCCTTCTGGAATGTGCCTTCACAGAGCAGGTCTGGAAAGAGATACAGTGTTTTTTGTCGATGTTCATTGTGAGCAGCAGGACTCAGTGCTCTACGGATTGTTCCCAGGGATGCACACTGAAAGAAACATCAACTGCTGCTGGAGGAGCATCAACTGGGTGAAAGGCGCACTTTGGTCTGCCCGAAACATGCTGGTCTTCCAGTGCGCAGAGCTGTTGACGACCAAGTGTTACAGATTGGCATATTCCAATGTCCAGGACTACGTGCTGAGGGACGCACTAAAGCATGGAGCTGCTGCCACAAAGGCTCAATGGGGAAAGGCCACTGTCTAAGGCCCTCCTGCCATAGCATACCGAGGGGCTGGAAACTGTGTAAAATCCTTCAGGCTATATGCACCAGAGAATGTTTGACATGACATGTAAATGTACATTGTAAACATAATCTGTAATGGCAAGTGTAGTGAGGTACCTCATGTACTTATCTGTATTGCACTTTATGTAATGTCAAATTTGAACTGTTATACGAACATATGAACATACGAATTAGGAGCAAGAATAAGCCACTCTTCAACAAGATCATGGCTCAGCTGATTGTAACCTCAATTCCACATTGCCACCTACCCCTGATAACCTTTCACCCCTTTGCTTATCATGAATCTATCTGCCTCTGCCTTAAAAATATTCAAAGACTCTGCTTCCACAGTCTGTTGAGGAAGAGCGTTCCAAAGACTTACGACCCTCTGAGAAAAAAATTCTCCTCATTTCTGTCTTAAATGGGCAACCCCTTATTTTTAAATAGTGACCTCTAGTTCTAGATTCTGCCACAAGAGGAAACATCCTTTCCACATCCACCCTGTCAAGACCCCTCAGGATCTTATATGTTTCAATCAAGTTGCCTCTTGCTCTTCTAAATTCCAGCGGATACAAGCCTAGCCTATCCAATGTTTCCTCATAAGACAACCCATCCATTCCAGGTATTAGTCCAGTACACCTTCTGTGAACTGCTTCCAATGCATTTACATCCTTCCTTAAATAAGGAGACCAATACTCTACACAGTACTCCCGATGTGGTCACACAAGTGCCCTATATAGTTGTAGCATAACCTCCCACTTTTGTATTCAATTCCCCTCGCAATAAACAATAACATTCTATTAGCTTTCCTAATTACGAGCTGTACCTGAATATGAACCTTTTGCAATTCATGCACTAGGACACCCAGATCCCTCTGCATCTCAGAGTTCTGCAATCTCTCATCATTTAGATAATATGCTTCTTTTTTATTCTTCCTGCCAAAATGGACAATTTCACATTTTCCCACATTATACTCCATTTGCCAGGTCTTTGCCCACTCACTTAACCAATCTATATCCCTTTGTAGCCTTATGTCCTCTTCACAACTGACTTCCCTACCTATCTTTGTGTCACCAGCAAATTTAGCAACCATACCTTCAGTCCGTTTATCCAAGTAATTTATATAAATTGTAAAAAGTTGAGAACCCAGCATTGATTCAAGTGGCACACCACTTGTTACATCTTGCCAACGAGAAAATGACCGATTTATGCCTACTCCCTGTTTCCTGTTAGCTAGCCAATTTTCTATCCTTTCTGTTACAGCCAGGTGAGGAGGGGTCACAAGGCTCCCCTCTTGTCCTTCCTGTTGTTTGACCGCAATAGGTTTTATTCCTTTTAAACAGTGGATGTGCTTAGTATTTCAGTGAGTGTTTTACCTTTTTCTTTTGTTGTCATCGTAAAAGAACCAATCAGACAGGTTTTCTTGAGTTTAAGCAAGAAAGAGGTGAGTTCATTATATTTAACAATCTAAACTCGATCTAAATAAAATAATAAAATTAGATTACACTTTCACTCACTCACATGAGAATCACACGCACCTGTAAATTACAGAATGGAGAAAAATAGTAGCTGGAATAGTGTTTGGATCAATAAAAGGGAATATACAGTCTGTGGTGTCTAGTAACTTTAGTGGTCTTCTGGTTGACTTTGTAGTCATGAAGTTCTGGGTTGTTAGTTGTTCCTGGAGTCAGCTGAGCTGAGGGTTTCCTTCCCAGTGTCTTTGTCTTGGATCTTGCAGCCAGCAGCCAGGCTTCGCTTGCCCCACACAAGATCTTCTGGAGAGAGAGAGAGAGAGAGACACCCCTTCTGACTTCTGCACAGATTGAGCCTCTGGCTTGTCTGACTTGTCCAAGGGAACCTCTCAGCTTTCATAGAGAGGGACAGATGGTCACATGGCTGTCTCAGTGTATTCTCTGGTGTCTTCTAATGAGATTCAAGTTTAGGAATTTCAATCTCAGTCAGGCTTCATGGTGTCAATGTTTACCTTTGGAGGGGTTCGCTCTTTCAATGTTAATATCCCAGGATGGCTTTGAATGTCTTGCTAATGAAAACAATACCAAGTAGTTCAATCAATATGGCAAGCCATTGTTTTGGGCATAGGCTAATCAGACATGTGTCTCCACTTTGATGCCTTGGAATGTGAAAGGTGTTCAAATGCAAATGGTGGGGGCCATTTTTTAGCTGTGGCAAAGTCTTTGTAAAAGTTGAATGTAATATTCCAGCTTTCCTTTTTTTTAAGTTAAATGCAGGTTTCCAATCGTTGAATTAGAAATCCTCATTTGGCATAGCATGTTTTCTTGACAATGCGAATATGTTATCCTCTACACCATGAGCTTTTATTTTCCATGATAACCTTTGATGTGGCACCTTATCAAATGCCTTCTGGAAATCTAAGTACACTACATCCACCAGTTCCCCTTTATCCACAGCACATGTTACTTCTTCAAAGAGCTCCAATAAATTGGTTAAACATGATTTCCCTTTCACAAAACCATGTTGACTCTGCCTGATTACCTTGAATATTTCTAAGTGCCCTGCTGTAACGTCTTTAATAATAGCTTCTAACATTTCCCTATGACAGATGTTAAGCTAACTGGCCTGTACTTTCCTGCTTTCTGTCTCCTTCCCTTTTTGAATAAAGAAGTTACATTTGCTATTTTCCAACCTAATGGAACCTTCCCCAAATCTAGGGAATGTTGGAAAATTAAAACCAACACATCAACTATCTCACTAGCCATTTCTTTTAGACTCTAGGATGAAGTCCATCAGGACCCGGGGTCTTGTCAGCCCGCAGTTCCAACAATTTGCTCAATACCACTTCCCTGGTGATTGTAATTTTCTTGAGTTTCTCCCTCCCTTCCATTTCCTGATTTATAGCTATTTCTGGGTTGTTACTTCTATCCTGTATAGTGAAGACCAAAGAAAAATGCCTGTTCAATTCATCTGCCATCTCATTTTCCATTATTAATTCTCAGACTCACTTTCTATAGGACCAACACTCACTTTGTTAACTCTTCTTTTTATTGAAAGTTTTTTTTAATGTATTTGATGAATAAAGTATGTTTTTTGGAAGAAAAACGTGATCAAATTTTGACCTGATGGCCCTGGCACACTTTGTATTGAGCTCTAATCCACCCCCACCTCTCCCAGTCAGGATTAAGTAGCATTGTGTTAAATTGTGCCCTCTCACTGAGCAGCATTTTTTTAAACTATTATTCTTTCATGGGATGTGGGCATCGCTGGCTCAGCCAGCATTTATTGCCCATTGAAGACATTTAAGAGTCAACCACATTACTATGGGTCTGGAGTCATATGTAGGCCAGACCAGGTAAGGAGTAAGGTTTCCTTCCATAAAAGGCATTAGTGAACCAGATGGGTTTTTACAACAATCGACAATGGTTTCATTGTCACCATTAGACAAGATTTTAATTCTAGATTTATTAATTGAATTTAAATTTCACCATCTGCTGCGATGGGATTCAAACCCATGTCTCCAGAGCATTAGCCTAGGCATCTGGATTACCGGTCCAGTGACATTAACACTACACGACCACCTCCCCTATGCCTCCATGAGACCCCTATATTGGGAATTGATAGTCCAAGTACCTCACTAAACTCAATATAAAATCTGCTGTATGTCCAAGTAGAGACAAGATGTATTTCCATCATACTAGGAAATGGAAGGCTGCATAGTTGGGCCAAAAACAGAGAGCCTGTAGTCTGTATGAGCTAGAAAGGCTGCAAAGCCCAATCTCGTTGAGAAGGAGGAAGGGGTGGGAATAAGGTTCTGTGTACAACCTGAAGTTGTTTACAAAACCTTAAACGTTAAATGCAAGTGTCTTAAACTTTGAATGGTTGAAATAGAAACTATGACTAAATGACAACTGTTTTGATATACGATAAACTTAGCATTTAAAATGTAGTACAGTTGATACAATTATGAACTGAATGGAATTTCATTTCTTTTAAATATATTCCCTATTGAGGGCAGGCCCAACATTGGGGAATTAGCTGTATTTATAAGAATGCATTACTTAGTTATTGGCTGAGACTCAAACTTTCAAAGGGTGTGTGATCACACATACATGGAGACTGTTCAACAGCAGTTGACAAATGGCTAGCCGGTCATTAAGAGTCAAAAAGGATACATGTGCACTGGCCCAAAAATCAACACTGAAAAGGCACTGAAAGATTGTACTTGTGTAGTGACCCAAATTCTGCAAGAGAATAATGAAGTCAACTACATGAGATCCAGGAACTGAGCAAAGTGCAAAGCTGAGACCGGTATGAGAAGAGAAGCCCACATGTGAGTAGGAGAAATATGACACCAGGGAACAATTAGAAATAAGGCCGATCAGGAAATCAACATTTGTATATCGTGATCTCTAAAATAAGGAGGGGAATTAAAAGATAGGGAAATGGAAAACCATCACAATGTCCAAAACCATTCTAACATTTTATTTGAAAGATGTGAATGGATCTATCTTGCTGTAAATAGAATTTTTTGAGATGTAATAAAATATCCTGTGTGTTTGTGTTTATATGTTTTAATTGGTTGCTTTTTGGTGAATGTGAAGTTTGAGCCAGCCAGCATGCATCACTTCCTAAGGACATGCCAGACGCTTTCACATGCCTTACAGACATGTCGGAACATACACTAGACACAAAGCTTTTAATTTTAGTGTTTGGATACATTCTAATGCTCTTCTCTCCCATACAGCTGGAATTGTGACCTCAATCACTGCAGCTGTGTATCTGATCTGTTCTTTTCAGGCAGAAGAGAAAGTTCAAAGATTTCAGTACTGTTTTGACTTGCATTTTGATTTTGTTACTACAGTTATTGAAGGCCAGAAAGTCATGAATCAGAGCTTTAAAATAACTGTATAAGCAAAAGCTTTTTTCAAATGTGCATTCGTTCTTCTGTTTTCCTAGTTTCATGGAATTCATTTCATTATATAAGACAGTTACCACAGCAGCAAACAGCTGAAATGATATTGTAGAACCTTTAATTGAATTTGCATATGATTAGTCAAACCAAAGATGAGAAAAACCCATTGGATCCATCAAAAGTTCTCTCTGTATTACCCAGCATTCTAATGTTTCCAGCCTAGTATCCACATGTTATGTTGGCATTCACATGTACTTTGAACATCCATAATGTTTTGTCTTGGCTATTCTGCTTGGCAAATTATATCAAATATTTATTACCCTTTGATATGTGTTTTAAATTTACTTTTCACTAATTTAAACTCATGTCCTCCAATCTTAGTAGCTTGACTTACTTTGAAGTAGTGTCCGAGTATATCTTGCCTATTAAACACAATATCAGGCAATGTAGACTAGAAAGAGTGACTGATGAGCAGCTAAGTGTTAGAGAGTTTACTCCATGTGTAAATGGGATTGGTTTTCAATTTAACAATTGCTATGTCCTCCCTCATCCTCAATTCCTTTTATTTATATGAATGTTCAGCTTGTTCCATGACTCTAGTGAGTATAAATTAGAAAGATAATGAATGTACTGAGTTAGGTGATCTCAGCTGGGGCAATACAATTGGTTTCAGTACCAAAGTCCCCCTCTTTATTACTATCAAGTCTGCATGCGGATATTCACTTAGCACAGTATCAAGTTTGGCTATGATGCTACCTGTGTTTGAATAGCCTGTGGGGACTAACTGTCAGGACATACACATTAATAATGGTCACCAAGGCAAAGCAGCTCTATAATTTCCATCTTCGCTGTCTGTGGCGCATTATGGGTATATCCTAGCAGGACAAAATCACAAATGTGTCGGTCCTCTCAAAGGCAGAGCTCAAGTGTGTTGGCATTAATCAAACAGAGGTGACTTCAGTGGATCAGACAAGTCCACAGGATGGAAGACGGTTGCATATCCAAGACCTTCTGTATGCTGAGGAGGCCGTTGCCAGACGACCAGTGGGGCATCCAACACTCCACTTCAAAGATGCTTACAAGCGTGACATGAAGGCCCGAAATGTCGGCTAATGCACTTGGGAGTCAATAGCTGACAAAAGAGGGAAATGGACTGGTGTGCACTACCATGATGACCAGTTGCTACAGCAGCTTGGCCACATCACAAACGGCAACTCACAGCGTCACTTGACAGCTTCATGTGCAGCACTTGTGGCAGAACCTGCCTCTCAAAGTTTGGCGTTCACAGCCATCAGCAAAGGTGCCGAGTGAGAAGACACCCCACTTAAATGGATTGTTTTCTGCGTGTCCATCATCTTTCATAGATGGAATGATGCCAGCCAAGGCAAAGTACTGAAAAACTACCATTAATTGCACTCCAGCAATGAATCAGTGGCTTTAGGAGATGAAGAAAGCATTGAAAATTGGCAGAAGAAATTTTTTGAGAGTCAAAAAAAAGCACCTGGTTGACCAGATGGGAGTGGAATAAGAACAGTTTTCATCTTTCTAGTTAAGAAAAATGGAGAAAAAAAATCAACCATGTTACCCACTCTGGAATACAAATCTGTGACTGCACTTAAGTACTGGACAGTTGTCAGAGGAAACATTTTACCACTTTCCCATTGGAAAAAGGGCTCACACACCGTTACCAGGTGACTAGTTTTGCAAAAATACTAGGCCTCATTGATGTGGTTATCTGGGCCACTAACAACTCCATGACTGATATGAAAAGAAAAGGCTTTCACTCTCCATTAATATGCAGGTGGCTTCAGATCATAAGAGCCAAACACGTAAGTAAATGTGTGGTGCCCTACGAGTAGTCACAGTGTCTTCATTTTGTACTTTGCTCTTGAATGCTACCTAGCATTTCCCAAGTTCATGAAACTATAGGAACAATTTAGCTAAAGTGCGCTCTGCGAATCCATTCATTCATTCTAGGAGTACATCTCGTTGAATTCGGCCAGAAGGCTTGCTAGGCTTCAAATTCAGTGAGAAA
Source organism: Heterodontus francisci (assembly GCF_036365525.1). Classification (NCBI taxonomy): domain Eukaryota; kingdom Metazoa; phylum Chordata; class Chondrichthyes; order Heterodontiformes; family Heterodontidae; genus Heterodontus; species Heterodontus francisci. Next base: position 51,606,636 of record NC_090377.1, read on the forward strand.
ATATTTTCCGAACTTTGCGGAAGCCTCACAACAAAAATGTGCTGGAGACTCAGTACACCTCCTAATTTCAGTCAATTCCATGCAAATTGGTCCCAGATTGAAGTCCCTGATGTTTATTATTCATCTGCTTACTCCATCAGCTCTGTTCACCCAAATAAAATGGTCACTGTTTTGATTTGCTGCTGTCACATTTTGGAGTTTCCTTCTTAAAAGTTTGTTTTAGCATTGAGTATTGCATTTAAATTTTTGTTTTTTTGGATATCTATCTGCATTGTTGTATCAATTTATTCTGCCATTTGTGCAGTTCTTTTACATTGCAATGCGATTTTCCACAATTCTGCTGCTACAACAGCCTTGCTGATAGCTGTCATTCTGTTTGCAACAGGCAAGTTTTTCAGAGTGAAAATTCATTTAGGCATTTCAATGACTGTCCCAGATTTGAAGGTATAAGCAAAGTTTCTGCAGAGGGAAGGAAGGCAGGTGCAGTACCACCTGATCTTATCCATGGAGCTACAATTTAGACCAATGCTTTATGAAGAAGGTTGTCACTGAGGCTGCCTACTCTCCAGGCAAGTTTTATTAGATACAGCTCTGCCCATGCCTATGAGAGTGCCTGAAGTATTAAATTGCTGTATCACTTCATTCTTCCAAACCATCACTGGTAACATCTGCCAGATCAATCAGACTGCTGTGCATCAATGCATCAAATAAGTGGCAGAAACACTTTCACCACTTTCCCATTGGAAAAAAGGGACACAGGCAGGTGGCAAGTTTTGCAAACATCCAGGGTCTCATTGATGTGGTTATCTGGGCCACTAACAACTCCATAACTGATATGAACAGAAAAGGCTTTCATTCCACAAGAACTAAGTCACATAATAAAATGTGTGGCACCCTGTTAACAGCTGTAATGTCTTCATTTTACATTTTGTTCCTGAATACTATCTATCATTTCCTGAGTTCTTTTGGGCAAGTCATCTAAGTTAGACAAATGTGGCAGCACCCTGAGAAATATTGGCCTCATACCATATGTTCCCCCTCTTGCCATGCCCCAGATGCTGGGCATTCCTTCTAGATGGCTTGGGATTTACATGAAAATAGACCATTGGGCATCACTGAGAAGTGTGAAGTCCATTGTCTTTGAATATGATCCTCTGGTCTGCCCAATCTGGGGTGAAGTTAATCAATGGATTTAGTCTCACTGGGCACCTAATGCTTTCTGACGGGCATGTAGTTAATTATATATATATGGAGCATGGCCAATGAACACCTTCCTTTAGGATTGATTTAGCCACATATATCAGACTGGAATCACAGGTTAATTAAAACTCTCTAGGTTAATGGATAATGGATGAGAGACCAGATTATGTGAGTTTTAATTCTCTGTTTGGTGAGATGAATGGATTTTAAGGGTTGTTTATGATCTAAACCCAGGCTTTAAAGCTGTGTGCATCCTTGCTGCTTTCACATTTTATCTACTGTCCTGACAGTGCAAGCTCTCGTGTCGAGAAAGAGGAGCTAACACTCCAGGTGTGGGATGTGTGAGGAGAACTAGAATGGGGTGTGCGTGAGGAGAGGGAGAATGGGACGTGTGAGGAGAGGATCAGTGGGAGCTTCCTCCTAGGTGCAAGCATGCAGAATTGTGCAGCAATCTGGAATTTAACACACATTGAAATAAACAGGCCACTCACAACTTTCTGAAAGATCAATGATTTTTTAAAATGTAAACTGTCCATGGATAAGAAAGTAATGCTCAGAGGAGTTTGTAGCCCACCCAGTGCAAAGAAAATTCAGAAGAAACATTGCACAGGAACATAGGAATTTTTTCCATTGTATGCTGTGAAGACCATCGCAGTCATCTATCCATCTCATAGCTTCTTTTGCCCAGGTTACAGCTCAATCCAATGTCATTTCCCCTTTTTGTGCTGCTCCTCTGCCCTTGTTCTGATTCCAGTAACATTCTTTATCTTCATCTTTTATTTTGTAGTTCTGATAAAAGGCTGCCTGCCTAAAATATTAACTTATTTGTTCTCTCCACAGATGCTGATTGATCTGCTGTATGTTTCCAGCTTTCCTGATTTTGTTTCCTATTCATGAGCTGATTTATGGAGTCCAGTGAGACAAAAATAGCCACTCCAATAGTAACATTTCTACTGGGATTACTGTTTCGGCTCCCATATCTTTATAGGAGTTAGCACCTCCACAAGAGGAGGGAGAATCTTGCAATAAAAAACATGTCTACAATCATAAACAAAAAGAAAATGCTAGAAATACAGAGCACACAGGATTTTCCACTTGCTTTTCATCGGTTTAACAGTGGCACTGGAGCAGGCAGGGTGAAATATTGTGCAGATGTCCATTATCCTGGATCTTCACATACTTCCTGATCAGTTTATGTTTCTCAACATTTACCAGATACATGAAGTCTCCCTCCCTTACAACTATGGCAACCATGTTGAAATGAGGTGATAATGAGGAAGCAATATCTTACTCACATTTTCTGTCATTGCCACCTCAGCAACACTGGACGATTGGAATGCCAGCATATAACAGGCACCCAGTGTTGCCAGGAGAGGCACAACAGCATAAAGAATTTCAAGGCCCAAGGCAGGATCGCAAATTAATTTAGGCATAATGAATTGGTAGTGCTTCATAGTAGGTTTGCCACTTCATCAGTACTGGTAAAACTTTTTAATCTTTCATGCTGCCTGCCCTTTTAAACTGCTGCAGAAGTCTCCAGTCCCCTGCATCAGTAACCATTTCCCAGTGATAAGCTCCCAAGTGCATGTGGGAATTCCACCAGGAGCCTCCCCAAAATTCTTTAATGAGGCCTATGCCAGGAATTCACTCACTGGGGCCAACGCGCATTGGAAAGAAAGCTCACCCAATGTCCAGGCAAATATTACCTCTCAATCAACATCACTAAAACAGATTGGATGTGAAATTGAGTCGTGTAGCTCAGCTGCCTATCACAGGTTTCCATGTGAGCAACGCACTACTGGTCACTTCCTGTGTGGCCCGTGCAGTGCTACTGAATTGGAATGGCGCATACTGCTGCGTCTCCTTTGTGCGCCTGGGAACCTTGAATGGATCTTTTCATGACATCAGTCACCCAGACTGTCTGAACCAACAGCAGGATACCAAATTTGGTCAGCGCATGTGCAGGCAGCATCTCTACAAATCACTCCTGATATAATAAGCCTTATGAAGCAAGATGGGCCTTGTTCGGGACTAATTAAAGGGCCACTCAACAAGTTGCAAGTGAGGTATTTTCGACTAATTTTTGCAAAAGTTTGTGGATGACCTGTTTTGAATTGCTGGAGCCATTTGCTGCACACAGCAAGGGAAGAAAGACTAGTGTCTTACAGAGGTGTGGGGACAGTTGTTGCAGTACCACTTGGTCTGCAGTGTGACCAGGACGTGGAGAGGAGGAGGCAGAGAGGGGAAGCTCTGCAAAGAGAAGGAGGACTCTCTGTAGAAAGTCCTACCCACAAAGGGTGTTCAGTGAGCATCACTCCTACTTGGCAATGAGTCAGGAGCAGTTCCTGAGGAGGCAACAATTCACAAAGGAGACTTTCATGGAATCAGTTGCGTCACCGCCTTCACACCAACCTGAAGCATCAAAATAGGGAAAGGAACAGCTCTCCCAGTGGCTGTGAAGGTCACTATCACCCGAACAATCTATACCTGTGGGTCTTTCCAGGCGGTAGCTGGTGACATTAGTTGCATCTCTCAGTTCATCATTCATAGAGGCATCAGTGAGGTCACAGAGGCACTGTACACGAGGAAAGGAGACTTCATCCTCTTTTCCCTAAGGAAGGGCAGCAGAATGACAGGGCATGTGCATTCTCCAGGAACGTGCAGGGTACCATCAACTGCACGCATGTGGCTCTGCAGACTCCTCACATTAATGAGGAGCAAAATAGGAATTGCAAGGGCTAACACTTTCTGAACATGCCATTGGTGTGCAACCACAATAAGTCCATCTTGGTCAATGCCCGCAAACCTGGCAGCACCCACAATGCTTTTATCCTGTGCCAGTCCACAATACCTGCCGTCTTCGAGCCTCCAAGATGCAGTGGAGGATGGCTGCTCGGCAACAAGGGTTACTCCTTTCATACGTGGCTGATGACCCCCTTCTGCCATCACACTACACAAGGTCAGAGGGCTTTGAATGAGATTGTAAGGGTAAGGGCTTGCCCCGGCACCCAAAAACACCTCAAGAGTCGGATGTCTTGTACAAATGAGCGACCTTTATTTATGAGCATGCAAGGAGAAGTCCTACCCTCACGAATTATTGTAGGGGTTCTGCTAGTACATTGTTCCAGTAGTCATTTTATACAGTTTTACAGGAGGTTTACTTGGTAAACTGTTTCTTATTTACATCATCTCACATCTATTACCTTCCCTGATCTCATCCTGCCTTGGTTATATTATTCACCTCGTCAACCTCTTGATTAGCCTATTCATAGGATTCTTGGGCTAGTCATAGGATTTGGGTGTCTAGCAGGCAAGCTTTCTCAAGTTACAGGGACCAAAGTTACGCCAAGTATCCCATAGTTCCTATGCCAGTCTCCCCTACAAGAGCCATGGAGTGACCCACAACACTGTGAAGCAATCCGATAGGCCTCCTAAAGCAGAGATTTTGCTGCCTAGATTGCTCGAGGGGATCGCTACAGTACACGCTGAAGAGGGTCTCCATGTTTGTGGTGATGTGCTGTGTGCTCCACAACCTAGCCATTCTGAGAGCCTAGCCACGATTTCCTTGGATCCAGAAGCCACCTCAGAAGGAGGAAGAACAGGAAGAGGCAAGGAGGAGACCACATCCACCACATGCAACTGGACAGATTGAGAGGGACCAGATTGTGAGGCTTCAAATCAGTTAAAAGGAAATTTCCACTCCAACATGGACCCACCATTCCCCAACCATGCATCGATATCAAACTCCCCATCACAAAATCCCCTTGGCCAACACTAATTAATAAAAGCCAACAGCAATAACCTTCACTCAACAACTTTATTAAGCAACACATCAATAATACAAAAAACCCCAGATCTAATCACCCTTGTGTATCCCTTTAACACATGTCTTTCAGATGCCTTTACCTGGTCTAGTGCAATGCCCCATTGAGCATCCAAACCCATGATGACTGCAGCCATGGATCTCATGAGCTCTGTCTGAGCTTCCACTGCAGCAACCTCTGCTTGTGCTGCACTAGAAGCTGAGATAGCGACCAGCAGATGCTGCATCATGATTCAGTTTGGCAGTGCTACCAAGGGGTTTCCCACCAGTTACATGATGAAAAGGATGGGCTCCAAGCTTTGTGCGATGCCCATCACCGCATTGGAGCTAGATTCCTTCATGTCCCTTGACAGTGACTGAAGGCTCTTTGCAGGCTTGCCAACGCACCAAACATTGTGCTATGCATTGTCATCAGTGATTTCCTTTAGTTTGCCCCAAAAGGGTCCTCATCTGAGTCCCTCGTAGCAGAACTTGTCTGTGACCTCATCCTCTAAGGAGTTTGCATGCAAGCTATCCTATCCCCCTGCCCTGGCTGAAGCCCACTTGTCCCCGGTGACTTATCGCGTGTTGAGCTTATGTTTCCACTTGTGGGGAAGAGCATATCTAGAGGCCATTAATCTAAGATAGTCACCAGGAAATCCAGTAGGGAATTCAGAAGAAAGCTCTTTACCCAAAGAGTGGTGAGAATGAAGAATGGGCTACCACAGAGAGTGATTGAACTGAATAGTATAGTTGTATTTAAGGGGAGGCTAGACAAGCATATGAGTGAGAAGGGAAGACAGGGTCAAGCTGATAGATTTAGATGAAGAAAGACGGGAGGAGGCATGCATGGAGCAAAAACACCGGCATGGACTGGTTGGGCCATATATCCTATGTAATCCCATGATTCCAACTGTACATTAGCCTTTAGTATTTGCACAGTGCCTGTATCTGAGCTGGTTGGCTCTGAGTGGAAGGTGCCTCCGCTTCACTCTTGTGAGCTTGCTCTCTAGAGGCCTGCTAATCGACCTGAACCTGATGGGACCCGACGACATGTGTTGGGTTCAGGTCGGGTGGGGCCCATCATCCAGGGCCGGCTACACACAGTAAGTGCTCTGCTAGTAAGTATTAAAAAAAAAACTTACCTGAGCTGGGAGTCCAGGACGTAACTGATCTGCGCAGTGAGCGAGTGACGTCACTATGACGTCATCATGCATGTGCGGCAGCTGCTTGTAGGTTCAGTGTCAGGAAGGTAAGTAAAGGGATAGTCAGGTCGGGCTCGGGTCGGTCCGAGTAGAGGCGGGTTCAGGTCGGGTCGGGCTTGGGTCTGCTGTGGTTTGGTAAGGTTCGGGTCGGGTTCTTTTTCCCGACCTAAAGCAGGCCTCTATTGCTCTCCCTCTTCCTCATGGCTCTTTGGAGGCTGAGCAGGCATCAGTTAGTGACTATATGAAAGCACAAAAGCATAAGGGGAGGGTTGGAAGAGGAAAGTGGGGCAGGGAGGAAAGCAGGAGTTCCATGGTCATACCATATGCAGTTTCCATTTCAGGGCACGTTTCAGGATGAGGGTAAGGGGTGAGTGCAGAAGGTGCATAAGACAGAAACTTACCACCACCCCAAGGGCCTAGGCAGCACCAGGTGCCACTGGCTCTGTGGCATTGGTCTCGATGATTAATTGGCCATCTCCTTGAGATGCTGAAGAGATGCAGACGTGTTTCTCCTCCATTAGTCCTTAGGCTTTCCAAGCTGTTGTGTGCGACCTTCTCCCGCAAGAGAGTGGGCAGAATGCCAATGACTGTGTGTCAGTGTGCTCAGGTGATGGCCCACCATAGCTGAATAGAGAGTCATAGATAGAGTCATAGAGTCATACAGCACAGAAACAGGCCCTTCGGCCTATCGTGTCTGTGCCGTCCATCAAGCACCTAACTATTCTAATGCCATTTCCAGCACTTGGCCCGTAGCCTTGTATGCTATGGCATTTCAGGTGCTCATCTAAATACTTCTTGAATGTTGTGAGGGTTCCTGCCTCTACCACCTCTTTAGGCAGTGCGTTTCAGATTCCAACCACCCTCTGGGTGAAAAGATTTTTCCTCAAATCCCCTGTAAACCTCCTGCACCTCACCTTAAATCTATGCCCCTGGTTATTGACCCCTCCGCTAAGGGAAAAAGTTTCTTCCTATCTAACCTATCAATGCCCCTCATAATTTTGTATACCTCAATCATATTTCCCCTCAGCCTTCTCTGCTCTAAGGAAAACAACCCTAGTCTTTTCTGTCTCTCTTCATAGCTGAAATGCTCCAGCTCAGGCAACATCCTGGTGAATCTCCTTTGCACCCTCTCCAGTGCATTGTAATAGTATTGGCCTGCAGAAGCATGGAGAGGTGTGTGTGCATTTGGAATGACTGGAAGGTCTATATGGATGAGGTGTAGTATAGGGATGTTAGGGATGAGTTCTGAGTGCCAGAGAGTGCTGCTGGCTGAGTAATAGGGTGTGCTGCATTGAATAGTGTGAGATTTGGGTGGTGTGGTGGTCTGAGATGTGATGTGCAGATGCATTCATTTGTCTTGACCACCCAAGTGAGGTCATTAAACTTTTGTCTGCAGCAATGACCTCGGGGCAACACTCTGGGCATTAACTGCCCTTGCCACCTGTGCCCAAACTCTTCTAAGGATATGCCTGAAAGGCTTCCTTCATCCCCCGCCCCCCCTCCCGGCCCGGTGGAAGCATGGCAGCTCTACTGGCCTCCAGTTGTCTCATCAGTGGCTCCAGGGCAATATCACTGAAGTGGAGAGTCCTTTTCCTGGAGCACTGCGACATCTCGCTTGACCCTGAGTGATCCTAAGTGATTATCCAGCCACCTTCAGTCCAGAACTTTCAAACAAGCACCAAGATACAGCATGGCTGGTGGTGAGAAGGGCCCTCCCTGTCAGATCTTTCATACACACCCAGAGTCTCGTTCCCTCTGCACACTGCCCTTGAGGTGACTGTGGTGGGGAAGAGACCATTGTCCTCCTCCTTTTTGAATGTGCCTTTGCAAAGAAGGTCTGGAAAGAGATGCAATGGTTTTTGTCGAGGTTCATCCCGAGTTGCTCTGTGACGCCGGACTCTGTGTTTACGAGCTGTTCCCAGGGACGCACACTGAGGCAAACATCAACTGCTTCTGGAGGACCATCAACTTGGTGAAAGACACACTTTGGTCTGCCCGGAACCTGTTGGTCTTCCAGTGCAAAGAGTTGTCTACAACCAAGTGTTGCAAACTGGCACATTAAAGGTCCAGGACTACATGCTGAGAGGCACACTAGAGCTTGGGGCAGCCGACACAAAGGTTCAATGGGGAAAGGCCACAATCTGAAGCCTGCCTGCCATAGGGGCTGGAAACTGTGTAAAACACCTCAGGCTGTATGATTCACATGAAAAGTATGTGGTAAATATCATATATAATTGCTATTGTATTGAGGCAACTCAGGGTGCCACAAGCTGTGCGGAAAGAACTTGAACTATATTGCACCTTCTGTAATGATGAATTTGAAATGTTATGGAATGTACTTTTACAATTTTTATGAATAAAGTATATTTTTGGGGAAAAAAAGTAGTGCAGCTTCCCTTTTATTGGGACCGCGTCTTTAAAAAGGGAAGCTGATGGGAGCACGTGGTTTGCTCACAATGCTACTCTGCCCCGGAGGTGCGCAAAGGCTGCAAGTGCTGCTCCAGAGAGGAGTGTGGCGAGGGATCGGTTTAGGTCACACTACAATCATGGAAATGAGGTGCATGCACTAATTTTATGTGCTGTCCATTTGGAAGTCGCTTGAGCAGGTCATGAATTGTGAGCCCTGCACCCAGAAACCAGGCTATCCAATTTCTAATCCATTATCTGATCATTGCCACATTGCTGCTTGTGGGAGCTTGCTGTGCAAAAAGGGCTGCCATGTCTCCTACATTATAACAGTGATTATGCTTCAAAAATCATTGGCTGTAAAGTGCTTTGGGCTGTCCTGAGATTATGAAAGGCACTATATAAATGCAAGTCTTTCTTTCAGCCACTCTGTTGTCACAGATTGCACCAGGGAGTGGAAATTCTACTTTAACAGGTTAGTTAGCATCTGTAAGTAAAAAAGATAGGTTAATATTTTGGTTGTATATCCTTTCGCAGGACTCCGTTTTGGTCTCGGATTTCCAATATTTGCATTTTTTTCCTCATTTGTACTACTGAAATTATGCTGTGCTGAGGATAGGACCATAGCGAAGCAGATTTCAAAACACTCAATGATGATGTTGTGTTAGCTCCACTGGCACTTAAAGTCAGGAGGCAAACTAGTAATTCCACTAACTCTACCCAATTTCCCTGTGCCTCACACTCAAATGGTAATTAAGAACTAAAATGCTGGTAGCAAATGTCAGTAAAAAGATCTCCCAAACTCTGGCTGTAAATTTACTTCCCAGAGGTCAAACAATCCTAAAAGTTATAATTTACAAAAAAATTTTGTGCCTACTTTTAGAAGCCCTATGGATGTGACAATCTTCAGTTAGGATTCTAAACAAGCCAGGAAATACACTGACTAGACGTAAAATTACAGTGTAATAACATTAAAGCAGTGTTTCAGTGCAAAATATTGTTTATCCATTTCACTGGGTGTGTTACAATACACTGTGATCGTCCTCTTTCACTCAATTCTAACTAACTCTTTGTGTAGTTGCTGTGAAATAATTTCAATAATTAATCTGATGTGTGAAACAAGGATTCTTGTATCGCATTTCAAACCAACACCATTCAACCAACCCCCACATTCCTGTGCCCATTCAGTACCAAAACTATTGGCAATTTGTTTTCTGCACACAACAGCAGACCATTGTCATGCAAAGTTGCTTTTAAATCCCAGCTAAGTTCCCATGTTACAGTGATAATAAACAACAAGGCTGAGAGTGTCAGTCACTGAATGCAGGCACAGGAAAACTCCCATTGGTGCTGCATTTGTCAGTAGAAAATGTACTTATTTTGCATTATCTTTGATCGTCTCAAGTTAATGCTTTATTCATCAAATGTTTCTTTAGAAGATGAAGAATGGAGCATTTTTGAACTATGTAATGTTAAACAGGCCATTTTATCATGCATGAAATCTAGATTTTCTGAACTAAGAAATGTGGAAATGTACTTTCACAAGACTTCTATAATAATACAAATGTTCTTTAATATGCAGCAATTTGCCACAGTGCTCTCTGTCATTATCAACTCTTCTTTCTTTTGGCCGTCAGAGTCCTTTTTAAAAAAAATTAGTGGTTAGCACCGCAGCCTCACAGCTCCAGGGACCCGGGTTCAATTCTGGGTACTGCCTGTGTGGAGTTTGCAAGTTCTCCCTGTGACCGCGTGGGTTTCCACCGGGTGCTCCGGTTTCCTCCCACCGCCAAAGACTTGCAGGTGATAGGTAAATTGGCCATTGTAAATTGCCCCTAGTGTAGGTAGGTGGTAGAGAATATGGGATTACTGTAGGGTTAGTATAAATGGGTGGTTGTTGGTTGGCACAGACTTGGTGGGCCGAAGGGCCTGTTTCAGTGCTGTATCTCTAAATATAAATATAAATAGATCCTCCTGACATAACTGTTCTTAAGTCCAGCTTCCTCCTTCAACATGAATTGTGCACTTTCTTCAATGCTGTGCTACTTCCTATTAGATGCTTGATTTGCAGTTTTTGACTGATGAGTTAATGCGTGGACAGTTTGGGGATAACCAGAACTTACTTTCATTTTCTCAGTCAGTCAATGAACATCATAAAATTGTTTTATGTTTTCTCCCCTTCCTGGTCAAAGGTTTCCAACTCTACAGAATTTTCTTGGAGTCTGCAGGAATTAAAAATTAATGTCCTGGGCGGCTAAGGAGAAAAAACATACAGCATTAAAAATGCCTGGTTTTTTTCATTTTCTTTGAACACTTTTGTTTATTAAGTTATAAAAAATATTGGAGATAGGGAAAAAAATCTTTGACTGGGGGTCCTATGCTGAAACCTCCAGGAATCTGTCCAAAGTTGACAACCCCATGTACTTGTGGCCACTCATCATTGGCTAGCTGAAGCTGATACTGAGGCAACCTGCTCCAAATTAGCTGACACTGCAGTTCTAGAACAAGCTTCTGGAGAGGAGAAAAGAGGGAAACTGTGTGACTTGAAGTACTACTAATTTTCCTCTGTCTCTCTGGTGAAGCACTTAGCCTCTCCTTTGTCTGATGTACAGCTGAGATCAGGTTGTTCCCACATAGGAAATTGTGGGCTTAAACCTGCACCCTAAGATTCAGTGGGACTGTCTATTGCTGATACAAATATACATCTGCTTCTTCTTTAGGTTCCTTGTCTCGAGAGACAATGGGTAAGCGCCTGGAGGTGGTCAGTGGTTTGTGAAGCAGTGCCTGGAGTGGCTATAAAGGCCAATTCTAGAGTGACAGACTCTTCCACAGGTGCTGCAGATAAAATTGGTTGTCGGGGCAGTTACACAGTTGGCTCTCTCCTTGCACTTCTGTCTTTTTTCCTGCCAACTGCTGAGTCTCTTCGACTCGCCACTCTTTAGCCCCACCTTTATGGCTGTCTGCCAACTCTGGCGATCACTGGCAACTGACTCCCACGACTTGTGATCAATGTCATAGGACATCATGTCGCGTTTTCAGACTTCTTTAAAGTGGAGACATGGACGGCCGGTGGGTCTGATACCAGTGACGAGCTCGCTGTGCAATGTGTCCTTGGGGATCCTGCCATCTTCCATGCGGCTCACATGGCTAAGCCATCTCAAGCACTGCTGGCTCAGTAGGGTGTATATGCTGGGGATGTTGGCCGCCTCGAGGACTTCTGTGTTGGAGATATGGTCCTGCCGCCTGATGCCAAGGATTATCCAGAGGCAGCGAAGATGGAATGAATTGAGACGTCGCTCTTGGCTGACATATGTTGTCCAGGCCTTGCTGCCGTAGAGCAAGGTACTGAGGACACAGGTTTAATACACTCGGACTTTTGTATTCCGTGTCAGTGCGCCATTTTCCGACACTCTCTTGGCCAGTCTGGACATAGCAGCAGATGCCTTTCCTATGCGCTTGTTGATTTCTGCATCGAGAGACAGGTTACTGGTGATAGTTGAGCCTAGGTAGGTGAACTCTTGAACCACTTGCAGAGCGTGGTCGCCGATTTTGATGGTTGGAGCATTTCTGACATCCTGTCCCATGATGTTCGTTTTCTTGAGGCTGATGGTTAGGCCAAATTCGTTGCAGGCAGCCGCAATCCTGTCGATGAGTCTCTGCAGACAGTCCTCTGTGTGGGATGTTAATGCAGCATCGTTAGCAAAGAGGAGTTCCCTGATGAAGACCTTCCGTACTTTGGTCTTCGCTCTTAGATGGGCAAGGTTGAACAACCTGCCATCTGATCTTGTGTGGAGGAAAATTCCTTCTTGTGAAGACTTGAACGCATATGAGAGCAGCAGGGAGAAGAAGATCCCAAACAGTGTAGGTGCGAGAACACAACTCTGTTTCATGCCACTCAGGATAGGAAATATACATACATACTTGTTATTTAGTCAGGCAAAAACAAAAAAATTTATACTATGGCACCACTGAGTGGAATGGAAAGGAACTGCAATCAATCTCACTGCAAATTCAGTGAAAAGAGGAATCAGGCATACTATCATAGAGTCAGAGTTATACAGCACAAAAACAGGCCCTTTGGCCCATCGTGTCCGTGCCAGCCATCAAGCACCTATCTATTCTAATCCCATTTTCCAGCACTTGGCCTGTAGCCTTGTATGCTATGGTGTTTCAACTGCTCATCTAAATACTTCTTAAATGTTGTGTTGTAGCTTCCCAACCGCACAAACTGGGGATCAAAGCTGGGCCTACTGGCCTGTATGGCTCAGTATCACATAACACTGTGAATCTCCCCACTAGGTTATCGGGGCGCCATCGCACAATTTGATTTTACTACTATTATGGTCATGTGGTGTGACATGGGTGGTTCCCACTGTTCAACTACCCACCTGACCGCAGACAGTGTATCTGTATTAGAGTTTAGCCCCTTGGTGTTTTATTTCTCAGATAAACAGTGACAGGTTTTCATGTAGGTTTTAAAAAACAGCAAGTCAATTGTTTACTAATCAACACACCTTGTCCTGAAATTGTTGCAACTGCATCCAGTCATGCATTTGCTCGCACACACACACACACACACGATGAAACAGATAGAGAAGGGAAAGAGGAAGGTGGCTTTTAGTGGGGGGAGAAGGTTACGATAACTGTTGATTTCTCTCTTGATTGAAGGTTGAGTTGAAGATGGTGGGCTACTTTTAGCTCTCACTGCTGTATAATGTAGATGCCGGATTTTTTTCAGCAGGGCACTGTGCTTCCTGGCTCGGCTGGAACTCAAGCTGTTACAAGTAGCTTCACCTTCTGGGTAAAGTGGAGCAGGAGGCTTGGGGGGTCCTTCCTGACCCGCTCCCGCCTCCACTGCCACTTTACACAGGGCTATGGTGGCAAATGGCCCGCCCACCCGAGGCCAATCAAGGCCCTTAAGTGGCCAGTTAACAGCCACTTAGGGCCTCAACCTGTGTTGCAGTATTATTGAGCGCATTGCACAGAAAACCCATCCCATGCTTGTGGATTCAGTGCAGTCCAGTCACGCAGGCCAGAAGGCTTGATAGGGGCAATTTTGGCTGCGTACTTTAGGCAGTAAAGAGCTAGCAAGAAGGGTTCTTAAGCTGCAATAAAATAAAATACTGCGGATGCTGGAAATCTGAAATAAAAACAAGAAACACCGAAAATGCTCAGCAGGTCTGGCAGCATCTGAGAGAGAGAAGCAGAGTTAATGTTTCAGCTCAGTGACCCTTCTTCAGCTACCTGAAGCTACCAGATAGCTGAAGAAGGGTCACTGACCTGAAACATTAACTCTGCTTCTCTCTCCACAGTTGCTGCCAGAGCTGCTGAGTATTTCCAGCGTTTCTTGTTTTTATTTCTTAAGCTGAAATGCAGGTTTTGCCTGCGTTTAGTGCAAGACGGCATCTTAGTAAAGAAGTTGATGTCAGCACTGGGAAGGACTGTCTGGAAGACTGTTATGGGGTTGATTGACAATTAAATTACCAGTTAGCACTCATTATAGAGGCTGCAAGCCATTTTGGTGGATCGTGCTTCATTTAACAATCTCTCTTAACAGCAGCTGAACAGGAGTAAAGAAGTCATTACTGAGAATTTCAAGCACTACTCAAAGCCATGCTCGGCTTTCAATGCTCACTTGCAGATTGAGATTGACTTACTACACTGTGTTTGAAGAGGACTTTTGAGACATGTCAGGAGACATTCTGGGACACTTTGTCAAGATTTGACCAACATTCTACCAATATTCTTCCTAGATATTCTGTCGGAATGTTGCCTAATAAGAGTGAGTGCTATGCTACTCGACCTTATTGGATACCTTGTAGGAGTCTTGAGGAGAAAGGGGTTGTTTAGTCATGGGCATCTTGCTAGATGTCCCGTTTGCTCTGCATGAGGAATTGGAGGCAATGAGGAGAGGAAGAACACCACCAGCTGCTGCAGCAGAGAAGGGTAGGAGGGTGTGGAGGGTTATTCAAAGGAGGCCTTATCCACCCAGGGTATTCACAGAGCAGTTTTCCTACATTCACTGAGACAGATCTCTGGGCATCAGAAACACTCTGCAAGCCCTTTTCAACTGAGGAGCCCAGGCCCACCATGGCAGTTGCCTGAGTTTCCTTTGCAGCAGTTTGTCATTCCATGCAAGCTGCAGTGGCTACAATGGGAGCTGCAACCTCAGTCATCAGACAATGCGTGATCACAGATTGCTGGGTGGAAGTCAACAGCCTCTTTACCTTGAAGAGGATGGGTCCCAAGCTTTGCATCCAACCATAGACCAAGGTGGAGGTAGACTCCTCCATCCCCTAGCCACAACATGCAGGCTTTCAGACAGGCTTTCCATTGCACTAAGTATTTGGCTTATCAGACCCATCAGGCTTCTTCTGAAATTTGGCCCTGCGGGGCTTCCTCTTCCGACTCCTCAACAGTAGAACTAGTATATGACCTTGCACCCTGGCAAGGTGTCACCTTGTGGTGTCCCTTCTCCCTGCATGTGCCTGGTGTCTCCCACTATGAGGATCCCTCCTCTGAGTTAACATAGAAGTTATGCGTGGCACCAGTCTCCGAACTGGTGCCTGCAACAGTAGTAGCCATTGATATAAAGCATTCTTCCTTGCTGTCTTCTTTCTCCTCCGGAGGAGGGTGGCAGTGGTAGGGGGACAAGGTGGCTGTTTCTCACCCTCAAATTGCTCTGTGGGTTGAGGCTCATCTTGCTTTTAGGATCCTGCAATAATAATGCCAGAAGGGTTAGGGTGCAGTGCATATGGCCACTATAGGAGGTGTGTGTGATGAGACCATATGAGCTTGGGATTGAAGATAGCTTTGCGTGATTCAGGGTCAGAATAGTTGCAGATCTGCAAGGAAGTGGGAGTGGCCACATAACTCTAGGCGAGGTGTGCCCTGCTCTGCCCGTGGCCACAGCATCTGCCTCTTGCCACCCAATTACTGCCAGCACTGCCTCCTCAAGGGGAGTGATGTCATGCAGACATGGTTGACCTCCCCTGGTCAGGCCCTGTTGTCACCAGTTATGCTCATTTTTTCCTGGAAGAAAAAGAATGGTGATGATGATTGAGTGTGTTGGCAAGTGTATTTGTGCATGTGTGGTGTTTCACATGGTCAAAGAGCTGTGAGATGTGTTTGAGGTCAGAGTAGTGCTGGTGATGAATACAATGTGAGGGATGCATGAATGTCAGTGCATAGTAAGATCGTGGAAAATTGTGTTGAGATTGTGATCCTGCTGGTGGTGGTGCAGTTATTGAGCAGTGTGTTTGTGAGATGGGATCTTACCTTGACAACTTGGTGTCAAATCATATAAATGTCTTGCGGCAATGGAGCCATGTCCTGGGGCCAAGAGTTCTGGCTGTGACCTACTGGACAATCACCTCCCACAGCTGCCTCTGTGGCCTCCTTCCCCTGTGCGGCTACAGGAGATCCCGCCTCCTCTCTACCTCCTCCAAGATCTCCAGTGCTGCAGCAGAGAATCTCTGCACCCTCTCTCTTGCTCCTCGAGACATCCATCCACTCCCAACCATCACACTTCACATCTTCAGTGGAAGTGAATGAGAGCAAGCTCCACGAACATTGTGTCTAATTAACGCTTGAGTACTAAACATGCAGTTGTATGTTTTGGCATTGTTACAACTGAGGTAGGAGTAATGCACTGTTAATTCAGTCCCACTACTCCACAGGTCACAGCATGTAAAGTTTCCCACCTACTAGAAAAATAGCTAAATTAATCACTTTATTTATCCCCAGAACAAAACACGCCAAACCAGGTTTCTTTAAACAACAACAAAATTAACTATTTATTGATAAACCAGGTTTTACATGTTAATGAGATGAATCTATATGTTTAGAGATACAGCACTGAAACAGGCCCTTCGGCCCACCGAGTCTGTGCCGACCATCAACCACCCATTTATACTAATCCTACACTAATCCCATATTCCTACCACATCCCCACCTGTCCCTATATTTCCCTACCAGCTACCTATACTAGGGGCAATTTATAATGGCCAATTTACCTACCAACCTGCAAGTCTTTTGGCTGTGGGAGGAAACCGGAGCACCCGGAGAAAACCCATGCAGACACAGGGAGAACTTGCAAACTCCACACAGGCAGTATCCAGAATTGAACCCAGGTTGCTGGAGCTGTGAGGCTGCGGTGCTAACCACTGCGCCACTGTGCCGCCCCCACAGACTTTATAACTGCTTAATCTTCCTAACCCTCATGCACTCACATGCATTCAATTAGCAACAGTTAACCGGGGAAAATGGAAATATGGTCTTTACAGCAGTTTCTCAGGAATAATAAAATAACTGGGTTGTAACTTCTGGTAGTATTTTCCAATTCGGTGAGATGTCCCAGAGTTAAATAGTCAGATGCCACTCAATGTTTCTCCAGGTGAAGTTAATGAAGAGTCTATGATGGGTTGGCGTTCAAGGTAGCTTGTCTGCAGCAGGCGTCACACAAATCTTTCAGCAACAGGTTGTAGCAACAGGACTATTTAAATTTTAAAGTAGCAGTCTAACAGTAGAAACTTTCTTAAGAGTTAAGGAACTTCCAAAAACACAAAAGTCAACAGGATTTACTCTCAGAAAAGGAGCCTTCTCCACAGAACATAGCAATTACAGAACTCACTCTTCAGACAGGAATTCTTGATTGGAGGCAACAGCAACCTTGCCACACCAGAAACACAGGCTTTCTTTCTCCAAAGCAGTGTTACTCCACAGAGTGCAGCAATTCCTCTGTTCTCTGGGTCTCTTCCTCTTTGATACAGGAGTTATTTTTCAAGAGAGACTTTTCTGGACTGTATTCCTGGCCAGTTTCCAGCAGTAACTCTTTCAGCTGCTCACAGACCCCTGGTTTCTTCTTTCACTGCCAAAATAGAACTGGAAGCCTTTCATAAGACCGTCATAAAACCATCAGGTTGTTTGGATACAAATTGCCTTGCAGCATGGACTCTTCAAACACGAAACCTCTGTAGTTATTGTCCACAGAGTTTTTTTAGTCGTAAAAGCACACAGACCTCCTAATTTAAAAAAAAAACACAAAGGCGCTTATGACTGCACCTGCAAGCTGTTTCAAATCATGATAATCATCAATTAGCCTGGAAATTGTATGCTAAAACCAGACTTTCAAACAGATATTTCTTATTAGCACAGCAGCCATTTTGTGCCTGTTTTCACCTTTTGGCCAAAATACCCTAATGAGAATAGTCTTCCTGATGCCAAAGTACACATCTTATAACACTGGAGGGATTTGGCTAAACTGCCAGTTCTCTAAAAGATTTAGCGGAGGAACACCACAAGTGCTGCTGTCCCTAAGCAATAATAACTTGTATTTATTTAGCAAAGTTAACATTTAATATTCCAAAGCTTTTCATAAAGGAGAAACCACTTAGTGTTAATCCAAAAGGTCGATACAGAATACCTGCAGTGAAACTCCACAAACTGCTTTTCATGTCTGTAGAACACCCCATGTAATATCATGGCCAGGAATCCCATGCATTGAATGCAAAACTTCAAATGCAAAGTTACCCATCACTTGTGAAGCAGGATTGTTGGGGTACACGGTGTGGGAAATCTACTAGTTGTCTCTTGTATTCTCATTTGCCAAATTTTTCTGTACTCCCAGTAACAAAAGATAGTTGGAGCCTGAAGTTGTTTCTGACCAGAATACCATTAGACATAGAGAGGGTGGTTTCCTCTGGTGGGGCAATCTAGAACAAGATGTCATAGTTGTAGGATAAGGGGTAGCAGATTTAAAACAGAGATGAGGAGAAATTACTTCTCTCAAAGGGTCAGGAGTCTGTGGAATTCACTACCCCAGAGTGCAGTGGATGCCGGGACATTGAGTAAATTTAAGGAGGAGATAGACAGATTTTTATTTAGTAATGGGTTGAAGGGCTATGGAGAATAGGCAGGAAAGTGGAATTGAGGCTGAGATGAGATCAGCCATGATCATATTGAATGGCGGAGCAGGCTCGAGGGGCTGAATTGCCTATTCTTGTTCCTTGTTCTTATGTTCTAAACTGGCACCGCTAATTCCCATACCAGTTTTTGGGGAACCATTTGGTAGGGTGTTGGTAGACTGTGTAGGACCTTTACCGAAAACAATAGCGGGACACCAATATATACTCGCCGTCATGGATATGGCTACTCAGTTCCCAGAGGCCATTCTCTTGAGAATCATTTTGGCAGTGGTAGAGGTTAACCCAGTTCTTCACTTGATATGGCTTATCAATTGAGATTCAGTCAGATCAAGGTTCCAGTTTTATGTCTAAAATTTTTCAGGAAGTTATGAATAATTTGGGTATGACACAGTTAAAGTCTTCAGCATACCACCCACATACACAAGGAGCTGTAGAACGGGACCATCAGCCCCTCAAAATGATGATCAGGGCATACTGTCATGAATATCCCCATGATTGGGATAAACAGCTCGAATTTCTTTTGTTTGCCACTAGGGATTCACCTAATGAATCCACCGGTTTTAGTCCTTTTGAATTAGTTTATGGACATGAGATAAGAGGTCCTCCAAAACTAATTAAAGAAAAGTTTGTAGAACAGGGAGACGAATCTTCTGTGTTAGATTATGTATCTGTGTCCTGGGAGTGGCTCACGATAGCCTGCAAAGTGACTCAGGAACACCTGAAAGCTTCCCAAACAACTATGAAGAAATAGACAGACAAGCATGCCAAGCCCCAAACATTTCAACCAGGGAATGAGGTGTTAGTATTACTGCCTCTACAGGGTGAACCACTGAAAGCACAGTTCAGTGGTCCATATAAAGTGGTCAGAGGAATTCGTGGAATCAGTTATTTGATTGACACCCCGGATCGCTGGAAAAAGAATCGGCTGTGTCATATCAATATGTTGAAAAAATATCATCGCCGGGAGGAGGATAAGAAAGCGCAGGTATGTCAGGTAGTAAGGACAGGGAAGGATGAAAGGGATAGTGAGGAGGAGGCTTAAGGAGGCCTAAAATGATTAAGGGGATTGACAAAATAGAGATGTTTCCTCTGGTGGGGCAATCTAGAACGAGAGGTCATAGTTTTAGGATAAGGGGTAGCAGATTTAAAACAGAGTTGAGGAGAAATTACTTCTCTCAAAGGGTCGTGAATCTGTCGAATTCACTACCCCAGAGTGTGGTGAATGCTGGGACATTGGGTAAATTTGAGGAGATAGACAGATTTTTAATTAGAAATGGGTTGAAGGGTTATGGAGAACTGGCAGGAAAGTGGAGTTGAAGCCGAGATGAGATCAGCCATGATCGTGTTGAATGGCAGAGCAGGCCTGAGGGACTGAATTGCCTACTCCGGCTCCTAGTTCTTATGTAGACAATTCTCAAATTGCACCTCCCACTATCCAGTTAGCTAATACTGAATTGTTAGGGAGATTAGACACTATGCTTTCATACTTAGATGCAGAACAACGGGAAGATCTAACAAGGCTACTCACAGCATTTAAAGGAGTTTGTAGGGACAAACCAGGATGTACAATCTTAGCCATACATGATGTGGATGTAGGAGAATCCTTTCCTATAAAACAGTATCCTTATTGCTTAAGTCCAGAGAAACAGGTCCAGGTGAAAGTAGAAATCCAAGACATGTTGGAAAACCACCTAATTCAACCCAGTCAAAGCAGCTGGACTTCCCCAGTGGTATTAGTGCATAAACCTGATGGTTCAACTAGATTCTGCATAGACTACAGAAAGGTTATTGCAGTAACAAAGGCAGACTCCTACCCAATTCCTCATTTAGAAGGCAGTATTGACAGAGTGGGTAGCGCTACATTTTTTGCAAAAATAGATTTGTTAAAGGGATACTGGCAGGTTCCTTTAACATCCAGAGCTAAAGAAATATCAGCCTTTGTCACACCAGACAGTATTTTCCAATGCTGAGTGATGCCATTCGGCTAAAAAATGTCCCAGCCACATTTCAGAGACTAATGAATCAAGTGGTAACCAATGCTCTTAACTGTTCTTAACTCGATGATGTGCTGGTATACAGTGACACTTGAAAAGACCATTTGGAACAATTAGAAGCTCTGTTTAGAAAATTACAGTCAGCTGATTTGGTAATGAGCTTTCCCAAAAATTCAAAACCAGAATGCCAGACTATTCCAATGGTGTTTACTATTACAGCCCTATTACTTAAAGATTATCCACATTGTGGAAAAAAATAATGCAATTGTAGATGCTTTGTCTAGAATCTTACTTTGCTTTGGGTTATCTGAGTGCAAAGCCAAACTGTATTAGTTACAGGTAAAGAGTAAATGGGAATGAGTGTGTAAATGTGTTTTAATATTTTTCATTTTCTGTTTTTTCACTCTTTGTAATGAAACACATTTAAAAATGGTGTTTCATTCCTCCAAAGATGGAGATATTACAAAAGTGCTTCTATTATTTTTAATATTTTTATTTATTTAAAAACTGAAAAGATTCCATGGATTTTTTTTTACCAAGTTCATCGACAGGACAAGATGTTGTTTGAAAGCCACCAGTGGTGGAGGCCACCTATGATTTGGGCTCAGAAAACAGCAGAACAGTTGGTGACCTGGAAAGAAAATGGTTACAGGGAAGTCACATGTCAAGGTTAATGGATGTCAGGAGGTCGACTCACTGTTTGGGGCTTAAACATTGTTTTTCAGTTTGAGTTGGAGTGTGAACTGTTTGAAGATTGTTGGTGATTTCCAGCCAGGAAAAAAGAAACCACCCAGCTCACCACCTCCTCTACCTTTTTGAAGAAATCCTGCCAAGAACCATTGTGGATAAAATCCCTGGTACCGTATATCTCCTGAAGAGCCAAAAAAAAATCCTGCGATTCAAGTGTGTGCTGGCGGAAAATTCTTGATGCCACTTTTCTCCTAGAAAGCCTACTAGAATAATTCTCGATATCTCTAGAATGGACTGCTTCTGAAACGATCCCAGTGACACGTCCCCATTTACCTGGATGCCAGACCAAAAAAGGAACACTGACTTCCTTCCACATCTTTTTTCATCAAGAATTATCAAGTATTTGGCCAAAGTAGCTTTTTGTCTTTTTTTTGTAACAGACTTCTGCAGAGTGAATTTCTGTATTTTTTCCAGTGAGTGTGTGTATGTAGTTGGGGAATTTTTAAAAAGGGAACTTTTATATTTTAATCAGTGTGTTAATGCTTTGCTTCGTTACTGGTTAAGTCTTGTTTTATAATAAACTGATAATTTTGTTGTTTGTTAAAGAAACCTGGTTGGTGTATTTTATTCTGGGATTAAAAAATAGAGTATATGATTGGATGTTTCAGTAACCGTGTAAACATTTAAATAGGTTGTGACCTGTGGAGAAGTGGAATTAGATAAGACAGTGCACTCCTCTCACCTTGGTTGTAACACCTGGGCCAGATCCATTCTCACTCCACTGAAATTGACCCTCCTCCAATTAACTATTTTTACTTTGCATTATTCCTTGTCCTTTTCCATAGCTAACCTAAACCTTATTATACTATGATCACTGTCCCCTAAGTGTTCCCCTACTGCCCCTTGATCCACTCGGCTCACCTCATTCCTCAAAATCAGTAATGTCTCCTTTCTCATTGGGTTGGAAATGTACTGATCTCGAAAATTCTCCCAAGTACAATTTAGAAACTATTTCCCCTTTGCCCTTTACACTATTACTATCTCAGTCTGTATTAGAATAATTAAAGCTCCCAAATATAACTATTGTATAGTTTTTGCACCTCTCTGTAATTTCCTTGCAAATTTGTTTCTCTATATCTTTCCCACTAGTTGGTGGCCCATAGAATATGCTCAGTAATGTAATGGTACCTCTATTGTTTCTTGGCTCCAACCATAAAAATTCTATCCTTAACCCCTCTAGGACATCCGCTCTCTCCAGCACTGTAATATTCTCCTTAAATCAATACTGTCACCCCTCCTACTTTCTTTCCTTCCCTATCTTTCTTAGAAATCTTGTATCCAGAAATATTTAGAACACAGTTCCGTCCTTTTATAAGCCAGATCTCCGTTATTACGACAACATCATATTCCCACGTGGCTATTTGCACCTGCAGCTCAGCAACCTTATTGACCATGCTCTGAGCGGTTCATATACATATCCTGTAAACCTAATTTAGCCCTTAAAAAAGGAGAAAGACTTGCATTTATATAGCGCCTTTCATGACTAATACCTGGAATGGGCGGGCTGTCTTATGAGGAAAGATTGGACAGGCTAGGCTTGTATCCGCTGGAATTTAGAAGAGTAAGAGGCGACTTGATTGAAACATATAAGATCCTGAGGGGTCTTGACAGGGTGGATGTGGAAAGGATGTTTACCCTTGTGGGAGAATCTAGAACTAGGGGTCACTGTTTAAAAAAAAGGTTCGCCCATTTAAGACAAAGATGAGGAGAAATTTTTTCTCTCAGAGGATCGTGAGGCTTTGGAATTCTCTTCCTCAAAAGGTGATGGAAGCAGAGTCTTTGAATATTTTTAAGGCAGAGGTAGATAGATTCTTGACAAGCAAGGGGGTGGAAGGTTATCGGGGGTAGGCAGAAATGTGGAGTTTTTTTTTGTTCATTCATGGGATGTAGGCGTCACTGGCCAGGCCAGCATTTATTGCCCATCCCTAATTGCCCTTGAGAAGGTGGTGGTGAGCTGCCTTCTTGAACCGCTGCAGTCCATTTGGGGTAGGAATACCCTTAGTGCTGTTAGGAAGGGAGTTCCAGGATTTTGACCCAGCGACAGTGAAGAAACGACGATATAGTTCCAAGTCAGGATGGTGTGTGACTTGGAGGGGAACTTGCAGGTGGTGGTGTTCCCATGTATTTGCTGCCTTTGTCCTTCTAGTTGGTAGAGGTCGCGGGTTTGGAAGGTGCTGTCTAAGGAGACTTGGTGCATTGCTGCAGTGCATCTTGTAGATGGTACACACTGCTGCCACTGTGCGTTGGTGGTGGAGGGAGTGAATGTTTGTAAATGGGGTGCCAATCAAGCGGGCTGCTTTGTCCTGGATGGTGTCGAGCTTCTTGAGTGATGTTGGAGCTGCACCCATCCAGGCAAGTGGAGAGTATTCCATCACACTCCTGACTTGTGGCTTGTAGATGGTGGACAAGCTTTGGGGAGTCAGGAGGTGAGTTACTCGCCTCAGGATTCCTAGCCTCTGACCTAGTCTTGTAGCCACGGTATTTATATGGCTACTCCAGTTCAGTTTCTGGTCAATGATAGCCCCTCGGATGTTGATAGTGGGGGATTCAGCGATGGTAATGCCACTGAATGTCAAGGGGAGATGGTTAGATTCTCTCTTGTTGGAGATGGTCATTGCCTGGCACTTTTGTGGCGCGAATGTTACTTGCCACTTATCTGCCCAAGCCTGGACATTGTCCAGGTCTTGCTGCATTTCTACACAGACTGCTTCAGTATCTGAAGAGTCACGAATGGTGCTGAACATTGTGCAATCATCAGCGAACATCCCCACTTCTGACTTTATGATTGAAGGAAGGTCATTGATGAAGCAGCTGAAGATTGTTGGGCCTAGGACACTACCCTGAGGAACTCCTGCAGTGATGTCCTGGAGCTCAGATGATTGACCTTCATCAACCACAACCATCTTCCTTTGCGTTAGGTATGACTCCAGCCAGCGGAGGGTTTTCCCCCTGATTCCCATTGACCTCAGTTTTGCTAGGGCTCCTTGATGCCATACTCGGTCAAATGCTGCCTTGATGTCAAGGGCACTCACTCTCACCTCATCTCTTGAGTTCAACTCTTTTGTCCATGTTTGAACCAAGGCTGTGATGAGGTCAGGAGCTGAGTGGCCCTGGTGGAACCCAAACTGAGCGTCACTGAGCAGGTTATTGCTAAGCAAGTGCTGCTTGATGGCACTGTTGATGACACTTTCCATCACTTTACTCATGATTGAGAGTAGGCTGATGGGGCAGTAATTGGATGGATTGGACTTGTCCTGCTTTTTGTGTACAGGACATACCTGGGCAATTTTCCACATTGCAGGGTAGATGCCAGTGTTGTAGTTGTACTGGAACAGCTTGGCTAGGGGCACGGCAAGTTCTGGAGCACAGGTCTTCAGTACTATTGCCCTGAGTAATCAGTTCAGCCATGAACTTATTGAATGGTGAAGCAGGCTTGAAGGGCCGAGTGGCCTATTCCTGCTCCTAATTCATATGTTCGTATGACCACCAGACATTTCAAAGCACTTTACAGCCAATGAAGTAATTTTTTGAAGTGTAGTCACTGTTGTAATGCAGGCAACACAGCAGCCAGTATGCAGACAGCAAACTCCGACAAACAGCAGCGTGATAATGACCAGAGAATCTGTTTGGGGATGTTGAATTAGGAATAAATATTAACCCAAACACCAGGGATAACTTCTCGTTTGTTATCTCTTGCCCCACTCCCACTTTACTTAAAATCTTTTACATTTCTTATATCTGCCAGTTCTGAAGAAGGGTCACTGACCTGAAACGTTAACTCTGCTTCTCTCTCCACAGTTGCTGCCAGACCTGCTCAGT
This sequence comes from Heterodontus francisci, assembly GCF_036365525.1. Classification (NCBI taxonomy): domain Eukaryota; kingdom Metazoa; phylum Chordata; class Chondrichthyes; order Heterodontiformes; family Heterodontidae; genus Heterodontus; species Heterodontus francisci. The sequence continues at coordinate 51,631,735 of NC_090377.1, forward strand.
TTTTCCAGCACTGTGTTTATTTCAGATTTCCGGCATCCGCAGTATTTTGCTTTTATTTGTGTTAATTCACTGCCACTTCTCTTCCAGGAATGCCTACCTTGAAGAAGTTCTGCTCTTCTCTCCGACGGGATTTTCGTTTGTCTCTTTTACCTTTTTTTTTTAAAGAGATACAGCACTGAAACAGGGCCTTCGGCCCACCGAGTCTGTGCCAACCATCAACCACCCATTTTATACTAATCCTACACTAATCCCTTATTCCTACAACATCCCCACCTGTCCCTATATTCCCCTACCACCTACCTATACTAGGGGCAATATATAATGGCCAATTTACCTATCAACTGCAAGTCTTTGGTGGTGGGAGGAAACCGGAGCACCCGACGAAAACCCACGCAGACACAGGGAGAACTTGCAAACTCCACACAGGCAGTACCCAGAACTGAACCTGGGTCGCTGAAGCTGTGAGGCTGCGGTGCTAACCACTGCGCCACTGTGCCGCCCATACCTTGTTCACCTTTATTGCTTTCTATTTCCCTCCTGGTATTTGATAAAGTGTCTACCAAATCTCGTTTTCACAGCCACTTCTTCCTCAGTGACTGTCTCCGTCTCTGACTTATTCCATGTGGATTCCAACTGCAGTTTCACCCATCATGTTTTGAATCCACCCAGGATTACAGGTATCTCCGAGAAATACAACGTTCCTCGGACTGCTGTTCTCGCCGCATCCTGAGATCCACACTCAGTGCCATGTGCTGCTACATGTACACACTGAACCTTTCTCTCCAGAAGCACCGCCTCACCTTATCTCAAAGCTCTTCTTCTCCGCAGTTTCATTTCATCCTTCGTCTTATCCAATGTATTCACAAAAAACAAAGAACAAAGAACAGTACAGCACAGGAACAGGCCATTCGGCCCTCCAAGCCTGCGCCGATCTTGATGCCTGCCTAAACTAAAACCTTCAGCACTTCCGGGGACCGTATCCCTCTATTCCCATCCTATTCATGTATTTGTCAAGATGCCTCTTAAACGTCGCTATCGTACCTGCTTCCACCACCTCCCCCGGCAGCAAGTTCCAGGCACTCACCACCCTCTGTGTAAAGAACTTTCCTTGCACATCCCCTCTAAACCTGGCCCCTCTCACCTTAAACCTGTGTCCCCTAATAACTGACTCTTCCACCCTGGGAAAAAGCTTCTGACTATCCACTCTGTCCATGCCGCTCATAACTTTGTAAACCTCTATCAGGTCGCCCCTCCACCTCCGTCGTTCCAGTGAAAACAAGCCGAGTTTTTCCAACCTCTCCTCATAGCTAATGCCCTCAAGACCAGGCAATATCCTGGTAAACCTCCTCTGTACCCTCTCCAAAGCCTCCACGTCCTTCTGGTAGTGTGGCGGCCAGAATTGCACGCAATATTCTAAGTGTGGCCTAACTAAAGTTCTGTACAGCTGCAGCATGACTTGCCAATTTTTATACTCTATGCCCCGACCGATGAAGGCAAGCATGCCGTCTGCCTTCTTGACTACCTTATCCACCTGCGTTGCCACTTTCAGTGACTTGTGGACCTGTACGCCCAGATCTCTCTGCCTGTCAATACTCCTAAGGGTTCTGCCATTTACTGTATACTTCACACCTGCATTAGACCTTCCAAAATGCATTACCTCACATTTGTCCAGATTAAACTCCATCTGCCATTTCTCCGCCCAAATCTCCAACCGATCTATATCCTGCTGTATCCTCTGACAATCCTCATCACAGTCCTCAACTCCACCAACCTTTGTGTCGTCCGCAAACTTATTAATCAGCCCAGCTACATTTTCCTCCAAATCATTTATATATACTACAAACAGCAAAGGTCCCAGCACTGATCCCTGCGGAACACCACTAGTCACATCCCTCCATTCAGAAAAGCACCCTTCCACTGCTACCTTTTTTCTTCCTTTCAGGTGTTAAGGAACGCAAGCTCCGGCAACTAATGGATACCAACGCCCCTCCAGATCCTGCTTCCACTTCACTTCCCTCTGACCCCACCCCTTCTGATCTGACCCCTTGCCGTGTATTCACTATACCCTCTGACCCCCCCCTCTCTGATGCTGAACGTTCTGTACTCAGCAAAGGACTCAGTTTAATCCCCTTATGCCCCCACCTCAATTAATTTCACGCTCGGCATGACGTTGAGCTCTTCTTCCATCGCCTCCGTCTCCGGGCTCACTTCTTTGACCAGGAGTCCTCCCCCCCGATCAGCAGACCCATTCACCCGCCTCCAGCATTCTCCCTCGACCTGGACAACTCCCTCTGGCCTCTTACCCACTCTTGATCTTTTCATTGAAAACTGTCGGCGAGACAGTGGTCATCTCAATTTCTCTGCCCCCCTCACTCACTCTAACCTGTCCCCCTCTGAACTTGCCGCACTCCGTACTCTCAGGTCTAACCCCGACATTGTCATCAAACCTGCAGACAAGTTTGGTGCTGTTGTTGTATGGCGTACAGACCTCTACCTTGTAGAGGCTCCATGCCAACTCTCACACTTCTTCCTACTTCCCCCTGGACCATGACCTCACCACCAAACATCAAGTGACTGTCCACAGGACTGTCACTGACCTCATCTCCTCTGGAGATCTTCCCTCTACAGCTTCCAACCACAGAGACCCGCAACCCCGGACAGCCCGCTTCTACTTCCTTCCCAAAATCCACACTCAGGACTGTCCTGGCAGACCCATTGTTTCAGCCTGTTCCTGCCCTACTGAACTTATTTCTTCCTGTCTTGACTCTATCTTTTCTCTGCTGGTCCAGTCTCTTCCCACCTACATCTGTGACTCTTCTGACGCCCAACGTCATTTTGACAATTTCCAGTTTCCTGGCCCCAACTGCCTCCTCTTCACTATGGACGTCCAATCTCTCCACTCTTCCATCCCCACCAGGACGGTCTGAGGGCTCTCCGCTTCTTCCTTGAGCAGAGGCCCAACCAGTCCCCATCCACCCGCCACCCTCCTCCACCTGGCTGAACTTGATCTCACATTGAACAACTTCTCCTTCAACTCCACTCACTTCCTTCAAGTAAAAGGTGTTGCTATGGGTACCTGCATGGGCCCTAATTATGCCTGTCTTTTTGTGGGATATGTCAAACATTCTTTGTTTCAGTCCTACTCAGGCCCCCTCCCCCAACTCTTTTTCCGGTATGTTGATGACTGTATCGGTGCCGTTTCCTGCTCCTGCCCCGAATTGGAAAACTTTATCAACTTTGCTTCTAATTTCCACCCTTCTCTCACCTTTACATGGTCCATCTCCGACATTTCCCTTCCCTTCCTCGACTTCTCTGTCTCCATCTCTGGGGATAGGCTGTCTTCTAATATTCATTATAAGCCCACCAACTCCCACAGCTACCTCGACTAGACGTCTTCACAACCTGCCTCCTGTAAGGACTCCATTCAATTCTCCCAATTTCTCCGTCTCCGACGCATCTGCTCTGATGATGCTATCTTCCATGACAACGCTTCTGATATGTCTTCCTTTTTCCTCAATCGAGGATTCCCGCCCCCACTGTGGTTGACAGGACCCTCAACCGTGTCCAGCCCATTTCCCGCACCTCTACCCTCACCCCTTCCCCTCCCTCCCAGAACCATGACAGGGTTCCCCTTGTCCTCACTTTCCACCCCATCAGCCGCCATATCCAAAGGATCATCCTCCGTCATTTCCGCCACCTCCAGCGTGATGCCACTACCAAAGGCATCGTCCCCTCCCTTCCCCTTTCAGCATTCCGAAGGGATCGTTCTCTCTGCGACACCCTGTTCCACTCCTCCATTACCCCCACCACCTTGTCCCCTTCCCACAGCACCTTCCCCTGCAAGTGCAGGAGGTGTAATACCTGCCCATTTACCTCCTCTCTCCTCACTATCCAAGGCCCCAAACACTCCTTTCAGGTGAAGCAGCGATTTACTTGTACTTCTTTCAAAGTAGTATACTGTATTCGCTGCTCACAATGTGGTCTCCTCTACATTGGGAGACCAAACTGAGACTGGGTGACCGCTTTGCGGAACACCTACACTCAGTCCGAAAGCATGACCCCGAGCCTCCGGTTGCTTGCCATTTCAACCCCCACCCCCCCCCCCCCGCCCCGCTCTCATGCTCACATCTCTGTCCTGGGATTGCTGCAGTGTTCCAGTGAACATCAACGCAAGTTCGAGGAACAGCATCTCATTTACCAATCAGGCACGCTACAACCCGCCAGACTGAACATGGAGTTCAATAATTTCAGAGCATGACAGGCCCCCCTTTTTACTTTCATCTTTAGTTATTTTTTCTTTTTTCTTTTCTTTTTTGTGTTTATTTTATTTTAGTTTGTTCAGTTTGTTTCTACTGTGCTTACCCACTGTTTTTTTCATGTTTGTGCTTGTGGCTGTTCAGTTTTCAGTCCATTAACACCCTATCTGTACTAATGCTTTGTCTTTCAGCACACCATTAACATATTGTTTGCCTTTGCTCCATGAACTTCTGGTCAGCTATTCTGTGACCTTGTCCTATCAATACCTTCTCTTTTGTTATCTCCTGCCCCACCCCTGCTTTACTTGCTTAAAATCTTTTCCATTTCTTATATCTGCCAGTTCTGAAGAAGGGTCACTGACCTGAAACGTTAACTCTGCTTCTCTCTCCACAGATGCTGCCAGACCTGCTGAGTTTTTCCAGCACTTTCTGTTTTTATACCAGGGATAACTCCCCTGTTCTTCCTCAAAATAGTGCCATGGGATATTTTATATCAACCGGAGCAAACAGATGGGGCCTCAGTTTAATGTCTCATGTGAAAGACGGCACCTCTAACAGTGCAGCGCTCCCTCAGTACTGCACAGGAGTGTCAGCCTTGATTTTTGCACTCCAGCCCTGGAGTGGGACTTGAACTTGCAAGAATACTATCAACTGAGCCACAGCTGACACTATTGCATGTCCTCTTATTCTGACCCTACCTAATACCTTACTCATCCTTACTCTAGTATTAGCTGTCTCTCCCAATTCTTTTTACACCTTGATTTTCCTTTCTAATGTTACATCCTGGTTCTCATTCCAATGCCAAGTTAATGCAAAATTCACCAGGATGCTTGTCTTGGTTGCTATCATGACCCAAAATAGAAATGTGCATGCTTGAACACCTGGTGGGAAGAGGATTGAGATCACATATTGTTCTGTGATTAAATAGCTTGCTGATACTCACACATGAAGGATTGCCACTTAAAGAGGGTTTGGGAGAGCGAGCAGTGCTAGTGGAACTGTACTGTAGCAAGGAACCTTCAAGAAAGGAAGAAGGGTGAAAGTTGACAGAAAAAGGAGAAAAAGTGAAAAATACCATTTACACAATGAGTAACTTGTCTCTCACAGCTACCAGCTATGTTTCCCCATTACACATTCTATGCTGAATTTTCCTGTAAATCACTGATCTTGTTTCAGTTTTCACAGAAAAAAAATCAAATTACAGAACTTAATCTCTAAAATATTGGCAAAAATTTCAAACTTACTCAGTCCAATAAACCAGTGACCATGCTCATTAATTCCCATCTTAATTTTAACAATGATTTGGGAATGGAACTGAGGGAGTTGCTCTTTCAGAGAGCCGGTGCAGACACAATGAGCCAAACGGCCACCTCCTGCACTGTAACGGTTCTGTGGTGCAACCCATCCACCAAGCCATCTAGTCCTCCATACATCACTGACATTCCTAACCAGCTGCAGTTGATTAGCAGTATATTGATTGCATGAAAACAAGCAACATTTGGCAGTATAAGAGAGACCAGGGAGGCAAAGAGAAGTGCAGGAAACATAGAGCCAAGCATGATAAAGAATAATGAGACAGATACAAAGATCGTGCCATTCATGTCCTCAGGACATCTACAAAGCACCATACAACCAATTAAGTACGTTTTAAGTGTAGCCACTATAATGTTGGAAACCTATTTATGCACAGCAAGATAGCACACACAGCAATGAAATAAATGACCAGATCATCTGTATTAAGTATTGGCTCAGATTAAATGTTGGCCACAAATCTGCGATATCTCCTCTACTCTTCCTATAGTGTAATGAGATCTTTAACGTCCACCTGAGAGGAGAGGCGGGACCTTGATTTAACATTTCACGATACAGAAATGGCTGTCTACTTGAAGTACTAGAAGTGATATTTTAACCCACAACCTTCTTGCTCAAAATTGCCATAAACCATAAAATGGTTAATAATGGATAATTTAAAAAAACTGTGGATGCTGGCAATTTGAAATAAAAGCAGAAAGTGCTGGCAATACACAGCAGATCAGTCAGCATTTGTGGAGAGACAAACAGAGTTAATGCTTCAGGTCTGTGAACAAAGGTCTGTTTCTCTTTCCACAGATGCTACCAAACCTGCTGAGTATTTCCAGCACTTTCTGCTTTTACATAAAACAGCTAAATTGTTTTTAGACGCACTCCCTCCTGTTTGAAGCTTAGCATCCTGACAACTTGCATAGATAGTATAGTCTTTCAAGCTGTCGCGAGAGCAAATAACTATCACATAGCCCGTAGCCGCGTAATATTATGGGAGTTGTAGTTTACCTTGCCGCACTCTCTATGCGGATGTCTGTTAAACGGACAACATGCCCCACAATGCTGGGCGCGCCGCTTGCAGACATGCGCGCTCGCTGTCTATATATAAGACTGCTGCCTCACACTTGTCCTTGTCCACATTACCGTTCGCCATGTTGGGAGCTGTTGGACGGTGCAGTAGGGGCGTGGTGCAGGCGCTCCGGCCTGTAGTTAACCCCATACAGCCGGTGACGGGTGCACCCTGTGCACTTTATTCACGTAGGTATTCCGAATGGGGTGCTTCGGTTCGATGTTCGCATTTGCGCTGAATTTCCTGTTGGCGCCGAGTGGCAAAACCGCCATATGTAGGCCTGGGCATTTCCTTATCCGAACCGCTCCCCTTCCCTCCCGCTGAAGTCGCTTCACTGAGCCGACCTGGGGGCAGGCAGCAGGCACGGTCATTGGGAACCATGGTCGTTTTGACCTCATCTGTTCTGCAGGCTCAGGCCTGAGGCCTAGCGGGCTGGAGTTGCTGCTTTTTTCCCTCGTACATCAGCGGCTTTGGGTGGAGGAAATTAATCCTGGTTCAGTCGCTGGGAGGCGTTGGATGTTCCGTTTGTTAGGACCCGCTTGTGTACTTTTTTTTCTACACATGCTGTATTGGCTTCCTGGATGCCCTTCAACGTCACCTCTCTAGTTTGGGCCTTTCACCTTGAAGGTTAATCCGCAGTTCTGCACAATCTTTAGCCTAGTTCCACTGCACCAATGTACGTTCAAGCTGTTTTCTGTATCTGTAGTTTGCCCTTGCTGCAAGTAGCAAGTTATATATTTAATGAGAGTAACAGGCGCCATTGTTGGGCTGAAACTCGCGGTGTATGTGTTTAGTTTAGAGATACAGCACTGAAACAGTCCCTTCGGCCCACCGAGTCTGTGCCGACCATCAACCACCCATTTATACTAACCCTACACTAATTTCATATTGCTACCACATCCCCACCTGTCCCTATATTTCCCTACCACCTACCTATATTAGGGGCAATTTATAATGGCCAATTTACCTATCAACCTGCAAGTCTTTGGCATGTGGGAGGAAACCGGAGCACCCGGAGGAAACCCACGCAGACACAGGGAGAACTTGCAAACTCCACACAGGCAGTACCCAGAATTGAACCTGGGTCGCTGGAGCTGTGAGGCTGCGGTGCTAACCACTGTGCTGCCCCTGTACTTCAACCTTATTTGTATCTTGAGGGCAATGGTAATCAAAGTGTAAGAAAGAGAGTGCAAGTGTTGAGTATTGTGGGTACAGTACAGCACCCTTGATTATTTGCTAAATTGTGTAATGTGAAAATGTTGGACACCATGGAAACATTAGCTGCTTTGTATGGAGAGGGGAACTGACTTCATTATCAACTTGGCAAACTGTTCCAGGAGAGCAGAAGAAACCAAGCCCAACCAATAACTAGTAGCTAAATAGGGCACATCATGCAAGCAGGAACAAAAGAGGGCTATGGGACAAGAGCAGGGAGTGAGATTAATTGGATAGTTATATCAGAGGCACAATGGGCTGAATGGCCTCCTGTCCTGTATCATTCTAAAGTCAAAAGTCCCTAAAAATGACTGATTTATGGCAGAACTGCAATACAGTGAAATAAATGGCAATGTTTTCACCAGTAAATGTGTAAAGCAAATTTACCTGTATTGCATAAAATGTACCTTTATAATTGTGGCTAAAATAGTAGGAATAGGCCATTCATCCAGTGAGCCTGTTCACCATTCAATGAGATTGTGGTGGATCTACATCCCACCTGCCATGGCTCTCTATTCTTAGATTTTTGCATCTCAAATTAAGCTAGCATCTACTCTTTGTGAAGAGTTTTACACTTCTACCCTTTACAAGAAGTGTTTCCTAATTTCTCTCCTAAATGGCCTAGGTGCTGATTTTTAGGGTTATGCCCCCTTGTCTTAGATTATCTCACCAGACAAAAAAAGTTTTTCTAACTACCATATCAATTTCTTTCCAATTCCTAAAAAACCTCTTTTTTTTTTTAAATCGCTCCTTGACCATCTATAATCCAGGCAATGAAAGCTTAGTTTATGTAATTGCACCTTGTAATCTAACTTTTGAAACCCAGGTAACATTCTGGTGAAAATGCACTTCTTCCAAGGCAAGCTCACCTGTCCTCTAGTACTTCAGATGCAGTTTAACCATGGCTTTGTACAGCTGTAGTAAAAGTGCCTCCTTTTTTTATGTTCTATTTAGTTATAAAGGCTAATATTCTATGAGCCTCTTTGATTTTTGGACATGACAACTACATTTTAGTGACTTATTTACATAAACCCCAAAAACTCTTTGGAGTGCTGTTTTTATCATAAAAGAAAGATGCTTGAACTTTTTTTTTGGTCTAAATTGGGAGACCCTTCCCTGCATTGAAATCCATCTGCCATGATTTTGCCCACTCAATCTCAGTCTGTCATTTTATGCTCCTGTTTATGCTATTATATTGTCAATCCTTATCAAAGAATGAATAATGAAGGACATGGAACAGATCCTTGTGGAATGCAACTCATCTCTTCCAATTTGAGTAGCTATCCATCATCCTGATCGTCTACTACCTAAGCAACTCCTAACCAGTTCAATAGGAACATAGGAGCAAGAGTAGGCAATGGAGCCTGCCCTGCCATTCAGTATGATAGCTGATCATCCACTTCAATGCCTTTTCCCCACACTATCCTCATCCCCTTATGGCATTTGTATTTAGAAATCTGTCAATCTCTGCTTTAAATGTACTCTGACTGAGCTTCCATAGCCCTCTGGGGTAGAGAATTCAAAAGATTCTCAACCCTTTGAGGAAAGAAATTTCTCCTCTTCTGTGTCCTAAGTGGCTTCCCCCTTATTTTGAACTTGTGTCCCCTGGTTCTAGACTCACCAACTGGGGGAACATCTTAGCTGCATCTACCCTGTCTATCTCCAAGTATTTTGTTGGTTTCAATGAGATCATCTCTCATTCTTCGAAACTCTAGAGCATACAGGCCCAGTTTCCCCAATCTCTCAATAGGACAGTTCCGCCATCCCGGGAATAAGTCTGGTGAACTTTCCTTGCACTCCCTTCAAGGCAATAATCCCCTTCCTAAGATAAGGGGACCAAAATTGGACACAGTACTCCTAGTGTGGTCCAACCAAGGTTCTGTACAATTGAAGCAAGACTCCTGTACTCATTCTCTTGCGATTAAAGGCTAACATACCATTAGCCTTTTTAATTGCTTGCTGCACCTGGATGTTAGCTTTCGGTGATTTATTGACCAGGACACCCAAGTCCTTGTACATCTGCACTTTCTAATCTCTTACCATTTAAGAAATACTTTGCACATCTATTCCTCCTACCAAAGTGGATAACACTTTTTTCCGCATTATATTCCATCTGCCAAGTTCTTGCCTACTCATTAAGTCTTTCCAAATCCCCTTGAAGCACTTTGCATCTTCCTCACAACACACATTCCCACCTAGTTTTGTGTCATCTGCGAACTTGGAAGTACTATATTTGATTCCCATATCCAAATCATTGATATATATTGTGTACAGCTGGGGCCCAAGTACTGGTCTCTGCAGTGCCCAACTTGTCACTGCCTGCCAATGCGAGAATGACCCGTTTATTCCTACTGTTTTCTGCTTGTTATCCAATCTTTAATCCACGCCAGTATATTACTGCCTATCCCATGTGCTTTAATTTTGCTAACCAATCTCCTGTGGGGGACTTTATCAAAGGCCTTTTGAAAACCCTAGTATACCACGTCCACTGACTCCCCTTCAATTCCATGGGCTTTAATTTTAGTTAAATCTCTTGTGTGGGACCTTATTGAACAAATGTCTAAGTCCATATAAGCTATATCCAGAGACATTCCCTTGTCAACTACTACTGTTACTTCCTCAAAATTCAATTTAGGTTTGTTAGACATAACCTACCATTTATAAATCCATGTTGGCTCACTAATCAACTCAAATTTCTCAAGTCGCTCTCCTTAATTCTAGATTCCAATAACTTCCCCATAACACGTAGACTAATGGGTATATAATTTGTTTTTCTCTCCTTATCTGCATTGTTTCTATGCGTACCTTTTGATGAAGCCTGTGTGAAATCTGATGCTCAAAATATTGCCAGTTTAAATCGTGCATGCAGTGTTAGTGTACTGACAGCCCTTGCAGTCTTGGATTCATATCCAGTCCTAGACTGCAACTAAGCTTTGCAGATAAATTTGGTCTGTCTCATCCTAATTCCTAGTGGCAGAAACCTGTAACACAAATTGATTTTGCCAGTCTTGTTCAGAAACCAGAATGCAATTTACAATGCTGCTGTAGAAGCTGTTACTTTGAAACTTATATTAGGTGTAGTTGATCATAGGGAGCTTTAAACATGAAGTTAAGGCATGTTAATGGGGCAAAGTGGATTGAGTATTTCATGATTGTGATGTGTTTTTAATCTAGTCATTAAATTGAGCCTTTTAGGCAGTTGTAACCATTCTGAAGTTCAGTTTGGGGCTTTTACGATGAATATGGATACCATCTTTAAGTAGAAGAATAAACTGATGCTCACATTTGAAACTTCAAAATTAAGATTTCATGACCCTTCCCATAATCCAGAAGATGGGCTACTACTGAAATGAATATTCCTAGAATAGATGCCTGAAGTTTTCAGATTTTTTTTTTTACCTGTATATTTTCCCATTGCAGGGCGAAATTATGTCGCTCAAGCAAATCCTTCTGCCAAGCAAGGTATGGCGAAAGGTCGAATTGTTGCAGTCATTGGTGCTGTTGTGGATGTCCAGTTTGATGTGGGGCTTCCCCCAATCCTGAATGCTCTAGATGTGACCGGTCGTGAGAGTAGGCTTGTGCTGGAGGTTGCCCAGCATCTTGGTGAGTGCAGCTTGATTTTAACCTTGGTTTCAGATGAGAATTCAGTGATGAGACATCAAAAAGACTTTCGTTCTTCTGAAATGTCTGTAGATAAACTAATATCTGAGAAATGTAAAGATTTCAGTTTAAACTTTTTTCCTATGGCTGAGACTAACTAAAACTTCAATCTCTAGGTGAGAGCACTGTACGTACAATTGCTATGGATGGTACTGAAGGGTTGGTCCGTGGGCAGGAAGTTCTGGATACAGGTGCTCCTATCAGGATTCCAGTTGGGCCAGAAACTCTTGGCAGAATCATGAATGTCATTGGTGCACCCATTGATGAGAGGGGACCAATCACCACTAAACAGTAAGTGGGATGCTATTTAGAGTAAAGTTAGCTTGCACAATTTTCAAAAGTGCTTTTGTAGATTTGAGGAGACCAAGTATTAGGTATGCCTTCCCATTCTATGGCTTTCATTTGACCAGATATTTTTTAGAAAAGAAATATAGGGCTGTATTTTACGAGCTTGGCGGTGAGCTTCAAAGATGGCGGCTTGCATGCTTGGGCTTTACTCCATGGAGCTGCTGTGATGTTAAACATGGCAGCTCGTTTACATGGCTGCAGCGACTGCCCCCCAAGATGATGTGGACTGGCAGTCAGTCCCTGGCAACCACGTCAGGCACCTAAACCAATTTTAAGGGCTTCCAGCCCTTCAGTTTAATTAAAATTTTTAAAGAAACATGAGTATAAAAAAATTAGCTGTCCCAACCCCTTCCCACTTACCTCCAATGACCATCAACCTTGTGCTCACAACCATCTCCTTTTTCTCTCCTCCCCCACAACCCCCCAAATTTCATAAACTATGAACTTTACCCCTTCCTACCACCCTCTAAACCAATCAAAAACACTTGACCCCTACTCCCGCTCCCCACCAGTGTTCCACCTTGGTTCCCTGAACAGAGATCCGAAGGCATTGGGTGGGGGTGGTGGGGAGTGGCAGTAAAATCCAGCCCATAGTGTTCTACAAATGCTAAATCCAGGGAGGAACCACTCTAGCTAGTTCTAATATTGACCTTCACAAATAACTGTCATGCATTTCCCATTTTTGATCACTGGATGTTGAGAGTTGGAATGGAGGCTTTTTAATTCTGTCTATCCTGGCTTGGATTACAACATGTATTTCATTGACTGGATTCATATTTCATTGAGACAGATATAGAAACTGAGCTTGCATTGAGAATTTTGGCTGTACCATAGGATAATTGAAGCAAATGCAGAAAATACTTTGAATTAACATCTTATATAATTGAACAAATCATGTATCTGACAAGTTCTGAAATGGTCAACTTGTAGTTCCACCTTTCTCAAGTCCTCATCTTTCAGACTTGCTAGCCTGCTGAAAATTGGTCTCATTGGCATAAGTTGATCTGCTTTGACAAGCTTGGTTACAGAAGATGGTTTTATGACCTTGGTGATGACCAACCCTACAAATAGAAATGTAAGGAGGTGATTTTTTTTCCATCAAAAGCTCCTGCAACACTGGATCACCATCTCTGGAAAAGAACAAGAAACCATGTTTTTAAATCCAAGTTGCTGAAGCAAGTCAAATTGAATGTCTGAACTAGGTGCTTCTAGTTCATGTTCAGTTCCCATGGTTTTGGAGGGGACAACTTTTCACTGGTTGGAGTCATACCTAGCACAAAGGAAGATGGTTCCAGTTGTTGGAGGCCAATCATCTCCACCCCAGGACATTCCAGGGGTTCAAGGTAGTGTCCTAGGCCCAACCATCAGTTGCTTCATCAGTGACCTAGCCTTAGGGAGGGAGGAAGTGGAGATGTTTGCTCACGATTGCAGTTTTCAGTATAGTTTGCAACTCTTCAGATACTGAAGCAGTCTCTTCATACGCAGCAATGCCTGGACAATATTCAGGTTTGGGCTGATGAGTGGCAAGCAACATTCATGCCACGCAAGTGCCAGGCAATAACTGCCTCCAACAAGAGAATCTAAATATCTCCCCTTGACATTCAATGGCATTACCATCACTGAATCTTAATCAGCATCCTGGGGATTACCATTGACCAAAAACTTAACTGGATCAGCCAGATAAATAGTGATTACAAGAGCAGGTCAGAGGCTGGGAATTCTGTGGTGAATAGCTCGCCTGACTCCCCAAAGCCTTCCCACTATCTACAAGGCACAAGTCAGGAGTGTTAGCCCCTTGTCTGGACGAGTGCTGTTTCAACAATACTCAGAAGCTTGACATTATGCAGGACAAAGCCTCCTTAATTGACACCCCATACACCACCTTAAACATTCACTCCCTCCACCACCAGCATACAGTGGCGGCAGCATGTATCATATACAAGATGCACTGCAGAAACTTCCCAATGCTCCTTCATGAGCACATTCCAAACACTCGACTACCACTGCACAGGGCAAGGGCAGCCGACGCATGGGGAATACAACCATCTGGAAGTTCCCCTCCAAGTCGCACCATCCTGACTTGAAACTATATCGCTGTTCTTCACTGTCACTGGGTCACAATCCTGGAACTATCTTACTAACAGCACTGTGGGTGCATCTACACCACATGAACTGCTATGGTTCAGGAAGGCAATTCACAACCACCTCAATTGCAATTGGGGATGGGCAATAATGCCAGTGATTCTCTCATCCATGAAAGAATACAAAGCAAACCCTTTGACTACATTGCAAGTTTTTGTGCAGTACAGCATTCATGCAACTCTGATTTGTGCACATTTCTTGAAGATTATGCATGTGCTTAACTGGATGGCTTATTTTGTTCCTTATGACTAGTGATCTTGGATCACTGGCTTTTAATGTGGGATTTCTTCTGGTTTAAGTTAGTGTTGTGTTTTTGCATCAATACCCAGTGTTTGTGTAACATGAGATGAAACCTTGCTCTGACTCCCCAAATGCACTAATGTCAGCTGAGTTGAACTGCTCTATGGTGCTGTTCTCCATTGCTTGGCCCTCACTCATTTTGTGAAGCCAGGTTTAAAAATTGCTAGTCTACTGGATAGCATGGATACTTTGGTGAGAAAACCAATGCTGCTACTTCTGAAATTCATTTAGGAAGGAAATGGAAGCCTATATCTGTACAAAACTATCCTGGCTGACAAGAGTGCACACTGCAGTATAATTCTTGTGTGGTGACCTCTTTGCACAACAGTTACACATCAGAGAATGGGAATTACAAACCTCTAACTATCCATAGTGCGAAGAATATAAAACTACATACAGCAGCTGCAATGTCATTTTCCATCTAGTTTCAAATCAATAATTCCCTACCATGGCTGACTTGCACTTTAAACTGAAATCTCGATCAGGACAACAAGCACAACTTGCTCAAACTTGTAATTAAAATAGAGAAGCGTTTTTAATTTGAATTGGTAAAGTTAAGTGACCACTTTGGATGAATCCTTAAGTTGGCATTAACTCATGGTTTGTTGTAGTTTATATGCTACTTTTGATTCAATGCATGCTTTCATTCACACCTAGACATTCTGCAATTCATGCTGAAGCTCCTGAATTTGTGGAGATGAGTGTTGAGCAAGAGATCTTGGTGACTGGCATCAAAGTTGTAGATCTATTGGCTCCTTATGCCAAGGGTGGCAAAATTGGTAAGTGTGATCAAAAACTAAACCTAAATTATTGAACTGAAGCTAAATTAATCATTGGTCAAAATGTTGATTTTTAAGCTAGTGCTGCTTCAATAAAACCAATTTTTTTTACTCCAATATAAGGGTGGTATGATTAATTCCATGCATTTACACCACTGGGACAAATGCACTATAAATTGCTGCCTTTTTAATTAAGGTTGTTGATTGTAAAACTGTTTGTGCCAACCATGTGTAATTGAGGCTTGTGGCTTATTTGAAGTTACACAGCTTTACTACTGTATGCAATGTTAAGTGCTGCTGCGAAGTATGAATCCAAAGTGTAGATTTCTGAAACCGCTAACTAGGTTACAAGTGTTTTACATTGGTTTTGAATCAAAATTTTAAAATTGGTAACTCCAACCAAGGCAAATGACTCTGGCTTGCATTTTGATGCAAATCAATGGTAAATATAGGCTAAAGCTTACTACTTGTGTCTGCTTAGGTCTCTTTGGCGGTGCTGGTGTAGGTAAGACTGTACTGATCATGGAACTTATTAACAATGTTGCCAAGGCCCATGGTGGCTACTCTGTGTTTGCTGGAGTAGGAGAGCGCACCCGTGAGGGCAATGATTTATACCATGAGATGATTGAGTCTGGTGTCATCAATCTGAAAGATACAACCTCAAAGGTAAGTGTTAAATGTTATGTAGTTTAGGTTTTTTAGTCAGAACAGTGAAAATGTAAAGTGCATTTATGTGCACTTTTCTGGACTCAACATTTTAACCATTTCAGATCATAACCTCTACTCCCACTTTTTTCAGGGGTGGGGGGGAGGTGGGTGGTGGCTGCTGTTGATTCTGCTATTCCCACTTGTATTTCCTCTGGATGTATCTTTTTTCATTAATTGTCCCAGTGCCATCTACATTTGCCTTATGTCATTCCTTTGTCACTTAATCTCCTGCCTTCCATCCTACAACAGTCCTTTTTTTTTTTTCTTTTTTTGTCTCTAGTTGCTTAAAACCTGTTAAATCCCAACTTTTTCCACTTCTGACAAGTCATCAATTTAGCTCCTGTTTGTGTCCACAGATGCTCTGACTAGAGTATTTCCAGCATTTGTTTGTTTCAGATTTCCAGAATCTGCAGTATTCTGCTTTTGTTTGAAATGTACATAGTTGGAAAGCGAGTGAGGTTGGAAAAGGGTCACAATGCATTGAGAGGTTTTAGATATTCAAAATAGTGATTCAAGTAGTAAAACTTCTGCCATGATCTTAGAGTCCAAAATTAGTCCCATAAATGTAAGGTTAAATCCAATACAGAATTCAGGAGGAGCTTTACTCAAATAGTGAGGAATGTAGAATTCATTACCATGTGAGGTGGTTGAGGTGAGTAGCATTATGCATTTAAGGGGAAGCTAAAATACATGAAGAAAGGAATAGATGTATTTGGGGGTGGTGAGATGAAGTAAAGTGGAAAGAATGGCCTTTTCCTGTGCTGTAAAACTAATTAGGTACTGAAGTCTACTGTTACAAAAAATTCAGAACCAAAAAATCTACATGATTGTTATAGGCACCTATGCCCTGACTTAATTTCAATCTCTCCTCTTAGGTCGCACTGGTATATGGTCAGATGAATGAGCCACCTGGTGCCCGTGCTAGAGTGGCACTGACTGGACTAACTGTTGCTGAATACTTCCGTGATCAGGAAGGCCAAGACGTGCTGCTGTTCATTGACAACATTTTTAGGTTCACGCAGGCTGGTTCAGAGGTAAGCTTGTTTCTAATTATAGGTACATTTGAGTGCAGCAGCTTCATGACCGTTGTACTTTGGACAAATAGTCCAACACTCTCCATTATCCTTTCCTTAAGGTGTCTGCTCTGCTTGGACGTATTCCTTCTGCAGTAGGTTATCAGCCAACTCTGGCAACTGACATGGGTACCATGCAAGAGCGAATCACCACCACAAAGAAAGGATCAATTACATCTGTGCAGGTAACTGAAACTAATGTTCACTTGATTTTTTTTTAAATTGCCCAATTATGGTGCCAAAGTGACATTCATTTTCCTAAATGTGATGAAACAAAAAGTAGTTAGATGGTTTTGTAAAGATGTTTTATATTAATGCTTTATACTGAATTTTTTTTTTTTCAGGCTATCTATGTGCCAGCTGATGATTTGACTGACCCTGCACCTGCTACTACTTTTGCCCACTTGGATGCCACAACTGTACTGTCACGTGCAATTGCTGAGTTGGGTATATATCCAGCTGTAGACCCACTAGATTCTACTTCTCGTATTATGGACCCCAACATTGTAGGGCAGGAACACTATGATGTTGCTCGTGGTGTACAAAAGATTCTACAGGTTTGTATGTTTTTCTTTGAGGAAATGAGATCTCAACTTGACAAGTTTATGGTAGAAATGGCAACTAAGAATGTATGACCTAAATAGCTAACAGCTTGTATTTTTGAAATCCATGGGTTGAAAGATGAATCACCAGTGGATTATATGACAATTTTAATCTGTTGAGCACTCAGGAAACCAGACAAAAGCCTTTATAAAGTCTAAAGGTGAAAGGGATATGAATTGAAGCAGAGCAGTAGGGACAAAGATGGGTACTTGAGATGTAAAGAAAGACATGATTGAATGTAGGCTTTGAAGATTCTCTTGGGACTGAGCAGGATGCCAAAGTTCCATGTTGATTGAATGGGTATCTTGGAGAGATTTGGATTGTGGCCTAGATTTTCTGACAGGGTAGAACAGGACTGTTTGAGACTTTCCATTGCTAAACTGCAAGAAATTTTGGTTCACTGACGTCAGGTAGTTTGGACAGTTGGAAAATTTACTGTGATAAAAAGGGTAAAGCTGGGTATTGAGTTAATGTGTGAAACCTCATTCCATGTTAAGAGTATAAAGTTGTATGGGTGCAGATGACCTGAATTGGAGACAAATCCTCTAATTCTGTGCAACTTATGTGGGTAGGGCAGAAACTAAATTCTGATATTGAAGTAGAGAAATGGAAATTGGGATTTCCTTCAGCTTCCAAGATCCCAATTTCTGATCTGGAGACATTTAAGTGGTCAAATTAGTTTTCAAAATCAAGCTGGGCCTGTTGTGTGATCAGAACCTTGAGGGGTGAGGTAGGAGGTTAGTGAAAGATAATGACTCCTAAAAGGAGTTTGAGGTGGGTGGTGAGATAAATAAAGATTGGGCTTGACAACCATGTTGCTGCAAAGATGGAATTTCCAGTGAGTGCAAATGTGTGAACTAGCCTTGGGTCTGGATGGTAGTGACCTTGTCTAGATGGAGATGGCTTGTTTGCAAGGAAATGGATATTCACAAGGCATCTACTTCATCTACCAATAAAATAATCACTCTATCTAAATTGGCATCTGTAAGCTGCAACATGTAAACTGCAAAGAACAGTACAATTGATTCTAAAGGCAAACCGTTAAATTTAAGTTAACTTTGTAGTGCTAAAGGATAGGAAAAGTGAAATGAGTTTGTGAAAGAAGGTTGTGGACTGTAGCAAATTTAAGTTTCTACTTTTGTATTAAGATTTTCTGTTTGACTCTACACTTTCACTGTCTAGTTGGTTGTAAACCTGAGAAGGTATCACTTCTGTTGTATAGCTAAAGTCTGATCTAGAATCTTTCATTTTCCTCAAAATATCTCCAGCAAATTTTCTTTTTCACAGGATGCAGGTGTTGCTGGCTATGCCAGCATTTATTGCCCTTGAACTAGCTTTTAGATTTCTAATTTTACCTTGGATTAATACTTGAATGAGCAATAGATTTTACATCTGAATTATCTGGCATTGACTGGTTCAACACTATCATTTAAACACCTAAGGTATTTATGGTTATCTTCTGTTCAGAATTTGCTACCATTTGTAGCCTATAATTTTTTTCACACATCTGGAGTCTGATTTGTTTTAAATTTTCAGTTGACTTTCAGTGTAATAAATAGTGACTTGTAGACTAAGTTTTTTTTTAGACTTTCATCTGGATTCTTTGTGGCACTAAAACTTACTTTTTAGATACAATGTATATTTCCTATCCAATTTTGTGACCAAATGATGGAGCTATTTCTTTCTCTGCTTTCATTTACATAGTTAGACTAAAGCTCCATTTTATTTTTAGGACTACAAGTCTTTGCAAGATATCATTGCCATCCTGGGTATGGATGAACTGTCAGAAGAAGACAGGCTGACTGTGGCTCGTGCTCGTAAGATCCAGCGTTTCCTATCCCAGCCTTTCCAAGTTGCTGAGGTGTTCACTGGTCATCTTGGAAAGTTGGTGCCTCTCAAGGAGACAATCAAGGGATTTCAGATGATTCTTCAAGGCAAGTTCTTGTAACTCTCTCTCTTGTATATAGATTTATTTAATGTATTTTCAGGTTGTCAAATTCTCACTTTTCCTTCACCTTTTTTGCAGGTGAATATGACCACTTACCCGAACAATCCTTCTACATGGTGGGTCCTATTGAAGAAGCAGTTGCTAAGGCTCAGAAGTTGGCTGAAGAACATTCTTAACATTCTAACAAGTGGAAGTGGCTGGTTGTATTGTACCTTGTATGAAATATCTTTCAATATGTCTTCATGATAAAAGATCAAGATATTTAATGTTTCTACTTCAGAAGATGAAAAATAAAAGTTCTCTGAATCTACATACAAAACATGTCCTGGTGAAATTTTGTTACCAATATTGAATCTTTTTTTAAAGTGTATAATTGCACCATATAACAGCTATAAATTTGACAACTACAATATTTTAAAGTTATGGTGGTTAAATGCAAGAAATTCTATTGCAAGGGTGGATCGGTTTCAACAAATGTTGGCAAATTTTAGTGGATAGCTGATTTATGATTTCAATGGTCTAAACTTTGAGTAGGACCTTTTATTTTCAGAGCTCTAAATGACCATTGCATAAGTAACTTTTTTGTATTCCAAGTGATTGGTCAGAGATTAAGTTTTTTATGGACCATCTTTGAAAGATAGTGAATTTGAGTTTGGGACCAAGGCAGCTGAAGACATAGTTGTTAATGGCAGAGTGATTTTAAATCAGATTGAGGCCAGAATTGGGATGAGCGGAAGTCTAAGGGTTAGAGGAGTTTGGAGATGGGGAGGGGCAAGACCATGGAGGAATTTGAAAACTAGGATGAAAATTTTAAAATCTATTATTGCCAGGTCAGGAGTCAATGTAGGTCAGCAAGCACAGGTTATGGCTGAATAGGAATGGGTTAGGATTTGGGAACAGGTTTTGGGTGAGATCCAGTTTGAGGTGTGCAAGATATCATTTACACTGTTTTTGCTGACCCAGAGATGGAACAGGTCTTTTTTAAATTTGTCCATTGCTGGCAAGGCCAGAGTTTATTGCCCACAAGCAGGTGGTGTGATACCTACAACTGAGTGGTTTGCTGGATCATTTCAGAGGGCAATTTAGAATGACCCACATTGTGGGTCTGGAGTTGCATGTAGACTAGACCAGGTAAGGCTGGCAGATTTCTTCCCATGAAGTACATTAGTGAGCCATCTGGCTCACTAATCAGCAGTTTAGTGATAATTAAGATCAGCATTTTATTCCAGATTTATTAATTAACTGAATTTAAATTCCCCCAGCTGCCATGGTGGGATTTGAACTTGTCTCCAGAGCATTTGTTCAGGCCTCTGATTGCTAGTATAAATTACCACTACTGTCCCCACTGTAAACACCAGTGTACTACTGTATGCTGAATCATTGCAGTTGATGGGCCTTGAAATGGAAGAGTATCTTTTGAGAAAGCTGCTACAATGTGTGGAATGAAGGTAGTGGAGTCTAAATGCATTACATCTGCAGATCCATAATAAATGGAAAGCTGTTGGATAGAACATATTACCCAATTAAAACTTTTTGTGCATCTAGCATATATTGCATTATCTGGAATAAAACCTAACTCTTGGAAATCCATACTATGCATACAAGGACTTTGTTTAGTTTCCCCACCCTCTATCAATAGTATTGTCTCCATTTTTGGCAGCAGTTACATTCCCAGCTCTTGAGTGACTGAAGTAACAACATTAGCACTTTAAAAGACTTAACTTTTGTGTTACTAATGGTTTGGCTGTTGCCACTTGGTAAGAATTGATTTCTCGTGATTACCACAGGAAGCAATGTGTATCTCTTGGTAAGGAAAAGGAGTGCACTGTTTAGTTCCACTTCTCCACTGGTCACAATGTATATTTAAATATTTTTACCCCTTATGGATAAGGTCAGTCATAGACTTATTTTCATCCCAGAATAAAACTCCAACCAGATTTTCTTTCAGAACAAAATTCAGATTATAAAACCAGTCTTAACCAATGGAGCAACACAGATCAAAATACAAAAGTTCCCTTTTCACCTTAGCCACCCCCCTATCTCATATGCCCACAGACACACTCTTTAACTGAAAAAAGAGGTTTATTTCTAGTCAGTCATACAGCACAAACAGACCCTTCAGCTATCAAGCACCTATCCATTCTAATCCCATTTTCCAGCACTTGGCTTGTAGCGTTGTATGCTATACCTTGGGAGGGGTTTGGCATGGTAGGCAAGAGGGAAAGGAAAAGAGCAAAAGTGTCAGTGGGACGGCTGGTCTCAACCAGGCATATAAGATGAAATGCATCAGTCTGTATGGAAAGTTGGTTGAACTGGAGAAGGCTTGGAAGTGATGGGTCATAGTCATAGAATTATACAGCACAGAAATAAGCCCTTTGGTCCACCGTATCCACACTGGACATCAAGCCTATCCTAATCCCATTTTCCAGCATCTGGCCTGTAGCCTTGTATAGTACAAAAAAAAAAGTACATTGGCCAAAATACTTTCTAATTCTTGAAGAAAATAGAGAAGGTATGAAAAGATGACAGAAGCCCTTTTTGGTTTGTGTCCCAAATATGTATCGACAGCTGTCACTGGGATCTACCTAGAACAGTTCTTGGGTGATGAAGATCAGTGTGAGCAGGTTTTCCAGGGAAAATGCAGTGATGGGTTCAGGCAGTTTCTTGCACTTGTTTTTTCAGCTTCTGAAGAGATGGAAAACTGGCAGGCTTTTTCAAAGGGCTGGAACAGACTCAGCTCGGTGTTGCTCTCTTGGCAAGTTTTTTCCAACTGGCTTTTCAAGCCATTGTCCATATCACAACTCACTGACAAAAGTGAAACCAAAAACAATGTCATGAGTCAAGCCTTCTGACTCCTATAAATCTTTACCGGTCACTCCTTTGTAAACATCTTTTCCTCAATTCAAAAACAACCCCTGCTGGGTAATTATTTGGAAACTGGTGCCTTCCAGTAATTGTTTACATTCCAGACCTCTGGCCCTTGTAAAACAAAAAACCATGGACTCCTTTGCTTCAACCAGCGAGAACACATTTAAACAGATTTTGGCAATGTACTTTGCTCCTGATACAGATAGTTACCAACACTTGCTGTGTGAAGCTTATGAACACTGACCAGTTTGTCTTGACACAAGTACAAAAAAAGTACACAGCAGGCCTGACACAACTTGAAAAAGATTTAACATACTGTTTGCCTTTGTTCCATGATCATCTGGTCAGTTATTCTGTGACCTTCTGTCCTATCAACACCTTTCTTGTTATCTCTTGCCCCACCCCCCTGTTTTACTTGCTTAAAACCTGTTACATTTCTAATATCTGCCAGTTCTGATGAAGGGTCACTGACCTGAAACGTAACTGCTCTCTGCACAGATGCTGCCAGACCTGCTGTGTATTTCCAGCATTTCTTGTTTTTATTTCAGATTTCCAGCATCTGCAGTATTTTGCTTTTATTGAAAAAGAGGTTAATGTTTTGTAAATCCTTTGAGAGGACTAGCTACTAAGATGTATGTTGTTTTTTGAAAAATGGTGGCTATTTTTTAAATGGCATAGATTTACTCCCTGGGCTGTCTTAGGTATCAACTGCTACATGTGCTGTTGCTTCCAGTTGAATTGAATCTTAATTGGAATCCTACAGCTAGACCCCAGTGATGAGTAAGAAACCTGACCAAGGACTGTGGTGCAGGACACGGGTTGAAGAAACTAGGTGCTGCTAACCTTCAGTTTGTACACTTTTCTTTTGGAGGAAGGGGAGACTGTCCTGCAATTCTGAGAGCTTGTGAAAGTCAGATGTCATCTTTCATTTCCATACTAAAGAATGTGAAAGGTGGTGTATGTGGGACTTTTGACATTTTATTTGGACCATACATAAGATCAGCAGGAAATGATGATCCAGCGAAATTAAAATAAATTGCCCTTCCTAACTAAATTTCATGCAAACCTGAGCTGTGATTTTAGCTCCACAGGATGTTCAATAATAAATTTGGATGCATGTAGTCAGGCCTCTTGTGCATCCCTAATTTTAATCGCTCCACTATTGGTGGCCGTACCTTCAGTTGCCTAACCCAAGTTTTGGAATGCCCTCCCTACACTTGTCTGCCTTGCTTTCCTCCTTTTAAAGACACTCCTTAAAACCTACCTCTTTGATCAAGCTTTTGGTCATCTGATCTAATCTTTTGTGGCTCAGTGTCGTACTTAGTTTTATAATGCTCCTGTAAAGTGCCTTAGGACATTTTACGTTAAAGGCGCTATATAAATATAAGTTGTTGTAGTGGTATGCACAGCTCTAAATGTAGAAAACTCTAGAAAATGTAGAAAGTAGATGATAATTGAATGGTGGAGCAGGCTCAACGGGCTGAATGGCCTACTATTCCGAAGCATAATCTGCAATTAGGTAACTAGTAGTATCCCAGGTAAAGATTTAGGGGGGAAATTTTGCATGACACTGCTGTGCAAACTACATCAATTTTCCTTGTGCAGACAATGCCATGAGCCACTACCTGTGTAGCTCATCAATATCGATGAAGAAATGTGGTGCTGCCTGCCCTAGGAAATCAATGTAAGTGTGTGTAGTGCAAACAAATTTTTCTCCCATAAATCGTAGAGTCCCATTGTTTCTGCTAAGCTAGTGCACCTCAACTTTTATGTAAGTTGAAAGATGTGTTGCCCACAACACTTAAGCTTTTGAAAAGAGCTTCCTCAAACTGCCTTCTCATTTCTCTTTACAACCTGAGCCGCCACAGCCCTCTGGAGCAGAGAATTCCAAAGATTCACCACTCTGAAGAAATCCCTCCTCATCTCAGTCCTAAATGGCCTGCCTCTCATTGAGACTTTGTCCCCGGTTCTAGACTCTCCAGCTAAGGGAAACATCCTTCCTGCATCTACCCTGTTGAACCCTTTAAGAATTTTGTATGTTTGAATGAAATCACCTCTCATTCTTCTAAACTCCAGAGAATAAAGGCCCAGTCTATTTACTATTTCCTCATAGGACAATCCCTCCATCCCAGGAAGTAGTTTGGTGAACCTTCGTTGCACTCCCTCAATGGCAAGTATATCTTTACTTCGGTAAGGAGACCAAAACTGTGCACAATACTCCAGGTGTGGTCTCACCAAGGCTCTATAATTGCAGCAAGGACATCTTTACTCCTATACTCAATATGTATATCAGGAAGAGCGAGAGTCCTAACACTGACCCCTGGGGAACTCCACTACAAACCTTCCTCCAGTCTGAAAAACATCCATTAAATACTACTATTTCCTATCACTGTCAATTTCGTATCCACGTTGCTCCTGTCCCTTTTATTCCACGAGAAATAACTTTGCTCACAAGTTTGTTGTGCGGCACTTTATCAAATGCCTTTTGGAAGTCCATGTACACCACATCAACTGCATTACTCTCATCAACACTTGCTGTTACTTCATCAAAAAACTCCAGCAAGTTAGTTAAACACCATTTGCCCTTAACAAATCCATGCTGGCTTTCCTTAATTAACCTGCATTTGCCCAAGTGACTATTACTTTTGTCCTGAATTATTGTTTCTAGAAGCTTCCCCCCCCCCACCCCCCCATCCCAGGTTAAACTGACTAGCCTGTAGTTGCTGGGCTTATCTTTACACCTTTTTTCTGAATAAAGGTGTAACATTTGTAATTCTCCAGTCCTCTGGCACCACCCCTCAGTCGAAGGAAGATTGGAAAATTATGGCCAGTGCCTCCACAATTTCCACTCCCACTTTCCTCAGTATCCTTGGATGCATCTCATTTTGTCCTGGTGCCTTATCAACTTTAAATATAGACAGCCTTTCCAGTACCAACTCATCAATTTAAAACCCTTCAAGTGTCTGAATACCTCCTCTTTCACCATGACCTGCACAGCATCTTCCTTGATAAAGAGATGCAGAGTATTAATTTAATACCTCAACCATGCGCCATGCCTCCATGTGCAAATCCCCTTTTTGGTCCCTAATCAACCCCACTCCTCTTACCATGCTCTTACTATTTGTATGTCTATAGAAGACTTGGATTCCCTTTTATGTTAGCTGCCAGTCTATTTTCATACTCTCTCTTTGCTTCTCTTATTTGCTTTTTCACTTCCACTCTGAACTTTCTTCTGAATTTTGAACTGAATTCAGCCTGGTTCTCGGTTTTAATATCCACCTGACATCTGTCATAAGCACACTTCTTCATCTTAATCTCTATCTCTTTTGTCATTCAGGGAGCTTTGGATTTGTTTGCCCTACCTTTCCTCTTATGGGAATATGCTTTGACTGTGCCCGAACTATCTCTTCTTTAAAAGCAGCCTATTGTTTTGTCTGCTAACCTTTGATTGCAATTTATCTGCGTCAGATTCATTCTTCCCCCATTGAAGTTGGCTCTCCCCCAGTTAATTATTCTTACTCTGGATTGTTCCTTGTGTTTTTCCATAGCCAACCTAACCTTGTGATACAATGATTACTGTACCCTAAATGTTCCCCGACTGACACTTGGTCCACCTCATTCCCAAGAACTGGGTCTAACAGTGCCTCCTTTCTCATTGGACTGGAAACATACTGCTGTAGAAAATTTTCCTGAATGCTTTCCAGGAACTCTGAAGGGAATATGGTGGATATTGTCTATATGGATTTTAAAAAAGCACTTGAGGCTCATGAATAAGAGGGTTAGTGTCCAATTGGATAAGAATTGGCTTAAGGACAGAAAACAGTGAGTCGTGGTAAATGGTTGTTTTTCAGATTGTAGGATGATAGACATTGGTGTTCCGCAAGGGTCAGTGCTAGGACCACTGCTTTTTTTGCTATATATAAATGACTTGGATCTTGGAATACAGAGTAGAATTTCCAAATTTGCCAATGATACCAAACTTGGAGGACTGGCAAACAGTGAGGATGATACGAACTGCCTGCAACAAGGCATAGATAGGCTAGCAGAAAGGGCAGATAATTGGCAGATGGAATTTAATACAGAGGAGTGTAAGGTGATGCATTTTGGCAGTAGGGATAGGGTAGACTTAATGGTGCAGTTCTAAAGAGTGTGCAGGAACAGAGGGACATAGGAGTGCAAGTGCATAGATATTTGAAGGTGGCAAGACATATTGAGAGAGTGGTTAGCAAAGCATATGGGATCTTGGGCTTCATAAATAAAGGCATTGAGTACAAAAGCAGGGAAGTCATGCGTAACCTTTATAAGCTCTGGTTAGGCCCCAACTAGAGTATTGTATCCAACTCTGGTCACCACACTTTAGGAAGGATGTGAGGTTCCATGAGAATGTGCAGAGAACATTTACCAGAATGGTTCCAGGGATGGGGGATTTTATTTACAAGGTTAGGTTGGAATAGCTGGGGTTGTTCTTCTTGGAGCAAAGGAGATTGAGCAGAGATTTAATAGAAATGTACAAGATTAATGACAGGCTTAGATAAGTTATTTGAGAAAAAAACTGTTCCTATTGACTGATGGTACAAGAACTAGAGGGCTCAGATTGAAGGTTTTGGTCAAGAGATGCAAGGGAAATGAGGAAGAACTTTTTAATGCAGAAAATGGTAATGACCTGGAACTCGCTGCTCATGAAGGTGGTGGAAGTGCAGACAATCAATAATTTCAAAAGGAAACTGGATGCGATTTGAAGGAAGTAAACTTGCACGGTGATAGGGATCGAGCAGGAGACCGTGACTGACTGGATTGTTCTGCGGAGAGCAGATATGGGCCGAATGGCCTCCTTCTATACTGTAAATTACTATGACTATATTTAGCATTTCCAAATGGTTAGTCCTGAGCCTCTGCCTTCATTAGGTGGGGTTGTTCCCAGCCCTTCTGCATTATTTGCCCACAGGATCGGAAAGTTTGTGGAGGTCCAAAGTGAAAGCTGAGGAGAAGCACCAGTACTGGTCAGTCAGAAGGCCCTGAGGCTAATGGTTTTGGCCACAAAATTGTTTGCAGCAACATCTAAATTTGAGGAGTGAAATATTGGTTGCCACATTCTTGCCATGCCCATATAAAAGACTAGGAGGTAGAAATTTACCTCAGATGGTGGTGCAAAACAGGCAGTATCGGATCTGCTGCCCATTGTATGCAGTGCCTGATATTTAATTCCATTGCAGTCAATGGAATTAAATAAGGTCTCAACTAAGTTTGCTACATTAACATGCTGGTTAATCAGGGAAAGATAGTTGTAGACCAGTAAGGCTAAAATGAAATGCCCCTGTTACAGCAGATCAACTGAATACAAACATTTTTTTCTAGATAGGTATGTGAAAAAGATCCATTTCCAGCTAAAAGAAAAACAGGATGCAAAATTTTATGGTATGCAGATAAAACACAGAGAATGACTCCAGTCACAATGGTTTGTATTCGAAATACTGCTACATACAATTGCTATCACACTGAAACTGCAGATGTTGGCACAAAATGTTTCTTGCCCTTAAAGAGCATAATTTAAAATAAAAACAATAATTGGGATTTTTGCTTTCCAATAAATAGAATCTACAATAAAAAGGCATTTATTTCATTTTCTACATGCCACTGAATAAGCAATTATTTAAAGTTTGCTTTAAGACTTATCATTACCTTTCTGCCTGAAAATTCCTCAGTCATTGCATACACAACCTTTATGATGGTATTAGTTTAGTAGCATAACACAATCTGTTTTTCTGAAATGTTAAATTTCTACACAGATGTGTTTTCAATTTTGGTGATGGCTTTCTGGCCTTGAAATGTGTTTTTCATTTTTTAAAATTTATTGTGGGATGTGGGCGTTGTGGGCTTGGTCAGCATTTATTACCCATCCCTAATTGCCCTTGACAACTGAGTGGCTTGCTAGGCCATTTCAGAGGGCATTTTTTAAAGAGTCAACCACATTGCTGTGGGTCTGGATTCATATGTAGGCCAGACCAGGTAAGGACAGCAGATTTCCTTCCCTAAAGGACATTAGTGAACCAGATGACATTTTACAACAATCAACAATGGTTTCATTGTCATCATTAGGCTAACTTTTTAATTCCAGATTTATTAATCGAATTCAAATTTCATCATCTTCTGTCAATGAATGGTTTTTCGTAGCAAAGAACTAGGAAACCAGAATATGGCCTGTTTCAGCACAAGTATAGGGAAAACAAAGACTTACTACAAAACTGGCCTATGATTTCACCTACTTTGGATAACATTTCCAGGGAGAGGCTAAACTATTTCAAAAGTAGGTAATTAATATGGTCATATTATTTGCAACTGAGTATAACGGATCAATTTATTGCAAAATTCAAGGTATAATACACTAATGTTGAAATCTGGCATCAGTCAATCAGATGACGAAGTTTGGCATTCAGCTCCTTCTCTTTTGTTAGCAGGTCATTGCTGTGCTTTTTGAAAGCTTCAAATTCCTATTAATGAAAGAAGAGATTAGAAAATAGCGGTTAGAAAATAGCAATTTTTAAGAAATTTTGTAATGTGCTACTTACATTCAGATTACAATAATGGATGTCATGGATGGTCTGCAGTATGTAACAGAAGATTGTAAAGTAGACCATCGAGAGAAACATTTTAATTTTAGTTCTTTGCTCATTCCAGATTTCTACACATTCACACCTACATCTGAGGTTTTGCCAAAAGAGGGAAGCGATGCAGGACTCTGATATCTTTAGCCAAAGTTGTGTTCCTGCAGTGATTTTATGCAACCGCAATTTTAACTTGCATCTGCCTGTTTAACTTCACCCATAGCATACAGATAGCAGAGCCTTTCTGATTTTCTAACCTGGATGTAGTTCAATTCAATTTCAATTTATTTATTATCCATACAGAGATTCATTTTGGGTACATTGCTCATTCATTATTACATATGAATAGTAACAAAAAGAAATCATATCACAAAAAGTCTATCTTGATTAATATATATATGTTAAAAACTAATTCCAGTACATTAAAATAATCAGAGTCCCATCATGAGTGCATATCCCAGCTCCTGTTAAAAGTTCTTATAGAGAAAGGCACAAATGAGTGAAAGAACCGATTTGTTCTACATCTGAGGGATTGTAGCCTTTACCCTGAATGTATCCAACAGTAATACTGAGACAAGGGGGTGGCTCTCACTGTTCATAACACTCTTTACTTAGTTGATCTTGTGTTGCGTAATCTGTTACTTAGTTGATCTTGTGTTGCGTAATCTGTTACTATTCAGTGCTGCTTTAGGCCTGAGATACAACGGAGATGCAGAACTGAGGCTAGCAAAATACTTAAGGGATGAGTTAGGGCCATCTTGCAAATCTCTTGCCAAAGGTTTTCCTGCCTGCCGGGAAATGAGAAAGGATAGCTGAAAGGAGGGACAGTATTATACTGGGTGATATTACTTTCACGAAAGTATTTTCGATTAATGCTTAAAACCCTAATACCATACTGTACGGCTTACAGGTTGGGTCTTCTTCTTCTTTGGCCTCCTTGTCTCGAGAGACAATGGGAAAGCGCCTGGAGGTAGTCAGTGGTTTGTGCAGCAGCGCCTGGAGTGGCAATAAAGGCCAATTCTAGAGTGACAGACTCTTCCCCAGGTGCTGCAGAAAAATTTGTTTGTCGAGGCTGTTACACAATTGACTCTCCCCTTGCGGTTCTGTCTTTTTTCCTGCCAACTGCTAAGTCTCTTCGACTCGCCACACTTTAGCCATGCCTTTATGGCTGCCCGCCAGCTCTGGCGATTGCTGGCAACTGACTCCCACGACTTGTGATCAATATCACAGGACTTCATGTCGCGTTTGCAGATGTCTTCAAAACGGAGACATGGACGGCCGGTGGGTCTGATACCAGTGGCGAACTCGCTGTACAATGTGTTTTTGGGGATCCTGCCATCTTCCATGCGGCTCACATGGCCAAGTCATCTCAAGCACCGCTGACTCAGTAGGGTGTATAAGCTGGGGATGTTGGCCGCCTCGAGGACGTCTGTGTTGGAGATACAGTCCTGCCACCTGATGCCAAGTATTCTCTGGAGGCAGCGAAGATGGAATGAATTGAGACGTCGCTCTTGGCTGACATACGTTGTCCAGGCCTCGCTGCCGTAGAGCAAGGTACTGAGGACACAGGCATGATACACTCGGACTTTTGTGTCCTGTGTCAGTGCGCCATTTTCCCACACTCTCTTGGCCAGTCTGGACATAGCAGTGGAAGCCTTTCCCATGCACTTGTTGATTTCTGCATCTAGGGACAGGTTACTGGTGATAGTTGAGCCTAGGTAGGTGAACTCTTGAACCACTTCCAGAGCATGGTCGCCGATATTGATGGATGGAGCATTTCCGACGTCCTGTCCCATGATGTTCGTTTTCTTGAGGCAGATGGTTAGGCCAAATTTGTTGCAGGCAGCCGAAAACCTGTCGATGAGACTCTGCAGACACTCTTCAGTGTGAGATGTTAAAGCAGCATCGTCAGCAAAGAGGAGTTCCCTGATGAGGACTTTCCGTACTTTGGACTTCGCTCTTAGACGGGCAAGGTTGAACAACCTGCCCCCTGATCTTGTGTGGAGGAAAATTCCTTCTTCTGAAGACTTGAGCGCATGTGAGAGCAGCAGGGAGAAGAAAATCCCAAACAGTGTGGGTGCGAGAACACGCTGTTTCACGCCACTCGAGATAGGAAACGGGTCTGATGAGGTGCCACTATGCTGAATTGTGCCTTTCATATTGTCATGGAATGAGGTGATGATACTTAGTAGCTTTGGTGGACATCCGATCTTTTCTAGTAGTCTGAAGAGATCACGTCTGCTGATGAGGTCAAAGGCTTTGGTGAGATCAATGAAAGCAATGTAGAGGGGCATCTGTTGTTCGCGGCATTTCTCCTGTATCTGACGAAGGGAGAACAGCATGTCAATGGTCGATCTCTCTGCACGAAAGCCACACTGTGCCTCAGGGTAGACGAGCTCGGCCAGCTTCTGGAGCCTGTTTAAAGCGACTCGAGCAAAGACTTTCCTCACTATGCTGAGCAGGGAGATTCCATGGTAGTTGTTGCAGTCTCCGCGGTCACCTTTATTTTTATAGAGGGTGATGATATTGGCATCGCGCATGTCCTGAGGTACTGCTCCCTCGTCCCAGCACAGGCAAAGCAGTTCATGTAGTGCTGAGAGTATAGCAGGCTTGGCACTCTTGATTATTTCAGGGGTAATGCCGTCCTTCCCAGAGAATCAATGGCATCACTGAGTTCCGATTTTGTTGGCTGTACGTCCAGCTCATCCATGACTGGTCGAGGCTGGGCTGCATTGAGGGCAGTCTCAGTGACAACATTCTCCCTGGAGTACAGTTCTAGGTAGTGCTCAACCCAGCGGTCCATTTGCTTACGTTGGTCAGTGATTGTGTCCCCTGATTTAGATTTGAGGGGGACGATCTTCTTGATGGTTGGCCCAAAAGCTCTCTTAATGCCATCATACATTCCTCTGATGTTTCCGGTGTCTGAGGCCAGCTGAATATGACTGCATAGGTGTTGCCAGTAGTCATTTGCGCAGCGCCTGGCTGTTCTTTGTGCAGTGCTTCTGGCTGCTTTAAGTGCTACGGATGTTAACTCGCTGGGGGCTTTCTTGTAGTTCAACAGTGCAATGCGCTTAGCGGCTATGACAGGTTCCAGCTCTTCAAAATGAGATTGAAACCAGTCTGCATTCCTCTTCGCACATTTGCTATAGGTGGTCAAAGCTGACTCATCGATGGCGTCTCTGATGCAGGTTGGGTGATACACTAGAAACTCAGCAAAATTTGTCACTCATGGAAGCTGAATATTGGTGTGCTTGAAGCAATGTAGAAATAATTTTACTCTCTATCATCTAAAAATGCTTTTATTATTAGAAAAGGAATACATTTTTCTGGCTATAGGAGACAGACACATTTCTACTTTAAAATAGTAGGTGGGTTACTCTTTTGTATCTCTTAGTAATTAGTTTGACTGGTATTCATAAATCTCTCAGCAGGAAACCCAACTCTTTCAAGAATAATGCATGATATGCGATAGCCCAAGTACCAAAAATATGAGGGAGGGTTGTTCAGATTTATAGCTAGAGTTTACTTTACCCTTTCCAAGTCAGCATAAACCTGTTGAGATTTCTGATATTGCTGCTGTAACGCCTTGACTCTGACATTTGCATTTACCACTGCAGCTTCATATTGAAATCTGAAATATAAAGCACCCGTTGAATGAAATGCGTAACAGAGAAATACAACAACTTCTGCCCAAATAATGTGATAACAATCATTCAAAGGAATGTCCCATGATAAGACTCAACAGTAGATTTATGTACGTGCAATTAATTGTATGAGGGATGAGCAACTGTGACTAAAGTGAGTAATTGCATGCCGTCTTCTTTCTAAGCTTAACAAATTTTAATTTTACTTTAATGGTAAAACTTTTCTACTTTCTCCTAATTCCTTATTCACCAAGTTGTACAGCAACTGCAGGCAAAAAAGTTGACAGATTACCTCCCAAGTCTTTGCGCACCCTGCTTTGAAACTGAATCAACTTGTGAGAGTTGTACAAGAGCAGCTTGGTGATGAGATTCAGCGAACACACAGTGGAAAAAAACCTGTACTTTCAAAGCAACTATGTTGCATGCACTGAAATTATTCACTTCTGGTTTCTCATTTTGCATTAACTTTGATTAAAGCAAACCGAAAGGAGTGTATTAAAATATCATAGCTTCATGATAAAATATGAGCTTTTAAAAACATTAATCCATTGTTGGACCTCACATTAAACAGGGTTTGTTTCACAGTTCTTTTCTTAACTTTTTGTATCTTTGTTTTTCTGTAGATCTCAATTTCTCAAGTAGTTGAACCTCCTTTTGTTTGTCCTAGATTTCAAACATGAATTACTTAAATTGGCCCTTTTAGATATGTCAAAGAATAGAATATGTGATGGTCTCCAAAAGAATTTGGGTGCATAGAGGAAAGATTGTAATCTTCCAGCAGTTTATAGACTATATTCAGTCAAGAGGTAATGTTCCAATATCTGCAAAGTAAATACCTCCACCAATACACACTAATGTAAACCAACTCCTTTAGAACTCTGTTCTCAACACTAAAGGCAGTCATAAACATATATACTGTTACTCTCTCCACAGATGCTGCCTGACCTGTTGAGTATTTCACAGCATTTTTTGTTTATGCAAACACATGCCCTGTACAGTTAGCTCATCATAGCATAAATAGGCTCCATAGCTAGCCCGGAAGGGGACATGAATGGAGACATAGGATCCCAGATAACAGAAAGATTGGATATACACACAGCCACTACCTGTAGTAAAATGTTGGAGCATCAATGCAAAATCCTGCACTAAATACAGTACAACTTACACAAATTCTACCCCTCACAGATGGATGAGTAGTAGTGAGTAGGTCTTGTCCCAACTATTCTGGACCACAGAACAAGGTTATGAGGCCCACCAAATAGTGGGAAGAAGACGAGGAATAAATTTGCAGGCAAGTTACAGAAAAATGCAAGAACTTTTGTGTCGTGATAATGGGGGACTTCAATTATCCTGGTATAAACTAGGAAAATAACAGTGTAAACGGCAAAAAGGGAAAGGAAATCCTGAAATGTGTACAAGAGAACTTTTCTTGATCGGTATGTTTCTGGCCCAATGAGGAAGGAAGCAGTGCTGGATCTAATCTGGGGAATGAAGTGGGATAAGTAGAGCATGTTTCAGTGGGAAAAGTATTTGGGAAAGAATGATCATGATATCATTAGGCTGAGAGTAGTTATGGAAAATGACAAGGAAAACAAATGTGAAAACGCTCAATTGGAGGAGGACTTAGTTCAATGAGTTGAAAAGGGATTTGGCCCAGGTGAATTAGAATCAAACATTGGCAGGTAAAACAGTAAATGAACAATAGGAGGCGTTCAAAGAGAAGATCATGTGGGTACAGACTAGACACATTCCCACAAGGGGGAAAGAAAGGGCACTCAAAGCTAGAGCTGCTTGGATGACTAAAGATATAGAGATTAAAATGAAGTAGAAAAAGGAGGCTTATGATAAATGTCAGGTTCATAATTCAATAGAGGGGCAAAGAGAATATATGACAATAAATTAGCAGGTAATAGGAAAGGAAATGCAACAGTCTTTTATAAACATAAATTATAAAAAGGATAGTCAAAGGAAGGGTGGCGCCAATTAGGAACCAAAATGCAGATAATATTGTGGAAGTAGAAAGCATAGCAGAGGTACTAAATGAGTATGTTGCATTTGTATTGGCTAAAAAGGATGCTTCCACTGTCACAATAAAGGAGGTAGTAGAGAAATTGAATAGGTTAAAAAGAGGTACCTAAATGGATGCCAGTGCTCAAAGTAGAAAAGTCACCTGGTCCAGATGGGATGTATCCTAGGTTGCTGAAGAAAGAGTGAAAATTGTGCAGCCTCTTGTCACAATATTCCAATCCTCCTAGATATGGGAATTGTACTAGAGAACTTAAAATGTTAGACCCTTGTTCAAAAAAGCAGAGCGGGATATACCCAACAAATACCGCCTGTCATCCCAATGTTGGTGGTGGGCAAAATTTTAGAGATATTAATACAGGACAAAATTAATTGGTACTTGGAAAAATATGGTTTAATAAATGAAAGTCAACATGGATTTGTTAAAGGAAAATCATGTTTGACTAATTTATTTGATGAAGTAACAAAGAGGGTTGATGAGGGTAGTACGGTTGATGTTGCGTAGATAGACTTTCAAATGGTGTTTTATAAAGTGCTACATAATAGACTTGATAGCAAAATTGAAGATGATGGGATTAAAGGGGAAGTGGCTGGGTGGATACAAAATTGGTTAATGCATAGGACGCATAGAGTGGTGGTAAACGGTTGTTTTTCATACTGGAGGGAAGTGCGCAGTGATGTCCCCCAGGAGTCAGTACTGAGACCATGGAAACAGAACGTTTACAACACAGAATGAGGCCATTCTGCCCATTGTGTCCAAGCCAGCCAACAAGTAGCCATTCAGCCTAATCCTACTTTCCAGCTCTTGGTCTGTAGCCTTGTAGGTACGGCACTTCAAGTGCATTTCCAAGTACTTTTTAAATGTTATGAGAGTTTCTGCCTCTACCACCCTTTCAGGCAGTGACTTCCAGATCCCCACCACCCTCTGGCTGAAAAGATTTCCCCTCAATTCCCCTCTAAACCTCCTACCACTTACCCTAAATCTATTATGGACCCCTCAACCACGGGGAATAGGGCCTTCCTATCCACTCTATCTAGACCCCCTATAATTTTATAAACTTCCATTAGTTCTCCCTTCAGCCTCCTCTGTTCCAAAGGAAACAACCATAGCCTATCCAAACTTGCCTTATAACTAAAATTCTCTAGAACATGGCACCATCCTCGTAAATCTCCTCTGTACCCTCTCTGGTGCAATCACATCTTTCCTCTCGTGCAGTGACCAGAACTACATGCAGTACTCCAGCTGTGGCCTAACTAGTGTTTTATACAGTTACAACATAATCTTCCAGCTCTTATATTATATGCCTTGGCTAATAAAGGCAAGTAGCCCTTATGCCTTCTTGACCACGTTATATACCTGTCCAGCCACCTTCAGGTATCTGTGGACATGCAGTCTAAGGTCCCTCTGTTCCTCTACACTTCTCAGTATCATACCATTTATTGTGTATTTCCTTGACTAGTTAGCCTTCACCAAATGCATCACCTCACACTTCTTTCAGATTGAACTCCATTTGCCATTGTTCTGCCCACCTGACCAGCCCATTGATATCTTCCTTCAGTGTACAGCTTTCTTCTTCATTATTAAGACCAATTTTTGTATCGTCTGCAAACTTCTTAATCATACCCCCTATATTTAAATCAATCATTGATATATACCACAAAAAGCAAGGACCTAGGGAACCCCACTGGAAACAGCCTTCCAGCCACAAAAAGACCCATAGTCAATCACCTTTGCTTCCTGCCTCTGAGCCAATTTTAGATCCAACTTGCCACTTTGCTTTGGATTCCGTGGGCTTTTACATTCGTGACCAGTCTGCCATGTGAGATTTCGCAAAAGCCTTGCTAAAATCTATATAGACCACATCAAATGCACTACCCTCATCGACCTTCCTTGTTACCTTCTCAAAAGATTTAATCATGTTAGACCTTCCCTTAACAAATCCGTGCTGTCTTTGATTCATCTGTGCCTTTCTAAATGAAGATTTAAGCTGTCCATCAATTTTTTCAAATAATTTTCCAACCACTGAGGTTAGACTGACTGGACTGCAATTACACTGACTATCCCCTTTTTTCCCTTTTAAACAATGGTATAATGTTAGCTGTCCTCATTTAGTCCGGGCCTGGGGATTTATCCATTTTCAAAGATGTTAAATGCTTTAATACTTCCTCTCTATGTTAATTTCATTTAATATTTTACATTCCTGCTCCTTGATGCAATGTCTGTATCGTTCCTCTTTGTGAAAACGACGCAAAGTATTCATTAAGAACCATACCAATGTCAACTGCCTCCGCATACAGGTTCCCCTATGGTCCCTAATAAACTCTACTCTTTTTTTAGTTATCTTCTTGCTCTTTATGTATTTATAACAAATCTTTGGATTTTCCTTGATTTTACCTGCTGATATGTTTTCATGCCCTCTCTTTGCTTTCCTAATTTCCTTTTTAATTTCACCCCTACACTTTTTATACCCCTCTAGGTTTTCTGCAGTACTGAGCCCTCAGAATCTGTGATAAGTTTCTCTGTTATCCTTTATCTTCTCCTTTAAGCCACTCAGCCAATCATGCCTGTGTCAGCCAAAAAACAGCTATTCAGCTTAACCCTTTTTTCCTGCTCTTGGTCCACAGCCCTGCAGGCTACAGTACATCATGTGCATATCCAAGTACTTTTTAAAAATGTGATGAGGGTTTCTGCATCTACCAACCTTTCAGACAGTAAGTTCCAGAACCTTACCACCCTCAGGGAGAAAAACTTTTCCTTAATTCCCCTCTAATCCTTCTACCAATTGTTTTAAATCTGTGCCTCTCTGCTAAGGAAAATAGGTCCTTGCTATCCATTCTATTGAGGTCCCTCATAATTTTGTACACTGGTGTTTTTGATAAAGTCCACAGCTCTCGATTTTTTTGGACCTTCTCAAAATATTATCACAGCCCTGCATATTTTCTCAGTCTCTTCGATACATATTAATGATATGGACTTGGGTATACAGGGCATAATTTCAAAATCTGAATATGACACAGAACTTGGAAATATAGTAAACAGACTAATAATCCACAGACATGTGGCAAATGAAATTTAACACAGAAGTGTGAAGTGATTCATTTTGGTAGGAAGAACAAGGAGAGGCAACATAAATTAAGTGTTACAATTTTGAAGGGGAGAAGGAACAGAGGGACATGGGGATGTAAGTACATAAGTCTTTGAAGGTGGCAAGACAAGTTGAGAAGCTTGTTAATGCCTCTAACGATAAGGATACAATTCTTTAAGTACAAAAGCAAGGTAGTTACGCTACACTTTTATAAAACTCTGGTTTAGTCTCAGTTGCAATTTTCTTTTTATTCATTCTTGGAATGGGAGTGTCACTGGCAAGGCCAACATTAGTCCCCATCCCTAATTGCCCTTGAGAAGGTGCTGGTGAGCTGCCTTCTTGAACTGCTGCAGTCCATGTGGTGTAGGTACATCCACAGTGCTGTTAGGGAGGGAGTTCCAGGATTTTGACCTGCCAACAATAAAGCAATGGTGACATAATTCCAAGTCAGGATGGTATCTGCCCTGGAGGGGAACTTGCAGTGGTGGTGTTCCCATGTGTCTGCTACCCTTGTCCTTCTAGGTGGTAGAGGCCATGAGTTTGGAAGGTGCTGTCGAAGGAGCCTTGGCTGGACACCACATTTTAGGAAGGGTGTCAAGGTCTTAGGTGCAGAAGAGATGTAATAGGATGGTACCAGAGTCGAGGGTATTCAGTTATGTGAACAGACTAAAGAAACTGGGGTTGTTCTGCTTGGGGCAGAGAAGGTTAAGAGGAGATTATAGAGGCGCTCAAAACCATGAACGGTTCTGATAGAGTAAATAATGTCATGAACATGATATGCTGAATAATGATTTTTAATTCATCAGCTGGAAACCTAAATTAAACTTTTCTTAAAAAGCTGCAAACCTAAATTCAAATTTTAAAAAGAAAGCAGCTAAGATAGCCACTGCAATTTGCACTGAAATACCTTACATTCCAAGGTATTGAGGTGGACATGCAAGCCTGAATAGCCCTCATCCAGAACAATGGCTAGAGCAGTTTGAATGCTACCTGATATTGACTTTATTAGCAAGACATTCAAAGCCATCTTGGAACTTTTAAAACTAGTGGAGAGGAACATTAAAGGGTAAACATTGAGACAATGAGACCTGAGAGAGATTGGAATTCTTAGTCTTGGATCTCACTAAAGTGCAAAAGTGAATACACTGGGACAGTCATGTGACAGTCTCTCCATCTGTGTGAAAACTTGTGAGTTTCTTTTGGACACATCAGACAAGCTTCTGAGAGTTAACTGGCGCAGGACCCAAGTGGCTTGTCTCTCTCTCTTTCTCTCAGTAACACTAAGTTTTGAACCCTGCCTGTGGGCTGCAAAACATCCAAGTCTATCATTGTTGCAGACAAAGACTCTGGGGAGAAAGCCATCTACATCCCTGTCTCCAAGAAAACCCTGAACCAGGTGGCTCTCTACCAGCCAGAAACTTCAGGTTTACAAGTTCAGCCAGCAAACAACTGAATTACAAGACTTCACAGACAGTATGTTATTTTATTTGTTCTGAATTCTAATCCAACTAACTATCCTTCTTCACTCTGTAACCTATTTGTGTGTGTGTGTGATTCTCGTATTTGTGTGCGCGTGAAAGTCGGAGTGTAGTTTAGTATTTTACTTAGATCGGGTTTTGATTTTCCGTACAACAAACTAACCACTTTCTTGTTTAAACCTGTCCGATTGGTTCATAGCATCTAAATGGGTTACTCACTGAATTGGTAAGCACATTCACTGTTCAAAAGAAATAAACCCTGTTGTGGTCAAACAAGGAGAGGGACAAGAGGGAAGCTTTTCGACCCCTTCTCACCTGATTGTAACAATAAGGAGAAACTGTTTGCAGTGGCAGAAGGAGGAGTAACCAGAGGACACAGATTTAAGGTAATTGGCAAAAGAGCCAGAGATGACATGAGGGGAATAAAAATTATGCACTGACTTGTTATTATCTGAAAAGGACTGGCTGAAACAGTAGATGGAGCAGATTCAAAGTTAATTTGCAAAAGGCAATTGGATAAATACTTAAAGGGCGATGGGATAGAGCAAGGGGAGTAGAACTAATTGGATAGATCTTTCAGTGAGACAATGCAGGCACCATGGGCCAAATAGCCGCCTTCAATTCTGTGTCATCTGTTACGATCGAGGCGGGCGCAATGCACTGTCAGTTCAGTCCTACCACTGCACAGGCTGCAGCATATGCTTAGAGTCTTCCCACCCCATTGGAAAACAGCTAAATTAAACACTCTAGTATCCGCCCCCCCCCCCCAGAATAAAACAGACTAAACCAGGTATCTTTAGACAACAACAAATTAACTATTTATTAAAAACTAAATCTTAAACATTATTAAGATAAATCTAAGTCTAAAGACCTTATAACTTCATATTTTAACCTAACTCGCCCATTCACATGCATAGGGCTGAATTTTATTGGGGCGCCGCCGTCTGCGGCGGCACCCTTTGAACTCAGCGTAGTGCCCCCATTTAGTGGCCGCCACAGAGCGACCACGATATTACGTGGGGAGAGGCGGGACATTCGGTGCAGTGAGGAACCCTTTGACAGCTGTGCAGCAGGTGCTGGAGCCCTATTTTAAGCGTCCCAGCACCTGCTTCCTGACAGCTGTCAAAGAATACTTAACTGACTGTTGAAGAGTGGGGCTGCTGTCAATCTGGCAGCAAAGCAGAAAGCGCTGCAGAAATCCAGCAGGTCAGGCAGCATCTATGGAGAGAGAAGCAGAGTTAACGTCCAAGTTCACAGACTAGAAAGTTAACTCTGCTTCGCTCTCCACAAATGCTGCCTGACCTGCTGAGTTACCCCAGCACTTTCTGCTTTGCTGCCACATACTTACCCTGCTGTGTCCCAGTGTCCCATGAAGTTGCAATCCTCTTCTTTCACTCAAGTGTAACATTCCTTCTTGTAGGGTGAATAATCTTAAATTTGCACATTCCAGGACGTGAGACTTAAATACACCATTAATGGTATTACAGAGGTTTACAGAGAACACACTGACACAAATGGGAATGCACAGGTGTCACAGCAATGT
Organism: Heterodontus francisci; assembly: GCF_036365525.1. Taxonomy (NCBI): domain Eukaryota; kingdom Metazoa; phylum Chordata; class Chondrichthyes; order Heterodontiformes; family Heterodontidae; genus Heterodontus; species Heterodontus francisci. Next base: position 51,672,384 of record NC_090377.1, read on the forward strand.
AAATACATCTTTCACTCCATGTTCCTCACCAACATGTGTGTCCTTTTCTCTGTGCGAATGATATGTGCCAGCATGTAGCGCCAATGTCACATCCCTTTGCACCGTTGGCCCTTCAGAAGAGCCAAAGTATGCAATATCATTGCCATGCCACCATTACATATGAGTGTCTCCACGGATGCAGTGACATGGACATTGGTTCAGTCAGCTGCTGCCTCTAATGGTTTACACATGGATACTGCAGATGTGGACTGGTGCACAGCATGTGAGCAAGGGTGATGTGTGGCTTGCAGTGCTCATGTCAGTTCCTATGGAGCAGAGAGTTTTTGTCTGATAAGCCACTTCTGTACATCCCTACCTCACTGCTAGCCCTGCGTGCAGAGCCTGGGTACCATCTGCCCTCCCATGCATCTTTCATATTGTAGGTCGTCAGTATCCTCATAGTCCGAGGAGGAATCCTGTTGATGTCTCTCATCATCATGACAGGCCTGGCCCCTATTGGGTAAGTAGTTGTGCAGAGCAGCAAAGAAAGGTGCTGGCCTTTTCAGCCCATAGTACAGGGCATCACCCTATCCATACGGGCATTGGAGGTGCTTTTTCAGCACATTCCGATCTCCTGCTCGATGGTGGCTCATGTAGCTCAGTGGCTGGTGTTGTATCTCTCCTCTGCAGCAGTGGTGGAGTCTCTCACTGGTGTCAGGAGCCATGTCTGCAAAGGATAGCCCTCATCTCCAGGAAGCCACCCGTCCATCTGAGCCAGTTCAGTGAACAGCGGTGGCAGCTGCGACTGGTGCAAGACCCAGATGTCATGGCAGCTGCCTGAGAAGAGGTCACACATTCACTGCAAGCATCTGCAGTGTTTACATACCGGCTTCACCTTGATTTAGAGGGCTCCTTTAATGGTGAAAACTGCAGGTGGTAGCCTGGCAGTAGGCCTGATGGCCACGTGAGTGCAGTCTATGAACATTACAACCTATGGTTCTCCGGCAATGGTGCCAGAACCAAAGGCCCTCTGGGCCCGGCTGAGAGGTCCGTCCTGAAGCGGACATACTCACTGGCCCTCTGGTGCAGGGCATTGGTGACCTCCCTGATGCAGCGGTGCACTGCTGACTGTGTGACCCCACAAAGGTCTCTGTTGGGCCCCTAAAAGGCTGCAGAGGCATCAGGCTTGAGAACCGCTGCCACTATGAGGAACAAAGACATGGGATGTCCACCAGAGCCCATGGGCTGCAGGTCATCCTTAAGCAGGGCACAGAGACGTGTCACCGCCCTCTCTATATGTGCAATCTCCTCGACACTGGTGTTCTGACATCAGATGGCATGTCATGTGGGGCCTCTGGATGCACGGCAAACGTAATGGCGGGCTCCCCTTGGGGGTTGCTGCTCACGAACGGGGGCCTCTACGTGGATCGCACCCGACTGTTGATATTGCCTCTGACGCATAGGAATCCTCACGTGCTGAGGATCACACAATGTAGGATGAGCCATACCTATTTCCACGTGATAAATAAAGTTGAACCCTGCATGCATTCGAAGGTTCCTAACAGGGCATGGATTGGTCTTGACGGGTACATCAACTGCTTTCCTAGATCAACTATGTGGCATGCCATGGCATTGCCCATCCTGGCCAACACTCAGCGTGGCACATGACCACATCAAGATCCTACCAGCTGAATCGACTGCCCCATAAAACCTTAATGCTCCTACCCTTTCCGGCACCCTCCCCACATATAGGGTGCCTAGTATGCCATTGCCACAAACACAGAGCGTACACTGTTAGTGGACGGATGGAACACGGTACCTCCCTTTATGCCAGAACACCTTTCCCTCCAGTAATCCCAGGCCCTCTCTCTTTCAAAATGCAGAGTGCGACCCCTGTGTATTCCCGCCCCCCTCCCTTTAGGAATGCAGTTAGACCCCGGCATATCCCCCTCTCCCTCCTCCTTTAAAAATGCAGAGTGCGACCCCTGTGTATCTCCCCGCTCCCTCCAGGAATGCAGAGTTAGACCCCTGTGTATCCCCCCCCACCCTCCTCCCTTTAAGAATGCAGAGTGCGAACCCTGTGTATCTCCCCCCTCCCTCCCAGAATGCAGAGTTAGACCCCTGCATATCCCCCCTCCCTCCTCCCTTCCGTAATGCAGAGTGAGGACCCTGCCGGCTTTTCAGATCGTGAACGGGACAGCACGTGACAGCCGCCCGTTCAATGAAAAATCCGGTAGTGGCGGTGGAGAGGCGGTGGGATGCATAATCAGCATAGGTAAGTAATCATTACCATATGTTGATTGTGGTGCCGCCAACGTGCGGTAGGGTGGGGGGCGCACTGAGGTCCCACCGCCGCCGATAAAATGCGGTGGGCCCGTCTCAACATTGTGCATCGAGGCGGGCCTTTCCCCGCAGCATTTTACCAGCCCCTGAACCGTGACACGCAGCATTGAGGGGATGGTAAAATTCAGCCCATACACTCAAAAATCAATGGTTAACCGTTTTTTAAAAAAAGAATGGTGTTTTAAAAATTAGCTGTTTCTTAAAAATAAATAAATAACTGGGTTACAAGTCTTTGTGGGTTACATTCCTGATGGGTGAGGTATTCTAGTGTAAAAATAATCAAATGCCACTCGAAGTCTCCACGCGGATTTGATGAAACAGACCTTCAATAGATAGGCATTCAAAGCACTTCACCTGCAAGAGGCGTCAGTTCTTTATACAAGGAGTATAGCAATGGGTCTACTCGGATTTTAAAACTGACGGTCTCTCAGTTGAAACTTTACTGCGAATTGCAGAAAACACAACCAGTCAAGAGAGATTCAATCTTGAAGCAAAGACTTCTTGGATTGGAAGTAAAGAAAAGGAATTTTGCTACCTCCAGCAATACAAATGGTCTCTCAAAGGGTTTTTTCCTCCTTAGGCAGTTAGCATGGCCTGTAACTCACTGTAGAATTTCTGCTGAGAGAAATAGGCAGCTCCTTTCTCCAGCAAGTATGCTTCGCTGTTGCCTCTCTAGTTCAAAACTGGTTTTAGCCAGTTTTTACACACTGTTAAATTGAAACATTACACCATGTGATCTCCTCACTCTCCTGCTGTTGCCTAGGTAACAAGTGCAGCTGTGGCACACTGTTCTCAGAAATCTAAAACTTCTCTCTCTGTCTTTAAGGTACACTGTTTTTAAGAGACTTAAAAGCACACCGTTTCAAACAGAGGAGAAAAAAAATACAGTTCTGTGACACATTCTAAAATTATCTAAGCATGATCAATCTTCCCTGATCCATGCCCCTGCCCAAAAAGGAGATTGATGATGATCATCATTGCATAGGCCAGGGTTGTCTAACCTTTTCACATGGGAGGCCGCATTACAATTTTTGTCCGATATAAGGGGCCGCTGAGCAAATTTCGGAAATATAAGATATTTGAAATTTATTGTACTATTAACCGAAACAACAACAAATGTGCATTTTTGTGGAGATGAAGAAGCTTTAAATGGAAAGACTAATTTTCTTACGTTCTCATCGATGAAAGGTCACAGACCTGAAACGTTAACTCTGCTTCATTCTCCATAGATGCTGCCTGAACTGCTGAGTGTTTCCAGCACCTTCTGTTTTTATTTCAGATTTCCAGCATCTGCAGTATTTTACTTTTATTATAGGAGTGACTGTGATGGTGTTTTGACACCTCTCATTCCTGAAAAAAATGGTGTTGATTTTCAATCTGGGCACGGCAACCAATGGCAGTGTCCATTTTTTCAATCTGGGGGCGACAACCAATTGCAGCATCCATTTTTTTCAATGTGGGGACAGCAACCAATGGGTGCATCCGTTTTTGCAATCTGGGGATGGCAACCATGGGGTGGCAGTGGCGTACTGCTTTTGTCACTGGACTAGTAACCCAGAAACCCAGTTATTGCTCTGGGGACATGGGTTCGAATCCCACCACAGCAGAAGGTGGAATTTGAATTCAATTAATAAATCTGGAATTTAAAGCTAGTCTTATGATGGCCATGAAACCATTGTCGATTGTTGTAAAAACCCATCTGGTTCACTAATGTCCTTTGGGGAAGGAAATCTGCTGTCCTTACCTGGTCTGGCCGACATATGACTCCAGATCCACAGCAATGTGGTTGACTCTTACATGCCCTCGAAGTGGCCTAGCAAGCCACTCAGTTCAAGGGCAATTAGGGATGGGCAATAAATGCTGGCCTGGCCTATGATGCCCACATCCCATGAATGAATAAAAAAAACCAATGGGAGCATCCAATGGGAGCAATATGGGCCTGCTAAACAATGCAATGAATCGAACAGCATGTTTTGTTAGATTTGGATAGGATTATGTGGGAATGTACTGATGATGAAATGCAAGAAGGTCATGCTCTGTGAAAGCTCTCTTCATGTCACTGCATTTTGGATCTCAATTAGTTCATGTTGTGCCATGTCCTGAGCATCAGCAGCATCAGTTCCAAACGTATCTGTGAACAACTTCATTTCATCATCATGTTCCCTGAAATCCGAAAACCTTAGTCTGAATTTGTCTCTCAAGCTGTGGATCAGTGCAGAATACTTTCCATGGTTCACGGTCTCAGCATGTCTTGTAGATAGCATTGTGAATTTCACAGCTCTCTTCATATTCAGCTGTTTCTGCATCAATTCTAACGTCTGTACAAACGCATGGACATGCTCATACAGTTTGTGCACAAGTTGATCCTTTCCTTGCAGTTCACATTCAAGACCCCTTCCCCATTCCATTCTGTGAGGACACCTTCCCCGCACCCCCCACACCCTCCCCCCACCCCGATGCTTGTGAAAATGCACAAAAAGACCCGAGGTGCAGTTACCTAAAGTTAAAATTCACTCAAATAAACTTAAACACAAGCTGAGCCCTCCCTCCGTCCGGCTCGGGTGCTCACCCCTTCGCCTCCGTGTCTTCCCCCTGCAGAGTCATAGATTTCTCCATTTAGCCTCTTCCAACGTCACAATGCATTCAACCTACCCCACCTCCGTTTTGTAATGGGTCACTTGATTGAAAAGGGACGCTCCTATTGGTTGGCGACACCACAATGAAAGACTGACGCACCCACTGGTTGCCGTCCTCACATTGAAAAAAAATGGATGCTCCCATTGGTTGCCATCACCAGATTGAAAAAACAGATGCACCCATTGGTTGTTGTCCTCACATTGGAAAATGTGGATGCTCCCATTGGTTGCTGCCCCCATATTGAATAAATGGACACCACCATTGGTTGCAGTGCCCAGATTGGTGAGTGGCCCCCGAAATGCAGTGGGAATGGCAGCCCCCGGATCGGACCAGAGAGCTGCACCATGCTTGGCGGGCTGGATGGAAACCCTCTGCGGACCAGATTGTGGCCCGCGGGCAGTAGGTTGGATAACCCAGGCATAGACTAATACTGCTTCTTGCTGCAAGAAGTAACAGCTACGTATCTGTGGAACCTCAGAGCAACTGATGCTGGGCCTCTGGTTTAAACTGGAAAAGGATGAAGTCATCTTGGTTTCCTGGCATTATAAAACTATCGAAGGCCAGACTGATGGAAGAGGGGCAGGTCCTGCTCGTTAATATCATTATCCGAAGTACTACTGAGGTTGTATAATTGTATATTGGTATATACATAATATCAACTGACTTATCAATGTATACTTCTGCAAATGCCATATAAGCAAATTTAGAACTGTAGTAGTATATAAACCAGTGTAAAATTCTGTAAAAGAAGTTTAAAAAATGTAATATTAATCAATGTTTGGCTCACACTTAATAGCCTTTCCCTGTTGTCTTACCTTTCTTCTGCATCTTTCTTTGCCTTTTCTGCTACTCTTAGTTTCTCCTCAAGTTGCTGAATATCCTTTTGTTTGTCCTATATATTTCAAAAAGTCATAGTGATGCAGATATTGGACTTCTACAAATGACAAGTAAAGTTCCCTGTTGCATCCACATATATCTCCAGATCAGCAAGAATCACTTCTAAAATAAAAACAATTTCACATTCTAAGCCAAAAACGTTTGAAATGCTGGGGCTAACCTCGAAAAAGATAAAGAACCACTGGTGTGACCAAAGCTAGCCCTATTATGTATATGAACAGGAATCCATCTCTGAGGAGTGAACTTCTGACTTTACTTCAAGAGTACTGTGCCCCAGGAAATAGGGAGAAAAGAAATGAAAGGATTGGTAAAAAAGGTCTTTTGTGCCTGGAGATGGAAAAGGAAAAAATAATTTGTTGAGGGCGAAAGCAAGAAGGAAACAGTATCTTGATGATGGAGTTCAGGAGAGAAAATGAGACATCCTGTTGTGATGGTTATGAATGAGAAAGAGACCTTGCTCAGGAGAGCAAGTGAGGAAAACAGGTGATTTTGTTGGGAACAGATACTGATATCTTGATGAAAAGAGTTGAGAGAAAAGTACTGTTAAGTGGAATACAGGGAGAATAGGAAGAAAAATTCTGTTCTTTATTCATAGGTTTCTAACTTTGGGTACAGAAAGGACAGTTGCAGAGCTTAATGGGCCCATCTTATAAAACAGTACATCCTCTGACCAAGGACAATGTTACAAGATAGTAGATCAATAATAATTTTGTAGTTATGTAGGACTGGTGGTCTGAAGTGCATTTGTTTCAAGGCGAGAAGTACAACAGGCAAGGCAGATGAACTTAGAGCTTGGATCAGTACTTGGAACTATGATGTTGTTGCTATTACAGAGACTTGGTTGAGGGAAGGACAGGATTGGCAGCTAAACTCTCCGGGATTTAGATGCTTCAGGTGGGATAGAGGGGGATGTAAAAGGGGTGGGGGAGTTGCATTACTGGTTAAGGAGAAAATCACAGCTGTACTGCGAGAGGACACCTTGGAGGGATCATGCAGCGAGGCAATATGGGTAGAGCTCAGGAATAGAAAGGGTGCAGTCACAATGTTGGGGGTTTACTACAGGCCTCCCAACAGCCAGCGGGAATTAGAGGAGAAGATATGTAGACAGATCTTGGAAAGATGTAAAAGCAACAGGGTTGTGCTGGTGGGTGATTTTAACTTCCCCTATATTGACTGGGACTCACTTAGTGCTAGGGGCTTGGATGGGGCAGAATTTGTAAGAAGCATCCAGGAGGACTTTTTGAAACAATACGTAGATAGTCCAACTAGGGAAGGGGCCGTACTGGAACTGGTATTGGGGAATGAGCCTGGCCAGGTGGTCAAAGTTTCAGTAGGGGAGCATTTCGGGAACAGTGACCATAATTCCGTAAGTTTTAAGGTACTTGTGGATAAGGATAAGAGTAGTCCTCGGGTGAAGATGCTAAATTGAGGGAAGGCTAATTATAACACTATTAGACAGGAACTGAAGAATTTAGATTGGGGGCGGCTGTTTGAGGGTATATCAACATCTGACATGTGGGAGTCTTTCAAACGTCAGTTGATTAGAACCCAGGACCGGCATGTTCCTGTGAGGATGAAGGATAAGTTTGGCAAGTTTCGGGAACCTCGGATAACGAGGGATATTGTGAGCCTAGTCAAAAAGAAAAAGGAAGCATTCATTAGGGCTAGAAGGCTGGGAACAGACTTTGAGGAACATAAAGAAAGTAGGAAGGAACTTAAGTAAGGAGTCAGGAGGGCTAAAATGGGTCATGAAAAGTCATTGGCAAACAGGATTAAAGAGAATCCCAAGGTTTTTTATATGTATATAAAGAGCAAGAGGGTAGCCAGGGAAAGGGTTGGCCCACTCAAGGTCAGAGGAGGGAATCTATGCGTGGAGCCAGAGGAAATGGGCAAGGTACTAAATGAGTACTTTGCATCAGTATTCACCCAAGAGAAGAACTTGGGGCATGATGAGTCTAGGGAAGGGAGTGTAGATAGTCTGGCTCATGTCGATATCACAAAGGAGGTGTTGGGCGTCTTGAAAAACATTAAGGTAGATAAGTCCCCAGGGCCTGATGGGATCTACCCCAGAATACTGAGGGAGGCAAGGGAGGAAATTGCTGGGGCCTTGACAGAAATCTTTGTATCCTCATTGGCTACAGGTGAGGTCCCAGAGGAATGGAGAATAGCCAATGTTGTTCCTTTGTTTAAGAAGGGTAGCAAGGATAATCCAGGAAATTACAGGCTGGTGAGCCTTACGTCAGTGGTAGGGAAATGATTGGAGAGGATTCTTCGGGACAGGATTTACTCCCATTTGGAAACAAATGGACTTGTTAGCGAGAGGCAGCATGGTTTTGTGAAAGGGAAGTTGTGTCTCACTAACTTGATCGGGTTTTTTGAGGAAGTGACGAAGATTATTGATGAAGGAAGGGCAGTGAAGGTTGTCTACGTGGACTTCAGTAAAGCCTTTGACAAGTTCCCTCATGGCAGACTGGTACAAAAGGTGAAGTCACACGGGATCAGAGGTGAGCTGGCAAGATGGATACAGAACTGGCTCAGTCATAGAAGACAGAGGGTAGCAGTGGAAGGGTGCTTTTCTGAATGGAGGGCTGTGACTAGTGGTGTTCCGCAGGGATCAGTGCTGGGATCTTTGCTGTTTGTAGTATATATAAATAATTTGGAGTAAAATGTAGCTGATCTGATTAGTAGGTTTGTGGACGACACAAAGGCTGGTGGAGTTGCGGGTAGTGATGAGGATTGTCAGAGGATACAGCAGGATATAGATCGGTTGGAGACTTGGGCGGAGAAATGGCAGATGGAGTTTAATCTGGACAAATGTAAGGTAATGCATTTTGGAAGGTCTAATACAGGTGGGAAGTTTACAGTAAATGGCAGAACCCATAGGAGTACTGACAGGCAGAGAGATCTGGGCGTACAGGTCAACAGATCACTGAAAGTGGCAACGCAGGTGGAAGAGTCAGTTACTGGGGGACATAGGTTTAAAGTGCGAGGGGCAAAGTTTAGAGGGGATGTGCGAGGCAAGTTTTTTACACAGAGGGTACACACACAGTGCTTGGAACTTGCTGTCGGGGGAGGTGGTGGAAGCAGGTACGATAGCGACGTTTAAGAGGCATCTTGACAAATACATAGGATGGGAATAGAGGGATACAGTCCCCGAAAGTGCAGAAGGTTTTAGTTTAGACAGGCATCATAATCGGCGCAGGCTTGGAGGGCCGAATGGCCTGTTCCTGTGCTGTACTGTTCTTTGTTCTTATTTTAATTTTATCAGTTTAAGCTGTTTGTTTCTCATATACAAGGAATCGATTCAGAACTGTTAACATACTTAGAAGTCGCTTTTTTACTCTACTTTTTTATTCTTTCATGGGATGCGGGCATCACTGGCAAGCCAGCATTTGTTGTCCATCCTTAATTGCCCTTGGCAACTGAGTGGCTTGCTACGATTTCAGAGGGCAGTTAAGAGTCAACAACATTGCTGTGGGTCTTGAGTCACATGTAGGCCAGACCAGGTAAGGACGGCAGATTTCCTTCCCTAAAAGACATTATTGAACCATGTGGATTTTTACAACAATCGATAATAGTTTCATGGCACCATTACTGAGACTAGTTTTCAATTACAGATTTTTAAAAATTAATTATTAATTCATTGAATTTAAATTCCACCAGCTACTTTGGTGGGATCTGAATCCATGCCCATGTCCCCAGACATTAGCCTGGGCCTCTGGAATACTAGCCCAGTGACATTATCACTATACCACTTGAACTGATATTCTATCATATTTCTTTTATACTGCCGAAATTAACCTGTATAATTTTCCCCCGCTGCATGGAAAGTTTCAGAAGTTCTTCCTTCTCCTGAGACACCACATGCAATTTTTGCTGGAGATCTGTTTCTTCACGATTTCTGGTTTCAGCAGCTTCTTTCTGCTTCAGTTCAGCCTCTTAAAAAGTGTGTCAGATTTAGAAAGGTACAAATGTCAATGGATCTAGTCACATTTTCAACTTGATACATAATTACCAACCACAAATATGCTGTTTCTAACTGATTAGTCCCAATGAAACAGAATATTTTTCAAAAGTATAAGAAAAACAGCATGTTTTGATACTACCAGCAATATAAAAACTATTTGCTCAATTCATTCTAAAACTATATTGATAAAATTATTTTAGGCGGTTATACAAAGTTATGATTGTGCATGCACATTGCCACTTACATGAGCTATTCAAATACTTTGAAATTACAATTTAAAAATACAAGTAAAGGTTGCATGAAGTTTACATACTAATGTAAACTTCATCTCGTAATTGCTCTTATAAACATCACTGTTGTTGCATTCGCTCAAACTTACTTTGATAATTTGGAATTACTTGTCATTTTAGTACTGCTTATGCTTTTGAATACATACCATTACATCTATCTTCTGATTCTTTCAGCTTTACCTTCAAAGATTGTACTTCATTCAGATAAAACTTTTCTGTGCTTGTTTGCTTCTCTAAAAACTCACTTTCTTTTCTCTGTAAATTCTGTGATATTTGCCTGAAATACATGAACAAAAAATATCATAGTCAACTCATTGGCTTTCAGAGAACTAGCCAAAAACATGCAAGAATTAATATTAACAATTATCGGCAGGAAATAACCATTTAGGGAATCCATCCATGGTACGTTCTTGGTGCTTTTTGGATAACCCTGAATCTATTTATTGACGAGAGCCTGTCTAATGTCTTCCTGAAATGCATTAAGGATTTTTGTTCTACCATCCATGTGGGTAAACTGTTCCACATACTTAGTGCTCTCTCAGTAAAAAAGTTACCCCTGTATTTCCTATTTTCTTTTGTTGTCCTTAATTTGTTAATATGACCCCCTGTGCTTACAGTCTGTATATAGTAACCTTATTTGAATCCAATTTGTCCAAACCTTTCATAATTTTAAACATTTATATCCCATCCCCTTTCCCTCTTCACTTTGCAAGCAGGAAAAGACCCAGACTAGTCAATCTTTCTATATGCATCATTCCCTTAAGTTCTAGGATCAACCGTGTTGGAGGGGAAAAGCCACACCATAAACTAAGAAGTATAAGAAGACCAGTAGGACATATGGGAAAAGTGGGGACAGTTACCCAGATAAGGTTTCTGTATGTGAATGCATGTAGCATAAGAAATAAAATAAGTAAGTCAGAAGCATAAATTCAGCTTAAAGGGTATGATCTGGTAACTATTAGAGAGCTGGCTGCAAGTTCTGAATGATTGGGAGCTAAATACTTCTAGCTATGGGATCTTTAGATAGTACAGGAAAATTGAAAAGGAAGGGGGAGTAACAATATTTATAAAATACACAATTACCGCAGTAGAAAGTAAGGATTTTAGTATGGGTAATCGGGCCATGGAAAAACTATGGATTGAGTTATGGAACAGGAAAGGATCTAAGACTGTGGTAGGATTTGTCTGCTGACCTCCTGATAGTAATGTGGTTGGTCCGGGGGAGGGATGTATAAATACAGTGATCAGAGAAAACATACAGCAAAAACAATATGGTTATAGGTTTTAATTTTCACAGATTGAGAGGCAGACAGCTCAAATAGTAAAGGCAGTGAATTCCTAGAATGTATTCGAGACAGTTTTCTTGATCGATGGCCTGGAAATTTGATGACGTTACGCCCATTTTTCAGGCACTAAACAGGTGCCTCAGCCTCCAATAAGTCGAACATGAAGTGCACACTCATTTTCAGCTGGAAGTGTTCCACTCGTCATACTGGACTGGGCTTCTCCATAGGTATCCACAGCAGAACTATGGAAAACCCCAAATAATGTATTTAAATTAGGATCTTCTGCTTCTTGCAGGACTCTTTTCCAATTTTGTTATGGCCCCAATTGCTGATGCCACTTGCTGAACTCGCCCAGCAAATAATGGCTCTAGGAGACAGGAAGGACCCTTCACCAGTGCTCTTTAAAGAGAACATGCAGTACTTACAGGTTACTTATCATTTCATGCTGATGGCTAACTTCCATTTCAACACTGGTCTTGGTTGCAGCCATCTGAGAATGCTGTCTGAGGGGGTTCCGTAATGGTGGGTTCCAAACTTCCTGCGATGGAGCTAACCACTCAGTTGATCCATATTGGATGGAATGGTCTCCAGGCTCTGTGCAAACTCTTAACACAAGTTGGAGCTGGACTCACTTACATCCTTTGATATTATGTGTAAGCTCGCTGGTTGCCTACAGGATGCACCTAGCCTTTTCTGATAAATTTCCTGGTATATGGCCATCAACTTTCTTTGGTAGGCTGGGCCATCAAAGTTGGCCCTGAGTCCTCTGTCGCAGAGCCAATATGACTCCAGTAAGCTGTCATCCATGACATCCTATCCCCTGCCCCAGCTGCTGCACACTTGTAGCTGACAATTCACCATATGAAGACCCCTTCTCTAGCTTAGCCTTTAAAGTATGTGTGTTACCAATATGATGCTAGTGAGGGTGAGATTGTGTAAGGCAGTTGGAAGGCTGGGCTGCTCTTCACGGACCAAGGAGCATCCACATTTTCAGCATCTAAATTGAAAGAGAAGAACAGGAGTTAACTTTTAGTGTGAAGGGAAAGCAGAGTGAGAGAAAAGTGGCTGGTGAGGGCACCTGCAGTTTATCATGCAGAGTGTGTAGAGTGAGATAGAAGAAGAGAAAAAGAAGATGATGTGTGAAGAAACCCTGTATGACATCTCTTCTAGCATTGTTGGTCACAGCCATGATTCTCTCTTCTGTGATGGCAAATGCGTTTTCCTTGAGGGAGGAGAAGGTTTACACATGGGCTCGGGCTCTTCTGGTGACAGCTTCCTGTTCGGAATTTTGTATAACTTTGTCCTGAAAGAAAGAAGTGTGTGTAAGTGACAGACATGCTCTTACAAGACTATTATGGTGTAATACATCATATGCAGTGCGTAAGTATGGGAAAGTGAGATTTGCAATAGTGGTGAGTATATGAGTAGGATAAGCAAGTGTAGTAATTGTGAGGGTGAAGGAAAGTGGGGGAAGGGCATATTGTGGTGAATAGTTAGGGTGGAGGTGTGAGCAGACTAAGAGAGCAGTATTCTTACCTTGACAATCTGGCAGCAGACTTGTTGCTGGAGCACTTTCTGATCCCTGGAGAAGACAGAATCTCCCTCCCTCTGTCCACTGCCTGAACCAGGACCACCAGCATAGTATCGTAGGAACTTGGTGCCCCCTCGGTGCTTATTGCCCTCTGGGTGCTTCCTGCTGCCATTATTATATTCACAAGTGCTTTCTGCCCTGTAAGAGTGCACATTTTCTTCAGGAGCAGCTGGTTGCCTTGAATAGGCATCAGAGATGTCTGATATTTGGCCCCATAAACAGGAGTGCAGCCAATGAACAGCCCAAGAATTGCTGGCTGCGCACTGGAGTCATGATAATGAACATGCATCATGAATATTATGTACCGGCTCAGACAACGCTATAGGTGCATGCACTGTGCCCCCTGGCCCCACTAATTGGTATTGGGCATTTTAAAAATTAAATCATGATTCATGGTGGTACAATTTCACTCTAAAATTAATGTTATAATGACAAATTAAATACTTGTGTTTGGTTAAATTATTAGCACATTTCACATTCTGAAATTATCATTCACACTGCTTACTTGCATTCCTGTTCTAATGCCTTGCACTGCTTTAAACATTTTTCCAACTCATTGGAGAGCTTGAATATTTGGTCATCCTTCTGTTCTAGAGCTTTACAGAAAATATTTTCATTCTCTCTCTGGAGTTTTTCATTTTGCTGTCTGAGCTCTGCATTCTGACTCTTGTATTCATCCTTGAATTTGATAATTTCTTGGTGGTTGAATGCCAGGTCCATAAATCGCTCCTCTAGCCGAGCTGACTGCTTTAGTTGGCCCTCTAATTGTTGCTTGAAGTCCTCGCACTGGTTCTCCAGCTCAGTGTTAACTGCCTCCAAAGTTTGGCAACGCAGTAAAAACTCATCTGCTCGCCGTTTTAGTATGCAGATGAGCTGTGACTGTTCATCTATTCTGGATCGTAACAAGGCATTTTCTGTTTTGTCATCTTGGGAGAGTCCGCGTAGTTTCTCTAACGTAATTTGCACTGCATCAATTTCCTAAACAATGCAAAATGACTTGAATGTTTCATATTTGCTTAGTCACAGCATTTTGAATAAAGGAGGGATAGCTGGTTAATTTTACATACTGCTACAATAGCCCCACTGGCCATACACTTCCTAATTATAGCCATGTTAAGAGATCCAAGTTCAAATTCAGTATATAGATGATCATTTATGCCTTGGTTACCTCTATACTTGACTATTCCAACGCACTCCTGGCTGGTCTTCTACATTCTACCCTCCGCAAACTTGAGGTCATCCAAACCTCTACTGTCTATGCCCGAACTCGCACCAAGTCCTGTTCACCTATCTCCCTAGTGCTCGCTGACCTACACTGGCTCCCCCTCAAGCAATGTCTTAATTTTAAAATTCTCACCCTTGTTTTCAAATCCTTCATGGTCTTGCCCCTCCCGGACTTTGTAATCTCCTCCAGCCCCACAAGTCTCCGAGATAATCTGTTCTCATCTAATTCTGGCCTCTTGAGCATCCCCAATTTTAATTGCTCCACCACTGGTGGCCGTGGCTTCAGTTGCCTCGGCCTTAAGCTCTGGAACTCCCTCCCTAAACTTTTCCATCTTGCCTCGCTCTCCTCCTTCAAGACATCCTTTAAAACCTACCTTTTTGACCAAGCTTAGGGTCATCTCACCTAATATCTCCTTATGTGGCTCGGTGTCATACTTTCTTTTATGATGCTCCTGCGAAGCGCCTTGAGACATTTTATTACATTAAAGGTGCTATATAAATATAAGCTTTTGTTGCTGTTGTTAAAATCTTCTCACTGGTGTCAAGAGACACAGCTAGAATTAAAGAGGAAGGAATGCCAAGCAGAGGAGAAACTTCTGTTTAAATTATCTTTTTAATATGAAAAAATATTCCTGCATGAAATTACTTTTCTTTTTTTTAAATTCTGGCACAGCCTCAAGTGGTCACATTATGGAGAGTGTGTCTTTGTGTTTTGGAGCAGTTCTACTGCAAACAGTGAGAGCTGTCACATAAATTAGTTTGGGAGTTACTTCACAGCCACTGAACCTTAAGAAAAGACCCTACAGGCTGGGAAATCTGAAGTCCAACTCTGTGGTGGGTCCTAAACTTGGTTGACTTCAGTGTGATCTGCTGGCTGATTGGAAATCAACCTGCACCTCTCCCCCCACTGTTTACAATGGAGCAGGGAAGAAAGGAACAGTCAAGTTGAGTCTTTCAAGACATTGTTACGACCAGGTGAGAAAGGGATCTAGGGTTCCCTTTCAGCCTTCACCTGGTCTTACTGCAACAGGGTTTAATTTTAAACACACCGTGTTTTTAGCTCCCCCTTGGTGAATCTTTGTTCACTGCTTTCCAATTATAAGGCTAAGAAACCAGCCCAAAACAGGTTTTCTTAGGTTTAAAGGAGAAAGGTTGAAATTTTATTAAACTTTAATTCGTTTAACGCCTACGGATACACAACACACCCATGCTAGCATGCATACGCGATACACACATGCAGACAGAGACAGAAAAGAGAAGAAATTGGAAAGGTCTATGGCAATATCTGAAGATGGGTTTTTTTTATGGTTCCTCAAGCTCGCTGCAAAGTCCTTGATTGTAGATAGGTCTTGCTTTTCCATGGGGCCCTTCTTAAACCTTGTTCGATGTAGGAGACTTTCCTTTCTTGGGGGTTCATGTGTCTTCAGTGGATTTAGAATTCTGTGAGAAAGAAAGGGAGAGCCAAACAGACAGTAGAAGTCTTTTCCAGTCCAGGAGCAAACAGACTCTCTGACTTCAAACTCTCCGTAGCTAGTTCAAAAAACCCTGGACCAGCCAGTTAGTCATGTGACCAGCTGGATTAACCAGTCCTGGCTTTTGTGGATTGTATCACCTTAGAAATCTCTAGAATGCTCTTCCTTACACCTTCAATGTCTGCTGATCAAAATCTATTGTGGGTTGAATGTGTCAGGGAATGATCCTTTGTCTCCACAAGCGCTGTCTGTTAGTATGTAAATGTCTTTTTGAGCCACGGCTGATCTGTTTGACAAGTTATTTCCTTGCTTCAGCAACAGTTTAAAATCAATGTTTACATGACACAATTAATATGCCTCATTTTTGGCAGGTGGGGGCCTGCAAGGCAACATCAAGATGTCCCAAAGGCAATGAAGTCCTTATTGTAATGTAGGAAATGTGGCAACAGTTTTTTGCACAGCAAGATCCCACAAACAGCAAAGAAAAAGGACCAAAACATCTGTTTTTAATGTTACTTGAGGAATGAAAGTTGGCCAGGACACCTGGAGAATGTACCTCCACTTCTTCAATAATGCCATGAGATCTTATATGTCCACCTGACAAGGCAGATGGATTATCATCTAATCCAAAGGTAGACACCTCATACAGTGCAGCTCTCTCTCAATGGCTGTGCTTGTGACCTGGTTTAGTTATCAGTGTGAATGCACTGACTCGGGTTTGTGATCCAGGTGTGAACGCACTGAGTCGGGTTTGTGATCCAGGTGTGAACGCACTGACCTGGGTTTGTGATCCAGGTGTGAACGCACAGACTCCGGGTTTGTGATCTGGGTGTGAATACAGTGATCCGGTTTGTGATCCGGACATGAATGCACTGACACTGGGTTTCTGATCTGGGTGTGAAAGCACAGACCCAGGTTTGTGATCCGGGCATGAACTCACAGACTCCGGGTGTGAACACACTGACTCTGGGTTTGTGATCCGGGCATGAACTCACAGACTCCGGGTGTGAACACACTGACTCTGGGTTTGTGATCCGGGGATGAAAGCACTAATTCAGGTTTGTGATCCGGGTGTAAACGCACTGACTCAGGTTTGTGATCTCTGTGTGAACGCACTGACCCGCGTTTGTGATCCGGGTGTAAACGCACTGACTTGGGTTTGTGGTCCGGGTGTGAACACACTGACCCAGTTTGTGATCCGGACATGAATGCACTGGCTCCGGGTTTGTGATCCGGGTGTGAACACACTGACACCGGGTTTCTGATCCGGGTGTGAAAGCACTGACTCAGGTTTGTGATCCCTGTGTGAACGCACTGACCTGGGTTTGTGATCCAGGTGTGAACACACCGACCCAGGTTTGTGATCCGGGCATGAACTCACAGACTCCGGGTGTGAACACACTGACTCTGGGTTTGTGATCGGGCATGAACTCACAGACTCCGGGTGTGAACACACTGACTCTGGGTTTGTGATCCGGGGATGAAAGCACTAATTCAGGTTTGTGATCCGGGTGTAAACGCACTGACTCAGGTTTGTGATCTCTGTGTGAACGCACTGACCCGCGTTTGTGATCCGGGTGTAAACGCACTGACTTGGGTTTGTGGTCCGGGTGTGAACACACTGACCCAGTTTGTGATCCGGACATGAATGCACTGGCTCCGGGTTTGTGATCCGGGTGTGAACACACTGACACCGGGTTTCTGATCCGGGTGTGAAAGTACTGACTCAGGTTTGTGATCCCTGTGTGAACGTACTGACCTGGGTTTGTGATCCAGGTGTGAACACACCGACTCGGGTTTGTGATCCCTGTGTGAACGCACCGACTCGGGTTTGTGATCTGTGTGTGAACACACAGACTCCGGGTTGTGATCTGGGTGTGAATACACTGATCTGGTTTGTGATCCGGACATGAATGCACTGACTCCAGGTTTGTGATCCGGGTGTGAATGCACTGACACTGGGTTTCTGATCTGGGTGTGAAAGCACAGACCCAGGTTGGTGATCCGGGCGTGAACGCACAGACTCCGGGTGTGAGCACACTGACTCTGGGTTTGTGATCCGGGGATGAAAGCACTAATTCAGGTTTGTGATTCGGGCGTAAACACACTGACTCAGGTTTGTGATCCTTGTGTGAACGCACTGACCCGCGTTTATGATCCGGGTGTAAACACACTGACTTGGGATTGTGGTCCGGGTGTGAACACACTGACCCGGTTTGTGATCTGGACATGAATGCACTGGCTCCGGGTTTGTGATCCGGGGATGAAGGCACTGACTTGGGTTTGTGATTCGGGCGTAAACGCACTGACTCAGGTTTGTGATCCTTGTGTGAACGCAATGACCCACATTTGTGATTCGGGTGTGAACGCACTGACTTGGGTTTGTGATCCAGGCGTGAATGCATTGTCATGCTAGGCCCCCCCCCCCCCCTGCTAAGAATGAGGCACATTAATTTTGTCATGAACATTGATTTTCAACTGTTGCTGGAGCAAGGAAAGGACTTGTTAAACAGATCAGCCGTGGCTGGAAAAGACATTTGCAAATTAACAGGCAGTGCTTGGAAGGAAAAAGGACCATTCCCTGACATATTCAACCCACAATGGACCTTGATCACCAGGTATTGTGTGTATGAGGAGCATTTCAGAGACTGCTAAGGTGCTCCAACCCAGGACTGGTTGGACCAGCTGGTCACATGACTAACTGGTTGTTCCAGGGTTTTTTTTGAACTGGCCACAGAGAGTTTGGACTCAAAGACTTTTTGCTTCTGGACTGAGAAGTTGTCTTCTCGCATCTCTTTCTCACAAGCCTCTGAATCCACTGAAGACACATGAACTCCAAGACAGAAAAGTCTCCTACAGCAAACAAGGTTTAAGAAGAATACTGGGCTCTAATGAAAAGAAAGATCTACTTGCAATCAAGGACTCTACAGTGAGCTCGAAGAACCATAACAAAAACTCTTCAGTTATTGCCTCAAACTTTTCCACTTTATTTTTTCTCTTTTCTGTCTCAATTTGCATGCATGTATGGCACATGCACATTAGCTTAGGCGCATCCTGTATCCGTATGCATTAACCAAATTAGAGTTTATATTTAATAAATTTTAACTTTTCTTTAAACCTAAGAAGCCTGTTTGTGCCAGTTTCTTTCCCTTATAATTGGAAAGCGGCGAACAAGGATTCACCAAGGTGGAAGTAAAATCACGGTGTGTTTAAAATTAAACCCTGTTACGGTAAGACCAGTTGAAGACTGAGAGGGGCCCCTATGCACCTTTCTCACCTGGTCGTACAGCACTGACCCACGTTTGTCATCTGGGCATAAACGCACTGACTCGGATTTGCGATCTGGGTGTAAACGCATAGATTCCAGGTTTGTGATCTCTGTGTGCGTTTTTGATCCAGGTGTGATCGTACTGACTTGGGTGTGTGATCTGGTTGTGAACGCACTGACCCGGGTTTGTGATCCGGTTGCAACGCACTGCCCAGGGTTTGTGATCTGGGTGTGAACGCACTGACTCCAGGTTTGTGATCTGAGTGTGAACGCACTGACTCCAGGTTTGTGATCTGGATGTGAACACACTGACTCCGGGTTGTAATCCGGCGTGAACGCACTGCTCTCGCACGGGCTGCTCTCTCGGTTCCTACCTGTTTGCTGTCCTGTACCAGTTGATTGAAGTCCCGGGGAGTTGGTTCGGTGGCCTGTCGCCGCTCCATGTTCCCCCGGTCCCGACTCCCGCTCCGGTTCCACTCCTACCCCTTCGCACCTCTCCCTTCACCGCTTCAACTGTTGCCGGTAGCAACCCGCATTACAGCGGCTGCCAAGGTACAATACCTCAGTGAGTTCAAAACGCGATCCTGAAATATTCCTTCCCCAGCTCTTCAGCAGCAACAGCAGAAAGAGGCCGGCGTTTCAAAACTTTTATTCGGCTGAAAGCTTCTGTAAATCCGTCCCTTGCAGAAAAAGTGCAAAAAAAAAATCCTAATATCAATGCCAAATTATTGTGAGTTTTCAGTTTGTGGCAGTAACCGTCTTAAAATATAGACTTTGTAGATGAGAGCTGCTGAGGCCCTGGTGGGTCTCTGGAAACCTTTGCATTTTTACAGAGCTGAGCATTGTCCATTTGTTGCAGAATGTTGCGTTACATTTATGGTACTTTAAGGTCGTTGTTTTCATTTAAAATGTATGGTTTGTATTTATATTCAGGGCTTTGCCTCATGGTAATACCAGTTCAATGCCAGTGTATGTCACTAGTACACCTTGTCAGTTGGAAGAAGTGAACAAGCAAAGTCAGAAATGACAAGAAAAGGCTACTTGCCGCATTGCACTCATTCTCCACTCCATTAACTCTCCCAAATGTTTTTCTTCTATTATCTTGCATGTTTCTGAGCTCTACCCATACAGATTCCACATCGTCAGAGCTAATATCTTTCCTCACTATTGCGTTAATTTCCTCTTTAACCAGCAATGCAACTCCACCGCCTTTTGCTTTTTGTCTGTCGTTCCTAAATACTGAATACCCCTGGATGTTCATTTCCCATCCCTTGTCACCTTGCAGCCATGTCTCCGTAATCCCAAATATATCATATCTGTTTACATCTATTTGTGCGATTAATTCATCCACTTTATTTCGAATGCTCTGTGCATTAAGGCACAAAGCCTTAAGGCTTGTCTTTTTGACATTACTTGTCCCTTCCCACTATTTTTCACTGTGGCCCTGTTTGATTCTGGCCCTTGATTTCTCTGCCTATCACTTTTCTTATTCCCCTTACTGTCTTTTGTTCTTGTCTTTGATTCCTCCCCTCCTCTGACTCCTTGCACAGGTTCCCATCCCCCTGCCATTTTAGTTTAAACCCTCCCCAACCACCCTAGCAAATACTCTCCCTAGGACATCAGTCTCGGTCCTGCCCAGGTGTAACCCGTCGAGTTTGTACTGGTCCCAATGTCTCAGGAATCTAAAACCCTCCGCCTCACACAATCTCTTCAGCTATGTATTCATCCGATATATCCTACTATTTCTACTCTAGCACGGGGCACTGGTAGTAATCCTGAGATCACTATCTTTGAGGTCCTATTTTTCAACTTACTTCCTAGCTCCCTATATTCTGCTTTTAGGACCTCATCCTTTTTTTTTTACCTATTTCGTTTGTACCAATGTGTACCACAACCACTGGCTGTTCACCCTCCCCCTTCAGAATGTCCTGTAACCACTCTGAGACATCCTTGACCCTAGCACCAGGGAGGCAACATATCATCCTTGAGTCTCTTTTGCGGCCACAGAAACGCCTATTTATTCCCCTTACCCTATAACTATAATGTGCTCTTCCTTCCTAACTATGCATTGCTTCACTTTGCCTGCACCATCCCATGAGTGCCCATTATTGCTTCACTGTGTACTTTGCAGCAGCTCCCCTGCCTAGCATCAACTCCTTGAGTAGAAGGCTGGCCAGGACAACCTGTTGATACCTCCCTCTAAATTTCCATCTTCACAGTACCTATGAGAGATCACCTTAACACGTGGGTATAAGGAGATTCCATGCCACCAATATTAGCTAATCAATGCATGCTTCTGCTTTGATAGGAGAAGATTGTGAAGGTTATACTAAAAGTGGAGAGGATGTTAAGGATGGGATACTGTTAAATAGGGAAGGTGTACTAAAAGGATTAGCATTACTGAAAGTCACTAAGTCATCTGGTCCAGATGAAATGCATCCTAAGTTGCTGAACGAAGCAAAGGTAGAAATAGTAGAAGCATTGGGCATCATCACAACAAGAAGGGAAAGGATGAATACTGGCATAGGCCTGACTGGTATCAGCCTGGGCATAATGGCTTTTGCAGTAGAAGACTGTACTGCAGAGTTCAGGTACATTATTTAGATAAAGAAGCAGGGGCATGGGCCCAGCTCAAGGTTTGTACAATAATTATCTTTTCTTTCTATTCTGTTGCTCCATGCCAACTTTTTGACAAAAGCTAGATGACGAGTTATTATGAGGATGTGTTGCTAACACATGTCACTTTTTGTGTCTCCACTAATGGCAGAAACAAACGATATCAGATTAGCAGTTCGTTACATGCCCTGCCCAATTTTCCTTTCCTTAAAAGTTTTTATCTCAACTGATCTTGCTGATATGGAGTCTTCAAATTTGATCAACTTACAACTGTTTTTCATATCCAGGTAATTTATATATGTTAGGTACCTAAATATTGACCCTTATGGAAATACACACACCAGTCAAGGCCCCCAGCCCCTCATCCACCCCCACTACTCTGCAATTTGACATTACACCTTTAATTAATTTTTTTTTGGAAGTGTTTTCTTTCTTTCTACTGCTCCAGTTGGTTACTGGCAAGAGTCCCACCTCATGTCATCAACCTTCTACTGTTATGCCACTCAGGTTATACTGACCGTGTACATTTGGCACTCCAGCTCCTTTAAGATTCAGAGCGCAACCAGGCAAGCCCAGGCAGATACAGACTGCATCATCTGTCACAGTGCTGTTCAAACTTTCATATACATGCCTGTACATGCTTATTGCTTTTGGAAGAAAATGGAAGTACATAGTGTGTGTGACCTAGCTGATATATAGTTTGTACCTGATGGTGCATTGTCAGTTGACCTAAGCAGTTTGACCACCTACAAGTATGTACAGTGCTTGTTTGCCCAAAACATTAACTCATCTTTTATCTTTTCAGATGCTCATAGGCATAGCATATATTTCCAGCATTTTATTTTTCTTTTTATCCATAGGGAAGGATAAACTGCACTGAAGCATGTTCAGTGGGCAGGTGATCCACTCCACCAGATTCCTGTGTGGTGAAGATGAAAATTTACCCCAATGAACTCTGGATTATTTTTGTAAGCCCCTCATGTTGCCAACATGGTGACACTCCACTAACAGATCAAAACTGTGAGTGGTTCTTGATGTAAAGCACAAAATTAGATATGGTCAGGGATCAGTAACTCCAGATGAGATTTTTTTGCCACATTTGCAACCAAATTGGAATGAATGCGTAATGGAAAGCCTAATTTTACATGTATGACAAGAACTAATAAAAATGTGGAAACCCTTAAACTTTTGCACTTTACTGACAAGATGTCCTCACTTGTATATATAGGTCAGAAGACACAGACAGGAAAATTGCCTGTCATGTGCACAGACACACACACACACAACATTTTCCTTAACAGACCAGGAGAAGCCATTCCAAAACTAAATTACACTAATGGTATGGAAACCTTTCTTTTTATTCCCCTTCACTCAATCATTGTTTTGGTCTATTTTTTGGGCTCAAAACTCAGTTCTCCATGGCCAACACATGCCCAAACCAAGAGGCCTGAGGTGGACCCAAATTTGGGCCTCAAGCCTCATCCAAATATTCTGGGCAAACTGCTGGCATTTGTCATGCTTTCAAAGGCAGCTCACCCTTCAAATTGATTGTATTTTGGACAGCTTGTCTCAGCTACGTTCCGGAAAGCAGGGGTAAGGGACGCGATTGCGGCCATGTGGAACCGGGATGGTGTTCTCATAGCTCCATGTTAAAATCAAAACTTTTTTAAACTTAACTTTTTGATGGTGACCACTTTCTAGGGTGCATCCATACCAGCAAAACCTGAGCAGAACAGGCTTAGTGCCTGATCAGCTCAGAGCAATCCAATTTCTCTGAGGAGTTGTAAAAAGGGCAATAGGCCACTCATTAGCATTGGTAAGGGGCCTAACACCTGTTTTAGTCAGATTCCCCGGTCGCCTGAAAATCTCAGCCAAATATCCTGTGAAATTGGTTATTTCTGTCACCACTTCTGAAAATAGGCACAATGATAACCAATTTATACCCCTAAAGTTTTCTCCAATTTAAAAAATTCTTGGTGTTCATCTGCAGTGAACCACTCAAAACAGGAGTTACAAAGTGCATTTGTTTAATTTTGGTAGAGATTTAGTGCCTATACTGTTGTACCTTTGCATTGCACATTCAAAAGCTGTTGACCGTTGACACAAATATCAACTGGTTTGTACTAGTTGTAAGCAGCTTTATAAATAACAGATACCTTTAACAAAAAAAGTGGATAATTATTAGTGATTATTAATTAATATAGACAAATGGATGAGACATTGGACCATTTCCAGTGACAGTTTTGTTTCCATTAAAAAGAAACTTCTTGCATGTTACTGTGAAAATAATCAATCAATAAATACCTTTAGTTTAATTCACCTAAATTTTGCAATCTATGTTGCTGCTTCACTCTAATCATACTGAGGACAAAATTTACTGCAAATTTGAGAGCAGGCATAGATTACGTTATGGACATAGAAAGACCCCAAAATGCAGGAGGGAGAAGATAAATAATCTTGGATTATCTTGCAGGTGTGGTCCAGTAGCTCCTTGAGAGCTGCAAAATTGGGGTTGCTCTGTTCCTGTGAGGTGTTTACTAAGCACGAAGCCACTCTTACATTCCAGCCTCAGTTGGGAAAGGTGCATTGATACATCCTTATAGGTCCTTACAGAGATCGATAGATTTCTAGATATTAAAGATATCAAGGGATATGGGGATAGTGTAGTAAAATAATGTTGAGGTAGAAGATCAGCCATGATTTAGTTGAATGGTGGAGCAGGCTCGAGGGGCCTACTTCTGCTCCTATTTCCTATGTTCCTATGTCACCCCAATCAAGTTAATGACCTCATACCACAAGTTGGGTTGAGGTTGGCAGCCTTTAGTTGGATAGTCAGAGCTTAATCAGGGATAGTCAGCATGGCTTTGTCAGGGGGAGATCGTGTCTAACAAATTTGATTGAATTTTTTGAGGAGGTGACCAGGTGTGTAGCTGAGGGTAAAGCAGCTGATGTAGTCTACATGGACTTTGGTAAGGCTTTTGATAAGGTCCTGCATGGGAGACTGATTAAGAAGGTAAGAGCCAATAAGATCCAGGGTAATTTGGCAAATTGGATCCAAAATTAGCTTCATGGAAGAAAACAGAGGGTGATGGTTGAAGGGTGTTTTTGCGAATAGAGGCCTGTGACCAGTGGGGTACCGCAGGGATCGGTGCTGGGATCCTTACTGTTTGTAGTGTACATTAGTGACTTAGACGTGAATATAGGAGGTATGATCAGTAAGTTTGCAGACGACACAAAAATTGGTGGTGTCGTAAATAGTGAGAACGAAAGACTTAGATTACAGGATGTTATAGTTGGGCTGGTAAGATGGGCGGAACAGTGGCAGATGGAATTTATTTCTGAGAAGTGTGAGGTGATGCACTTTGGAAGGACTAACAAGGCAAGGGAATCTACAATGGATGATAGGACCCTAGGGAGTACAGAGGTTCAGAGGGACCTTGTGGCGCTTGTCCATAGATCACTGAAGGCAGTAGCACAAGTAGATAACGTGGCTAGGAAGGCATACTTGCCTTTATTAGCCAAGGCATAGAATATAAGAGCAGGGAGGTTACATTAGAGCTGTATAAAATGCTAATTAGGCCACAGCTGGAGTACTGTGTACAGGTCTGGTCACCACACTATAGGAAGGATGTGATTGCATTGGAGTGGGTGCAGAGGTGATTCACCAGGATGTTGCCTGGGCTGGAGCATTTCAGCTATGAAGAGAGACTGGATAGGCTGGATAGGATGGGGTTGTTTTCCTTGGAGCGGAGAAGGCTGAGGGGGGAACCTGATTGAGGTATACAAAATTATGAGGTGCTTTGATAGGATAGATAGAAAGAAACTTTTTCCCTTCGCGAAGGGGTCAATAACCAGGGGGCATAGATTTAAGGTAAGGGGCAGGAGGCTTAGAGGGGAGTTGAGGAAAAAAAATTTCACCCACAGTTTTGTTGGCATCTGGAACACACTGCCTGAAGGGGTGGTAGAGGCAGGAACCCTCACAACATTTAACAGCACTTGAAATGCCATAGCATACAAGGCTACGGGCCAAGTGCGGGAAAATGGGATTAGGTTGGATGGGTGCTTGATGGTCGGGGCAGATGCGTTGGGCCGAAGGGCCTGTTTCTGTGCTGTATAACTCTATGACTCTATGACTCATCTGTTCCAATATGGTGCATATGCAGTGGTGGAATGTGTTATATGACTGTAACACTCTGGACAAAGGTTCTGTATATAGTTTGCTCTGTATTGTATATACTAGATTAGCTGTTAATAAACCCTCTAGCGATCTTCAAGGAACTGGAATCCGTGTACCTCATTGTGTTGCTTAAGATAACACAAAGAATCTCATGACAGAATGAGTCCATTAGAATTTCAGCTCCACTGCCTTTATATGACTAAACATTAAATTTATATGAAATAATTACATGCAGCATTAAACATAGAACTAAGTAAGTCTAGCTATAAACTTGACTATCTTATTTTAACAACTTTGCAACTACTTTCCTTTGCACAGGCTGGCATCTCTATGTGTTGCCTGGGGCTGGAGATGCACTCGGTTCCCGAAGGTTGCATTCTTTAGCTGAGCTTTCCTACTAATATATCTCAGGCTGTGAGCACTCTTGATTTCAGTTTATAGTCTATATTTCTGGTGTGTGTTGTGACAGTTAACACATTGTATTAACCTGAAAGAAAGAAAGGTGGGAGGTTGCCCAGTTCAAATTTATTTATTTCAGGAGTAGGGGCGGTAGCTAGAGCAGGAAGACCAGTCAATTGCCCAAAGCTCTGCTTCAAGGATACTTGCAAGTGTGACATGAAAGCCCTAAGCATCGATTTTTACATGTGGGAAACACTAGCTAACAACAGAGGGAAATGGCAACATTACCTCTGGGCTGGTGTGCACCACTATGACAATCAGTGACAGCAGGCACCAGTGCCAAAAACAGCATCCCACAACACCTGATAACCACCTCATATGCAGCACTTCTGGCAGAATCTGCCTCTCACAGATTGGTCTCTTCAGCCATCAGCAAAAGAGCACTATGTGAAACTATGCCATTGCCAATGGATTTGCTGCATGTTCATCATCTCACTTTGATCGAAGGATGCCGATGATGACACTTACAGAAATCAAGACAGGAGTTTGTGCATTCTAACTTAATTAAATTTCTGAGATCTCTGTAACCCAACTTTTTTTTTTAAATTTCAGTTAAGTTCCTTCTTAGCCAGTGCTGCATTTAAAGAGAGAGGGAGCATAGACCACAGGGCCCTCTCAGTGCTGTTAGACTCCAACTGATTCCAAGCACTGCCTGGCACCCTTCTCTGTGCTGACAAATTCCACACTCCCTATGCAGTTCTGTTAAGGACCAGCCCCACATTCTTCAATGCTACATTTTGAAATGCCCTAGGCCAGACCTTAGTCTCAATGTTGTAGCAGCACAAGTCCTGTCCTTTGGCTACCTGTGCTACTATGAACTGATCTTGTGCAATAATGTGAGGTGAACTGTTTCGCATTATATTGTAGTACTTCAAGTGCACAGTGTGAGAAGATGGGTACATTATTCTGGCACCTAATTGCAAAATGTACCATTTCAGAATCTTCTGGTCACCTTAAAGCTGGATTGCTACTGTGGGGCAACAAGACTAGGATGCGGCTTTGGAGATCCCACTTCTGAAGGAGTCGATGCAAAGGTCATCCTTTTGGAGCAGAGGGTCATCCCTTCTGAAGAGTAGTATAAGAGCAGGTTGAATGGCAGTAGCAGAAAGATTGAATCAGTCTCGACTGTAACCAAATCCTTGAAGCAGGTGAGGAAGAAGTTTGTTGCTTTCTGGAGGATTGCTATAGTGAGTGTGCTCATACTGTGGCTAATTTTACAAAGTCACCATACAATCTATCTTAACCGTACTTCACAGAGGCAGAATGCACAATGCTCCATCAACTGTTCACTTATGTTCTACATGCATAATTCTGCTATATTTTAGAACTGTACTAAGGATTGTTGACATGCCAATGTGTTTGCCCTGTAGACCATGTAATATGGGAAAGAATAAGCATAAATCAAGCAGTTATCCATAATTTGCATGTTCACAGATACACAGACTGAAAGCCATAGTTCTCTTCTGCCATTGGATGAAGCACCTATGCTTCAAGCATTCTATGACATTGGCCCTTTGAAGGGCAAAGTTATGTAATGCACATCAGGTTGTAATCATCTTGTATACCTAGGTTGAACTGTATTGCATGTCTCCTCTAATCATAATCTTCTTCCTCCAGAACTAACAGAGAGGAATGGTCAGCAGACTACCAATAAGTCCTTGTCACATTTCATGACTTTTGCCTATTTTGACCTTGGAGGAATATTGGGTTAATATATATCAAGATATTGCCAGCAACTTAAATTCATCGCACAAGAGCTTAAAACCACTAACACTAATAACACTAAAACTATGTAGTTATAATTCAATAGTGGGGACAACATAAAGTAGATAACCGAATTATGTTTTTCACATACCATATCAGTTTGAGACAATGAGGATAGTTAGCATATTGTGAAGAGGAAACGGGGTGTAGTTTTAAATTGGCAAGTTGTTGAGCACACTTTGTGGTCTTAAATAAGCAGGCCTTGTCGATACTCTGAGAAGCTAGATTTCTGATTCAAGGTAACAGGTTTGTTGACAGCTCAATAGACAAGCCACAACACAAAGCTGCCTCTTTACGAGTAGCAACCCCATCTGCTCCATCTTACTCTCTTGTCAACCTTCCCACCGAGCACGCACTCTGGGGACTAAACTTTCCAACCGTTTTCCCATCCCACTCACCCTTCCCAATGCTGACCCTGTGGTTTCTGCCAGCAGATTGGCTATCACTGTCCTTCTCCACATCTCCTTCCAGAATGTCAGTTCACTTGAGAATAAGCTCCTTGCCGTCCATAAGCTTACTGTGAATGATTGCATCAACACCTGGTCGATGGGTGTTGACACCTTCCCGCTAATGAATCCTCGCCTCCTTCCACAACTTGCCCCACCTAAACTGCCAAGGTGGTGGTGTGGCTCTTATTGCCAAATCACACCTTGGTCTGTCTCCTACTCCTTGAGCAATGTTTCCTCCTTTGAGAATCTCACCTTGTTCCACCCTCTTGCCCCTCATTTAAAATCCTCTTTCTCTACTGCCCATTCACGTACCATGATAAGTTTCTCACTGAGATATCTTCACTGCCTTTCTCCTTCAGCCTCTGCATTGAGCAGCTTCTCATCCTCAGTGATTTCAACCACCATCTCAACTCATCATGCTTCCTCTTCTCAGAGTTCATTACCCTCTTATCCTCCCTTAATCTCTCCCTCCATATAAATTCCCTTACTCATATTCATGGCCACCCCCTCGACTTTGCCATCTGTGGCCTCTCTACTCCCAATGTGTCAAGCACAGATAAGGCCATCTCTGATCACTTCCTTGTATTCCTCTGCACCCACATCCCCACCCCCTTTCCAACTCCACTTCCTTCTGTGTTCCCCTGTAAAAGACACCCCCCCAATTCATTTACATTTGCACTTTCAAATTCACAACTGTCTAGCTGTGTAACTGGCCCTCCATTCACCATGACAATTCTAGAACAACCAACCTGCTTAATTACACCCTCACCTCACCTTTGATGCCCTGTCCCCATTAAATACATTAGTTTTTTTTTCATTCTGGTCATTCCCCCAGTATGGCCCTCATCTCTGCTTCCTTAGGTCAAGGGATACAGACTTGAACATCTATGGCAACAACTGGTTTAGCCATTCATTGCCAGATCTGGTTGGGCCACATGAACTCTCTGCTGCCAAAACTTCTCACTACTACAGAATCATCCTAGAATGCAAAGATAACCCTGGCTTCTTTTCACTACAAACTGCCTTCTTAAACCCTCTCCTCTGAATTCCTCACTTCTAACAAGTGCAAGAAGTTTATGGACTTTAAAAGGTGGCTTCAAACGGTGTGAATACTTACAGAAGTGAAACTATGAAATATAAAACTAAATCGCTGGGTTAGTATGTAGCTACTTGATGCTGGTACAAAGCAGACTTCTGTTAAAGGGCAGAAACCAAAATGTCTAAATGAGCCAACCATGCAGTACCTATTTTTTATGGCCACTATGTAGGTGTGGAGACCACATTCTGTAGAAAGAATCCCATTAACATTTTTGAGGCCTTAATGAACCTAGCATATGCCTAATATAATATATAAAATAAAACAAGAAATGCTGGAAACACTCAGCAGGTCTGGCAGCATCTGTGGAGAGAGAAGCAGAGTTAACATGAAACGTTAACGCTGCTTCTCTCTCCACAGATGCTGCCAGACCTCCTGAGTATTTCCAGCATTTCTTGTTTTTATTTCAGATTTCCAGCATCTGCAGTATTTTGCTTTTATTTCTAGCTTATGCCTAGTCTGCAGGTCCACAGCGCCACATATGTTTTCTTGCAGGAATATCCTACACGATGAGCAATGGACACAACAATGCCCAGACACGATGGTCCGAAGGGTCTGTTTCTGTGCTGTATAACTCTATGACTCTAACTCATGTCATCTGCTCACGATGCACATGAGTGCTATCAACACTAAGCTTTGTATTATTAGCCACTGTAGCTGGAAAAGATTTGGAAGAGGGCAGGAGGGAGACTGGTAGAAAAGTTAAGGGGCAAAAAATAAATAAACTTGATTAAATTATGTAATTAAATAATATTGATTAAATGATTTACCCATAATAACAATTGAGATGCTGGATGCTATGGTAAAAGAACCTAGGGAATAATTGGAAAACCATCATGGGGTAAATGCAGAGAAATATGACTATAAGAAAATCAAGAGTCCTGCCACTGAGATTTAGCTCCTCATTAAAATATTAATATCAAAACTCATACCTCTAAGATGTGTGGATAAGTCACAAAAAGTTATTCAATAGACTCCTCAAACTGTTTAGGTGAAAGCACCAATGACAGTTTCTAGAAAACACAAGTTACCACTATCAGAGAAAAGTGTTAGCTTATTTGTCCTTTTTTATCAGGTCAGAAAAGCAAACTTCATTGGTAGATCACAGCTTCATGACTGCATTCATGCTTTGTGCAATCACAGTTTTGATTTTTGATGGGTTTTACAGGTTACATAATATTTCAAAGTGAAATTTTGTCTATACAATAGATTGATGCATATCATTGTACCAATTAAATTATTTTCCAATGATAGCAAAATGATAGTGTGGAAAACAGCACTACAGAGGTGATTGTGAGCAGGGAAGTCATGAACCAGGCTACAAAAGAACAGGCATTTTAATAAAATGAGATTTGACCAGCTGAACATGGATTGCAAATTTAAAAATCAGGTAAATTGTCTCTAGTTACTAGAAGCAGTCTAAGGACTGCCCCCATTCTCCTAAAATGTGGGCAAGGACAAATTGCACATTTGGGAAGCAGCCCAGGCCGACACAATACTAACATTACCAGACTACATTAGTTATGCTGACAATCACACGATCCGCATTTTAGTATCTCTACCACATTACACATAGCTTCACCTTTCACGTACTGGTACCTTAGATCCTGGTCTGATTTGACCTGTTGGTTTTTTTTTAACATGAACCAGACTCTCATCCTTAACTAAAGCAAAGATAGTGCTGGTGCGATTTGAAATTTTAACCTTTATTACACTGCACTGTTCTCAGTGCTTAATAGTCAGTGTCTCCACTAGCTTATCAGTTTAAGAAAAGGAGTTTATATGACATAGAACAGATACTCATTCAGTCTTGGTAAGCCATCATTCTGGTACAATTTGGAGAACAGTTTTTATTCTGTATAAAATTATTTCTCAACAGTTGAGATCTTTATTCACACTATTACCAACATATCTTTTTCAGTATCAATAATAGAGCTGCTGACTTAAAATTTGTGGCTGCCTGAGCATTATTAATAACTAAAACTGCATCACCTTGCTTCACAAATTCTACAATTATCTGAGTGATGACAATGTAAATTTTAACTTGATGATCCTCTCTTGCAATATATACACAAGAGAAGGAATATTACATTAAATGGAGAGAAGCTGTATAGGACACAAGCCTTTTTAAAAACTCAGTTTTAGCCTTGTAAAACAGAAACCCATGATATTAGAACCAGTGTAAAGATACCGGTAGTGAAAAATGATGCAAAGCAGCAGAGTAAACTGTAACTCCTTGTGTAGCAGGTGAACCAAGGCTAGTACTTGAAACAGAGAAACTCAGAACTGTCCCAAAGCAAAGGCATGGTGCTGGGATGTTATGCAGACCCCATATTCTTTATCAGGAGAATCATTCTCAGACGTTCTGACTCCTTGTTGGCTTTTGAAAACTTTTTTTTAATCTCTGAATATCGCTAATTTCAATTGTGTGAGAGAGGCATTAGTAACCAGGAAAAAATATTTCTAAGTTGTCGAAATAGGAAAGTATAGAATCCTTGCTGACTAGGAGTGTGGAATCTGCTTTGGAAAAACTTAATGTAACTTTATTGTTGGGAAATAATAAACCCAAAGCATTGAAAATTATCATTTACAAACCTACAAAGAAAGCAACATGCTAGTTGCAGTTCAAAAAAAGTTGGACATTTCTTCTTAGTTCTATAGTTAGTCCTATTAATGTACATATCTAAAACATTGCAATGTAGTGAGAAACATTTTATTTGTAATTTACTTGTTGATCTCAAATGACATTGCACACAGGGAGTTAAGTGCAAGTAGAGTCTTGAAGTGAAGTGGGTTTAAAGGATAGGAAGACAATTTGTAATTTGACCACAGCTTAGAAACATAACTCAACCCCACATTTTGAAGTCATACATATAACAGGGTGTAAATGCACCCATCTGCCTTTGGTGGTGCTGCAGTGCCTCTTGTGGCAGAACAGTGTCATTGCAGGATGACAAGTTTACATAGCTAGTTTACTTTTGTCATGATCCTGTCTTTTTTTTCTCTCCAGGCAATATGTGGTGTGTCTTTAAGACAGCAAAGGATCGGTATTGCTTTAAGAACAAGCAGGCCTCAGGAGTTACCTAGAAGGTGCATTTTGATTACCATTGGATACAACCATAGAGAGACGGAACCAATCAGCTTCAAAGGGTGCATCCTAGTTGCCTTGGATACAGCTACTTGGACTGAACATCAAAAGATACATTTGTTACAATTTAATTTTGAACTGGCTTCTAGTGGAAAAACAGCCTGTTTTAACAGAACAGCTGTGGGTTAGCACCTGACAGGAGAACTCTCAGACCAGTTAACCTGAAGTAAGATAATTTAGTCTGTTTATTTATTATTCTCTCACAAAATACTAAAAGGTCAAGCAAAAACAGAGATCTCTGATAATTTAATCTGAAGGAAGGGAAGTTAGACTGTGGCAATCTTTTATCCCTCAAAAATTCTAAAGCCAAATTGATTCATTAAAAAGTGTTTGCAAGTTGTTAATTGTAGTAATTCATCGCTGGAGAAGGAAAGCAACAATTTTGACTTCTGGATTAGACTATGGAATGTTCTACTGTTGAAGATCTTTTTTCCCCATCGGATGGCAGTGAGGATTTCAAGCAACCTTGGACTGTTCCACATCCGGCA
The DNA here is from genome assembly GCF_036365525.1 of Heterodontus francisci. Taxonomy (NCBI): domain Eukaryota; kingdom Metazoa; phylum Chordata; class Chondrichthyes; order Heterodontiformes; family Heterodontidae; genus Heterodontus; species Heterodontus francisci. Next base: position 51,705,535 of record NC_090377.1, read on the forward strand.
GGAGCGTAAATTTGCAAGGACTCTAATTTTTTCTATTTTAAATGTTGTTTTATCTTAGCAGTTTTTAAGAATTTAGTTTTTCTAATTAAACAGTTAATTTGTTGATTTAAAGACACCTGGTTTGGTTAGCCTCATTTGGGGGTTAATGGATGATACAATTTGGCTGGGTCTTTCTTTAATTTGGAAAGTTTAAAATGATATGTTAGGCAATCTGTGGAGGGACGGGATTGAATTAACAGTGCATTTGTCCCACCACAATCAGAATCATATATTTTTGAATGCGGGCTTTGACTGGAGCGGTCAGCCATAACAATTTACAAATGTGAACATCGGAATTTGTAATAGAAAAGTTTACAGGAAGTGTAAGTTTTAGATGAGCACTCGAAACACCATAGCATACAAGGCTATGGGCCAAGGGATGGAAAATGGGATTAGAATAGTTAGGTGCTTGATGGTCGGCACAGACATGATGGGCCGAAGGGCCTGTTTCTGTGCTGTATAACTCTGTGACTGTATGTGTGTGGACTTAAGATATTTAATATATTGTAAATTAATTTTTTGTGCTAATTTAAATGCTTAGGAATTGAAAGTTTTTTTTCCACTTTTCTCATCTTTTTTCTTCTTTATTCATTTTATGGGATGTGGTTGTCGCTGGCAAGGCCAGCATTGGTTGCCCATCCCTAATTTCCCTTGAGAAGGTGGTGATACAACTGAATGGCTTGCTAGGGCAGTTAAGAGTCAAACACATTGCTGTGGTTTTCGAGTCACATGTAAACCAGACCAGGTAAGGACGGCAAATTTCCTTCCCTAAAGGATATCAGTGACCCAGATGGGTTTTTATGACAGTCGATGGTAGTTTTATGGTCACCATTACTGAGACTAGCTTTCAATTCCAGATATTTTTACTAATTAATTGGATTGATTAATTAATTGAATTTAAATACCACCAGCTGTCGTGATGGAATTTGAACTTGTGTCCTCAGAGTATTATCCTGGATCTCTAGATCACTAGTCCATTGACATTATCACTACGCCACCACCTCTTCAAATGTCACCGGACTAGTAATCCAGAAAACCAGGCTAATACTCTGGTAATGTCACCATGGCATGATGGTTCTATGTAACATGATCCTTCTATACCACTGCATAGGACATTTGTCAGATAAGCAAGTCAACAGTTTATTTCTACATAAGCAAGTTTGCCAAGATAAATGTTCTTATCACGTTCCTATTCGAAAAGGGACACCACCATTTCTCTATGGAGCAACCATATTTTTTTGTTTTCTGCACCAGTCCACCTTGTTTCAAGGTGCTGAGAGAATATCTGGATAGATTTTGAGAGACTGAGCTACCTTTCACACCCTGAACTGACTCCAATTAGAAATCTTCAAACGATATCAGTGAAAATACAAGAAGACCTATTCCACTACCTGAGTTACTGTGGAGTATACAATTAGTAATAGTAATTCTGTTACTTAGAATTCTTGGACCGATGTTGCCTGCACAGTTTATGTAAGATGCGCAAAATAATTGATATATTTTTGCATGTTTTTCATTATTGGAATTTAAGAGAGAGAGGAGCATGCAGCTAGTGGATGAGAAAGCCAATGGGACCATAGACTAAATGAAGAAGGGAGGAAGAGAATGGAGAGATGGAGGGCCATGATATTCAGGCAGGGAGAATGTCATGAAACTCTCGTACAGAGAATTACTTCCACTCAACGATACCTACTTCCACCTTACCTTTCATCAATTTATGATATCCCACACAGTGGAGGCTTCACAAACAGCACATTGTCTGTACTCATGTTGATCAGTCAGGTTGTTCACAGTTCCCAGTGATTATAGCCTGCTTTCAAGACAGCATTAAAACACCAATGAAGAGGAATATGAAGTTTGATCATTTGGTCAAACTTATTTGTATACTCACAAACATAAAATCTTTCACGAACCAGCACAATTGGGCCACGTCATAGAGAGATACAGCACTGAAACAGGCCCTTTGGCCCACTGAGTCTGTGCCAACCATCAACCACCCATTTATACTAATCCTACATTAATCCCATATTCCATACCACATCCCCACCTTCCCTCAATTCTCCTACCACCTACCTACACTGGGGGCAATTTACAATGGCCAATTTATCTAATAACCTGCAAGTCTTTGGCTGTGGGAGGAAACCAGAGCACCCGGCAAAAACCCACGCAGTCACAGGGAGAACTTACAAACTCTGCACAGGCAGTATCCAGGACCAAACCTGGGTCGCCAGAGCTGTGAGGCTGCAGGGCTAACCACTGCACCGCCCTGTGTTTGAATATAATTGTTTATTTTTTTTTGGTAGCATTCTCACCTCTGAGTCACAAGGTTCTGGGTTCAAGTCCCATTCAAAGACTTGAGCACAAAATTGAGGGAGTGCTGCACTGTTGGAGGTTCTGTCTTTCAGATGAGACGTTAAACCAAGGCCCCCATCTGCCTGCTCAGGTGGATGCAAAAGATCCCATGGCACTATTTCGAAGAAGAGCAGGACAGTTATCCTCGGTGTTCTGGCCAATATTTGTCCCTCAATCAACATCACACAAAACAGATTGTATGGTCATTATCACATTGCTGTTTGTTGAAGTTTGCTGTGCACATACTGGCTGCCATGTTTCCTGCATTACAACAGTGACTATACTTCAAAAAGTACTTCATTGGCTGTAAAGCAGTTTGAGACATCGAGTGGTCATGAAAGACACTAAAGAACCATAGAAAAGTTAGAACCATAGAAAAATTACAGCACAGAAGGAGGCCATTCAGCCCGTTGTGACTATGCTGGCCGAAAACTAGCCGCCCAATCTAATTCCACCTTCCAGCACCTGGTCCATAGCCTTGCAGGTTACAGCACCTCAGGTTTTAAAAGAATTGAGGGTTTCTGCCTCCACCACCATTCCTGGCAGTGAATTCCAGACACCCACCACCCTCTGGGTGAAAAGTTTTTCCTCATGTCCCTCTAATCCTTCTACCAATCACCTTAAATCTGTGCCGCCTGGTAATTGACCTCTCTGCTAGGGAAAACAGTTCCTTCCTGTCTATTCTATCTAGGCCCCTCATAATTTCCTCAATTAAGTAACCCCTCAGCCTCCTCTGTTCTAAGGAAAACAACCCTAGCCTATCCAATCTTTCCTCATAGCTGCAACTTTCAAGCCCTGGCAACATTCTTGTAAATCTCCTCTGCACTCTCTCCACAGCAACTATGTCCTTTCTGTAATGTGGCAAACAGAACCGTTCGCAATACTCCAAATGTGGCCGAACCAACGTTTTATACAGTTCCAGCATTACATCCTGCTTTTCTATTCTATACCTCAGCCAATAAAGGAAAGCATTCCATATGCCTTCTTCACCACTTTATCTACCTGTCTTGTCACCTTTAGGGACCTGTGGACATGCACTCCAAGGTCTCTCACTTCTTCTACCTCTCTCAATATCCTCCCGTTTATTGTGTGTTCCCTTGCTTTATTTGCCCTCCCTAAGTGCATTACCTCACACTTCTCCGGATTGAATTCCATTTGCCACTTTTCTGCCCACTCAAGCAAACCATTGATATCATTCTGGAGTCTATGGCCATCCTCTTCACTATCAACTGCACAAACAATTTTTGTGTTATCAGCAAATTTGCCAGTCATGCCTCCCATATTTAAGTCCAAATCATTAATATATACCACAAACAGCAAGAGCCCCAACATTGAGCCCCGCGGAACACCACTGGAAACAGCTTTCCATTCACAAAAACATCTATTGACCACTACCCTTTGCTTCCTGTCACTGAGCCAATTTTGGATCCAACCTGCCACATACCCCTGTATCCCATGGGCTTTCATTTTACTGAGCAATCTGCCCTGTGGGACCTTGTCAAATGTCTTACTAAAATCCATATAGACCACATTCACTGCACTACCCTCATCAATCCTCCTTGTTACTTCCTCAAAGAAGTCAGTTAAGTTAGTATGACATGACCTTCCCTTGATAAATCCATGCTGACTATCCCTGATCAGTCCGTGCCTTTCTAAGTGGCAGTTTATCCTATCCCTCAGAATTGATTCTAATAATTTACCCACCACCGAGGTCAGACTGACCAGCCTATAATTATTTGGCCTATCCCTTGCACCCTTTTTAGCAATGGTATAACGTTCGCAGACCTCCAGTCCTCTGGCACCTTTCCCGTATCCAATGAGGATTTGAAGATGATACTCAGCGCATCCACTATTTCCTCCCTGGCTTCCTTTAACAACTGGGATGCAATCCATCCAACCCTGGTGATTTAGCTACCTTCAAGGATGTCAGACCCTCAAGTACTTCCTCTCTCATTATGATAATCATATCTAATATTTCACACTCCTCCTCTTTTACTACAATGTCTGCATCATCCCTCTCCTTTGTGAAGACAGAGGCAAAAAACTCATTAAGAACCCTGCCTACATCATCTGCATCCACGTGTAAGTTCCCCTATATATCTATGATAGGCCCTACCCTTTCCTTAGTTATCCTCTTGCTCTTAATGTACTGATAAAATATCTTTGGGTTTTCCTTGATTTTACCTGCTAATATCTTTTCATGTCCTCTCTTTGCTTTTCTAATTTCCTTTTTTACTTCACCCCTGCACTTTCTATACCCCTCTAGGCTTTCTCAAGTATTACATTTTTTGTGATCATCATAAGCTTTCGTTTTCTGCTTCAACATACCTTGTAAGCCTCTAGATAACCAGGAGGCTCTAGATTTGGCTGTAGCACCCTTTATCTTTGTGAGGACATGCCTGCATAGTGCCTGTAGAATCTCGCTTTTGAATGCCTCCCACTGGTTTGCCACTGATTTTCCTTCCAGTAGCCGTGTCAAGTCCACTTTCGCCAGATCGCCTCTCAATTTTGTAAAATGTGCCTTCCCCCAATTTAGAACTTTAACTCTTGTCTTATCTTTGTCCTTTTCCATATACTAAAACTAACTGTATTATGATCGCTATCTCCAAAATGATCACCCACTGCTATTTCATCTACTTGCCCAGCTTCATTGCTGAAGATTAAATCTAGAATTGCGCGCCCTCTCAATGGGCTTGTGACGTGCTTGCTAAAAAAGATCACTTGAATGCAGTTCAAGATTTTTGTGCCCTTCACACTGTTTGTATCCCAGTTGCTATTAGGGTAGTTGAAATCCTCAACTATTATTGCCCTATAGTTTTACACTCAGAAATTTGCCTACATATTTGTTCCTCTACCTCCCTCTCATTATTTGGGGGTCTATAGTACACTCCTAGTAGTGTGGCTGCCCCTTTTTTATTTCTGATCTCCACCCATATGGCCGCATTTGATGATTCGTTTAGCATATCATCCCTCCTCACAGCTGTTATTGATTCCTTAACCAATAATGCTACACCCCCTCTTTTTTTATCCCCCTCTCTATCCCACCTGAAAATTCTATGTCCAGGGATGTTGAGCTGCCATTCTTGCCCCACTTTAAGCCAGGTTTCCATTATAGCAACAATATCGTGTTGCCATGTGTCTATCTGTGCCCTCAGCTCATCGGCTTTATTTACTATACTCCTTGCATTTAAATTAATACCTTTTAACACTGCCAACTATATAAATACAAGTCTTTCTTGCATTAAAAAATATTCCTTGATGTATTTAAGAGTGGCAACTCTTGTTAATACAGCTGAAATGGGCTTAGCACAAAAAGTATTTTTAATAAGAGTCCACCTCCTTTGAATAACCTGATTTTAAGTAACTCAAAATGACTTAAAAAAAACTATACTGAGACATTTAGTAGTCTAATTGGTGTACACTCATGAGTTTCATGGTAAATTAAATATGCTTTAATATTTAAAAACTTTTAAAAGATGCCTACTAGTGCCTTCGCACCTTACAAAAAAAAGCCTAGCTCAATTTCAAGAACCACCTTGAATTTCACAAATAAGAGCAATCGGCAGAAACTCGCCAAGGTGATTAATTCAGTTTATGGGTGTGGCCAGTTTTTGTGGGTGGGCTAGCTTCCAGCAAAATGTTTTTTAAACTAGCGTAAAAAATCATGGAAACTTGATTTGCACTGGAAGTAAATTGCGCTTGAAATTCCTTGATCTTTTACGCTGGTTTGGCTGATTTCACGCGAATTGTTCTCCAGGAACCTCTACCCCCTTGAATCTAGAGACCTGGGCATGAGCTATGTGAAAGCAGTGCAATAAGTGATTCCAATGTTCCTTAAACTCTTTGACTGCTCTTTTAAATATGATGTTTTAGTCTTTCCAACCTGGTTGTGGTTGACTCATGAAATTGTGTACCCAAAATCTATATGGCATCAATTACAATGTTTTGAGAGAATGCAGTTTTATGTTGGTCTCTCAACTACTTTGGAACTCCCCTGCAGAGAGCTTTGAAGCTGCTGTTCACCCCAGGGAAGTCTGCTTTTAGGAAGTTGCTGATTGCAGCATGGCTGTGATACTTAAGTTGTTTAGCTGTATCGGCTCAAACAACAACTACATGCTGTTCATGGTGGACACTAAAGATAAAACTAATATATTGTGCACCTGCATCAATTTGCATCTGAAGGCAAGAGACGAGGATAGCACAATCACTGCTTGTAATACTGAGTTGGAGCAGATCTTGCAAGTAATAAGTGAAAGATGTTAGGGTGCTTCACTGTAAATGTATCCTGCACATGGAAAGATGCTATGGAAAAGGAAATATGTTGAGGTTAATTTAAACTTTTGTCAATAATGGATTGTTCACCCATTGTACATTTCTATAATTTCAGTGGAAAAGAAAATAATGTAAGGTATATAATGGATGACCAATTTAATGTCACCCATTTTACACTACTGGCAAAAGTTATCAACACCCCAGTTCTCCTCATCCTGTATTCTGGAGGTGGCAGGCGAGCAACAAATCCTGCCTGCCACAGCTTCCATTGAGAAAGAGACAGTATGTGTGCAAAGAAGAGTCTAACTTGGCACTACTTTGGATATTTGAAAGCTTCTACATTTGTCCTCAGGTCCTGTGGACCTGGCAGGTTATGTTGACCTGGTCTGATACACCCTTCCAATGAACTTGTGCTATGGTCTTTGCAGAAGGGCAGCTCCAGGTTCCCAGTAAAGACCCTCTCCCTTTCTTCACCTCTCACAACAGAACCTCCAGAGAATAATCATGGAACAGGGCAGGTTTGTCTATGTCCATCTTTGTAGCCATTTTTCTAAAGCAAAAATTGTGATTTTCTGGTGACTTCAATGGAACTAAAAATTGCAAGAGATGTAAAATGGATTTCTGATTTGTTATCACCTGTGTTACAATATCACACAAAGTCAAAATTACCCAGTACTGTGTACCCAGCCGCTAACATTATTTGTGGGTTTCATATGGTAAAGGCTATATGATGATGAATCATTAATAAGTCACAATTTTAGCAAAACTTTATTTCAAATATAAATGGAAAAAAGGTAAAAAAAAACTATTAAAGTTCAATTCTAGTTCAAGAATGTTTTGAGCATTTTTGTTAAATTCTTTTTATCATATGTTTTGTGTTGGAATTAACATACTTATTACTGCTTGACATAATGAGCTGAATTTTGCCATGGAGGTGGAGGCAGGTTCAGAGGCAGTGGGTGGGTAGGGAAAATCAGATAGTTGTACGTTGGGATGACTCCTCGACACTGCCCAAGGCTGAGCTGCCACCTCTTCTAGTCCTAGAACTGTAGACCACTGCTGCAAGAAGTTCAATGATCTGATGAAGGCAAGCAAGGTAACACAGTGGCTGCTCTCCCTTTTCTACCTCAGGCACCCTGGGTACCAAGACACTGTTCATGCACTAAAATTAAGGACACAACTAATCTTTCACACTACTAGGTTAAGGGGACACAAATGCAGTATCTTATAGTATGTGTTCGCATATTCTCCTGACAGCAAGTACTTGCATGCAAAACCTTAAAACCCTTTCCTCCATTTTAACTGGGTGATATGCCGGATCTTTTACATCAGCTGTCTGATCCCACCTGGGAGACAGCACTCAATTGCCAGCCTTTACCTAATTTACTCAATCTTATTACAGAAAAATCTTGCAAAAAATGTTCATGAGAAACAAAGGAGCATCCCTAACATTAAGAAGAATCTGACTTCCGAAATGGAGTAGGCCATCACGTGCTAGGGAGACCCTCTGCTGTAGCTGTATGCACAGCGCCAGCCCAAGTTAGTAGCTACAAGAGTACATAGTCACCACAGCATCCCTATGAAACAGCATTCAGTCACAAGCTTTTACATCTTAATTAACTCATTCTTAGCTTTTATCCTCCTTTCCTGCAGATCAATCACCAGACGATGAGGAAGAGGAGAAGGATGATGATGAACAGGAGGAGAAGTAGGAGACAGATGATGGAATGAAAATCATCTTTGTGGCTATGAGAATGACAGTGAAAATGGAGAAGATGAGAAGGTCGAGTGAACCCATGAGCCTCTGAACCTGGATTTTGCCCATGTTCATTTGGCACAATTTTCTCAATCTCATTCCCCACATCATTCACTTCCTCACTTCCACAATCAGGTCAGACATGTTCACTTATGGAGGGAACAGATATTGTTTTTGAAGATGTGGTGTTGGGTGATTCACAGAGCATGAGGGAATCAGAAGAGTGAGGAGTGAGTGAGGATGTACCACCCACCCATCTAAGACTGAGAAGAAGGATTTGGAATTATGGGACTCATATCTCATGGTTAGTGGCCTGAAAAGAAGGATTTTTGAGTAACAGACATCTGCATGCAGGCTCTAATGTCAGTCTCCGAGGATGTGTGGAAACTGGCAGATGTGACTCTTGAGTCTACATCCTATGTATGGGAACATCACTTAACCTATCTATATCGGTCTGCAAGCTCCTTATGTCCTCTTCACAACATACTTTCCTACCTATCTTTGTGTCATCTGCAAATTTAGCTCCCAAGCCATCGTTCCCCTCATCTAAGTCATTGATATAAATTGTAAAAAGTTGAGGCCCCAGCACAGACACCTGTGGGACTCCACTTGTCACATCCTGCCAATCAGAAAGGGACCCATTTATGCATACTGTCTGTTTTCTGCCAGCCAGCCAATCTTCTATCCATGCTAATATGTTACCCCTTACACCTTGAGTTCCTACTTTGCCCCATAACTTTTTAAGTGGTGCCTTGTCAAACGCCTTCTGAAAATCCAAGTACAGTATGTCAATGGGTTCCCCTTTATCCACAGCTCATGTTACTCCTTCAAAGAACTCCAATAAATTTTTTTTTTTTTAGAGATACAGCACTGAAACAGGCCCTTCGGCCCACCGAGTCTGTGCCGAACATCAACCACCCATTTATACTAATCCTACACTAATCCCATATTCCTACCAAACATCCCCACCTGTCCCTATATTTCCCTACCACCTACCTATACTAGTGACAATTTATAATGGCCAATTTACCTATCAACCTGCAAGTCATTTGGCTTGTGGGAGGAAACCGGAGCACCCGGAGAAAACCCACGCAGACACAGGGAGAACTTGCAAACTCCACACAGGCAGTACCCGGAATCGAACCCGGGTCCCTGGAGCTGTGAGGCTGCGGTGCTAACCACTGCGTCACTGGTGAAACATTATTTTCCTTTCACAAAACCATGCTAAATATTCCCGATTACCTTGAGTTTTTCTATGTGCCCAGCTATAGCTTCCTTAATGATCAATTCTAACACCTTCCCCAAGACAGACATCAAGCTGACTGGCCGATAATACCTGTTTTTGGTCTCCCCTCCTTCTTGAAGGCGGTGGCCATGATGCAAGCTGCTATATATCAGAACTTTCACAATCTGTTAGCTGTCGTGACGCTAACATTCTGTTGATCAGTGGCATCACAGATCCAGTGTCCACTGTACTAACAACAGCTGGAGACAATCTGCTTGATGCTGCCATTTTTCAGGGCAGCAGCACATACTAGGCATTCAGCCTGTCTCCTCACAGCATTACATCAGTGATCCATAGGAGGTGACACCAGGCTTCCTGGCATACACTATAGTGGTGCCGCTAGCAGTGGCTCCATTCAGGAACACACTTGGATGAGAGGTGTTTTTCTGAACAACCTTTTGACCACAAGTCAATCAAGCAATGGCCTGCAAGTAATGTCCTTGAGGCCCTGCAAAAAAAGATGGTGAATTCAGTCAGATGGTTCCTGAGCAGGCTGTCAAAGTCATTTGGCAGAATGCCTCATCAACAGAACTTTCAAACAATTAACAAGATGCAGCTGATGGTGAGAAGCGCCCTCGCTGTCAGATCCTTCATTGCATACCCCGCATCTCAGTGCCACTGCATGCTGTCCTTGAGGTGGCTGTGATGGGCAAGAGGCTATGACCCATCCTCATCTGGAATGTATGTTTGCAAAGAATGCCTAAAAAGAGATGCAGTGGTTTTTGTTGAGGTTCATCTGTGCTGCACTCTTTCAAATGTTCCCAGGGATGGACATCGAGATAAACATCAACTGCTGCTGGAAGGCCAACAACTCAGTGGAAGACACTCCTTGGGCTGCTTGTAACTTGTTAATCTTCCAGTGCAAGGAGTGTCCCGTGACTCAGTGCTGTAGACTGACACATTCCAAAGTCCGGGACTACATGCTGAGGGGCGCACTGAAGCTTGGTGCAGCTGCCACAAAGATTCATTGGGGAAAGGTCACACTTTAGGGCCCTCCCACCATAAAAAATAAGAAATAGGAGCAGGAGTAGGCCATTCAGCCCCTCAAGCCTGCCCCGCCATTCAATAAGGTCATGGCTGATCTGTCCCCGGCCTCAACTCCTGTTTCGGGCCTGCTCCGCCTAACCCTCGACTCCCCGAAATTTCAAAAATCTATCTACCTCCTCCTTAAATACAATTAGTGACCTAGTATCCACAACTCTCTGAGGTAGAGAATTCCAGAGATTCACCACCCTCTGAGAGAAGAAATTCCTTTGCATCTCAGTTTTAAATGTGTACCCCCTTATTCTGTAACTATGTCCCCTAGTTCGAGATTCCCCCACTAGTGGAAACATCTTCTCAACATCTACCCTGTCAAGCTCCCTTAAAATCTTACATGTTTCTATAAGATCACCTCTCATTCTTCTAAACTCCAATGAATAAAGGACAAACCTGTTTAGCCGTTCTTGATAAGACAACCCCTTCATCTCAGGAATCAGCCTAGTGAACCTTTTCTGAACTGCCTCCAATGCTAGTATATCCTTCTTTAAATACAGGGACCAAAACTGTACGCAGTACTCCAGGTGTGGCCTCACCAACACCCTGTACAGTTGTAACAAGACTTCCCTATTTCTAAACTCTAACCATCAAGCAATAAAGGCCAAAATTCCATTTGCCTTCCTAATTACTTGCTGCACCTGCATGCTAACCTTTTGTGTTTCATGTACAAGAACACCCAGATCCCTCTATACTGCAGTATTTTGTAGTCTTTCTCCATCTAAATAATAATCTGCCTTTTTATTCTTCCTACCAAAGTGGATTACCTCACACTTTCCCACATTGAACACCATCTGCCAAGTTTTTGCCCACTCACTTAACCTATCTATATCCCTTTGCAGATTCTTTGTGTCCTCATCACAACACGCCTTCCCACCTATTTTTGTATCATCAGCAAATTTAGATACACTACACTCTGTCCCTTCCTCTAAGTCATTAATATAGATTGTAAATAGTTGAGGCCCTAGGACTGATCCTTGTGGCACCTCACTAGTTACAGCTTTCCAACCTGAAAAAGACCCATTGATCCCGACATAGTACGTAGTACACTGAGGGGCTGGAACCAGTATAAAACTCTTCAGGCTGTATGTTTAGTGTCATATAAATATAGATGCATTGGTATTATAAGTGGAGTGAGCACCCTGGAGTGCCATGTAATGTATTTAAGCAAATTGATCTATATTGCACTATGTATACTGCCACACTTGAATTGTATTGCAACATACCTTTAGAAATTTTATGAATAAAGTATATTTTGGGGGAAAAACTGACATGAGAGGAGGGCCACTTCAGTTCCATAAACTTTTTGTTGCACACAATCAACCATCTCTCACAATATTGGCCTTCAGATTGCACCTCGGAGAAGCGATAGGAGAAAGGATGACACGTTTGCACACCCAGGGAAGTGCAGTATGAGGAAGGAGTAGATTGGCTTACATCCATTTTCAAGTTTGTTGTATCAGGGAATGTACACTTATCTCATGCTTTCGTTACGGCCAGGTGAGGTGGGGGTCTCAGGCTCCCCTTTCACCCCTTCTCTTGTTTGACCGCAACAAGGTTTATCCTTTTTAATATAGTGGTTGAGCTTACCAGCTCCGTGACTGTTTGCTCCTGTTCCTCTAATGTGATTGCAAAAGAACCAATCAGACTGGTTTTCTTGAGTTTAAACAAGAAAGAGGTAAGTTTATTACACTTAACACTCTAACCCGGTTTAAAATACTAAAAATAATCTACGCATTCACTCATACATTCACACAAGAGTCACACACACAAATAGATTACAGAGGGAAACAGATTTGGTGGTTGGATTAAAGTCCGGAATAAATTGAATATGAATACAGTATGTGAGTCCAATAGTCCTCAGCTGAAATTGTAATCTTGAAGTCCTTGCTGGGCCACTTGCTTGGTGGTTGGTTGGCTTTGCTCAGGGCTCCTGAAGGCAGAAGGGTGGTGGTTTCTCTTGCTCTGGTTGCTGGCTATAGCAGTCTGTAGACTTGAGGAGTTCCCAGTCGCAGCCGGATCTTGTCTTGATGTTTTCTGGGGCTGTTACTGCCTGTCTATGTGACAAAGCTTACAGTTTCTTCAGAGCTGTGCAGGCAGTCACATGGCTCTCTCAAACCCCTTAATTTTTAATGACTTTTTTCTGGAATCCTCTCTGAAATTCAAGGTGTTACATGCCTCAGGGGGTCGTCACACTTGGAGGGGGTTGCCTCTTTCAAAGTCAATAGGTGGAAATGGCTTTGACAACCACAACCATTCTAGGTAATTCAATCATTGAGCACACCCCATTGTTCTGGCTGGGGTTTAGTTAGACTTTTGTCTTCAGTTTAATCTTCTGGTGTTTCAAATGTAAATTGCTGTGGCCATCTTGGCTGCCAGTTTTAAAAAAGTTAACTTGGAGGATTTTTCCATTAAAAGTCTAATATAAGGTTCCAACCGATGAAATTAGTATTTCTCATTTGGCACATAGGGTTTTTCATGATACTTTGCTATTCTTGAGTATTAGCAACATATTGCTATGATAGCAAACTGAATTCCCCAATTCTGTGGAAAGGTGCATCAGTTACCTGATGAATGCATGCTCAACAGCACCCTCACTAATATTACACAGCTTCCCCCATGACTAAAATGACCCAGAGCTATAAAGATTGAGTGTTGTCATGATTTTCAAGGCCACAGACAGTCCTGCACAGGTAGATGACTGTAGTTGAAAGTACTCATGCAGTAGCTCTTTCTTGCTTCTGTGTAGCAAACTTTTCAAATATATATCTCCTCACCAAGGATTTCATAAATCTTCAGTTGCCTACATGTTCATTGGAGGTGCTAAGATATAGTTTGATGCAGTCCCCTTAAGATTTACCTCATTCTCCTTTCCCTCATGCTCTCCTGCTCTTCCATGATAATGGCATACAAAGTTATGCCGATAAAGGTCCCACACCAATCCTGAGAAGCTCTTGTTGTGGGGTTCCAAAATATTCTGATCTTCTAACACTCCAACAAGCAGTCACAAGCAAGATCAAAGTAAAAATAATCACTGCAAAAAGTCGTTCCCAATTTAGTAATTGCTACTGAAACTTTTATCAGTCTTCAGGCTCAAAAGCTCATTTTTGCCAATCTCAGTTGATTCTGACAACAGCATCTTGTATTTCTCAAACAAAACAAGAACAAAATACTGCAAATCTGAAATAAAAACAGAAAATGCTGGAAATACTCAGCAGGTCTGGCAGCATCTGTGGAGAGAGAAACAGAGTTAATGTCTCAGGTCTGTGAACTTTCATCACAACATTGTATTTCTCATCTAATTTAGCTCTCACACAATGCAAGTATAAATACAGGAAATTCAGGGCTGCAATCCATGGCCCCTCATTTTAATACATGTTAATTAGGTGTGTGGGAACATGGTGGGCAAAAGGGCCAAATTGTAATTGGAAATTTGGGTGCCTCATTTTTGGAGTGGAAAATTGGCGAAAACAGCTTCTGCCACAATTTGTTGGTCAGTCCACTGAATTGCCTTGATTTTAGGTTTTAGAAATGCTGAAATAGGCATGGAATATCCAGACCCTTGTGTCTACTACCTTGTCTGCTGGACTATTTCAAATATTTATAGACTTATAAAGAAAATAATTATAACTAATATCTGTTTTAAATTTGCCTTTCAATAAATTGATGTCCTCTGTTCCTACTAGACTGATTTATTATTCTAAATGTAACTTATCTATCATTTATATATCTCGATGACATGTCCAACTCTTTTTTTTTCTAGACTATAGATTCAGTCTCAGAATATGGGCATCATTGGCAGAGCAGCATTTATTGCCCTCCTTCAATATGTCCAAAACTTCACCCTATATAAAGAGTCTATTATAAACTCTGTTGGATTTGAATTTACCAGTACAGCTCATGCTGTTATGTTGTATTTACCCACTGAACCACCATGGCAGGAAAATATGCTTGTTTCTGGGTTAAGGGTCTTCTAGCTTTGTGTGGATGTTTGAAAGGGGTCATTAATCTTCCATGAAGAAAGTATTCTTGGTCACTGATCTGAGATTCATCCCATTTTTCTCTCCCTATAAATAATGATAGGATGGTGGATTGCCATAAAATGAAGAATTTGTGACCGCCGCCAGTTTAGTGGGCATTCACATGCATTGTCACAGACTAGCCACATAATGATAGAATGGAATTAATGTTGTTCATGAAGATTTTATAATTGGACATAGGGATCCTTATGGGCATATGCAAGCTGTCTTAAATGTCCTGCATTTTGAGGCTACCTGTTACACTGAAAAAGTACTATAACTTCTAATGCTGCTGCCTACTTCAAAAGAGACGACCCAGCCAAAAGAGGCATCTATCACCTGTTATGTATTGGTGCACTGCAGATTGACTAATTTGACATATACCCTGGAGTCCTTTGAAATGATCCACAGCTGCATAAAGGTTGAAGGATGTGATTACCACACCCACTGGCAGAGTGTTCTATCATCAATCTTGGTGGAAAGTCCCAGGAGACAACATAACTCTGATTGCTTCTTTCATAGGGAGTAGTTAATGAGTGTCTTGGACTATGAACACAGCTGGTTGGGTGAGAGTGGGTTAGATAGTGCAAATAGATGTTCCTCTGACCCCTCCTCAGGTCTTTCCTTTTCTCTGCCAAGACAAGCAGGAAGAGAAGATTACCAAGAGCAGTTCCCATCTTTTGAATTTTACAACTGAAATTGTGGCTCCAAGAAATGTGGAGATTACAGTCTGGATTTTCCCCAGTATACCACATAGTGATGATAAATAAAGGAAATTGGGGCAGAGAGGTCTAACCACATCTCTACCTCTGCCAACATCATGGAGAATTTTCCTGTGCTCCCCCCGCCCCATCCCCGCAACAGAGACCTTGACTGCTTGCCCCATGACCGCCCCATTGCAATTAAGGAAGCAAGGCTAAAAAAACCAGCTGATTTTCTCACCTCAATTACCCAAGGATTACCAGGGAAGGACTAGTGGTACATTACGTTAGTGGGGCAGTGGTGGCTAGTTTAGCATTAACAATGTTGGAGATAGAGGCCCTAATAATAATGACCTATTCCTTTCTTCAAGTCCCTTTCATAAAGTTAGAGGGCTCTCAACCCAGTAAGACCCTTTTTTAAAATAAAAATATTTGAAGCTCTTCAAATAGAGCTAAGGAATCATTTATAGCCACTTGAACAGTTAGATGGGACATTGGTTTAATGTCCCGTCTGAGAACTGGCACCTCTGACAATGCAGCACTCTCCCGAGATTAAATCTGAAGTGGCTTTCACCCCATATCCTTCCAATTTAGATATGAGAGTGAAACCCTGAGCTGCTACTGGGCAAATTAATGAGACTGGGGAAAGATAAGAAGAATTGTAAATTTAAGCTAAATAGTGTTATTATATAGAGCACAAGCTGGGAAAGGTATCTGGGAAAACTATTAACTAGACTATAAAGGAGAAAAGAATTTAAGGTATATAATCTGAGAGAAATCCTAGGAAGGGTATGTGCTTATACATAGCACTGATTTAACCCCATTGAGAGTACTATGCCTAGTTCTGGTAATCATGCTACAACATCTTACAATTATATAGCCCCTTTAACACAGTAAGATGCCCAAAGGCACTTCACAAATTGAAATTCAAACAAAAATTTGACATTATCACAAAAGGAGATATTAGGACAGATAACCAAAAGCTTGGTCAAATTGCATGATTGTAAGGAGCGTCTTAAAGGAGGAGAGAGAGGTACAGATCCAGAGAGGTTTAGGGAGGGAATGCCAGAGCTTAGGGCCTATGCAGTTAACAGCACAGCCAACAATGGGACATCCAGGTATTGGTGAGAATATACAGGGTAATTTTGCAATCTTGCATACTCAGTTTGCAGCTACACTCAAAGGAAGTTCAGATCAGAAAAGTGGCATTATGATGTTGTACCTGTATACACATCTCTGAAATATGCTCCCCTCAAGCATGGATTCTGTGCTGGGAACACAAGGTCCATGGAATTACTCCTGAGTTGAGTGGCAGCTGTGGCTTATTTGGTAGCATTTTTCACCTCAGTGTCAGAAAGCTGTGGGTTCAACTCCCACTGCAGTGACTAGAGCACAAACGTCTAGGCTGACACATCAATGTAGTACTGGGGGAGTGCTGCAATGTTGGGGAGCCATCTTTTGGATGCAATCAAGCCAAGGCCCCATCAGCCCTCTTAGGTAGACATCAAAGGTCCCATGGCACTATTTTGAAGAAGAACAAGGGAGTTATCTCTGATGTACTGGGTAATATTTATCCCTCAATCAACATCATTAAAAAAAATTACCTCGGCATTATCTGTTTGTGGGAGCTTGTTGTGTGCAAATTAGCTGCCATGTTTCCTGCAATACCACAGTGACTACACTTTAAAAGTACTTCTTCAGCTGTAAAGTGCTTTGGGATGTCCTGAAGTCATGAAAGGTGCTATATAAATGCACGTCTTACTTTCTAACTGAAGTGATACTGATAATTAAACATGAGTGATGAGAAGAGGCTATGCAAACTGGGAATGTTTGCACTGGAGAAAACAAGGCTCAGGGGAGAATTTATTAACCTACTCAAAATTCCAAGCAGTGTAAATAAATTATGGCCACAGACTAACTCAAGGAAACGGACATGTTGTAGGTAAATGTACAGAGACTGGTGAATATATGGAACAATCCACCTGAGGTGGCAGTGGAGGAAGATTTTGGCAAATGAGAGAAGGAACTTGGGTAAATATTTGAGAGAGGCAGTATAGATCCGAGAGATACAATGGTGTATGTTTTTATTTAACTTTTGGGGTTGATCAGATAGAGTGAAATAGTCTCTACATGCCATGTTTCTATGCAAGACCATTTCTTTCAGCTATCCCAAATGAGCTTTAATATACAGAATATCTCAATTTACCCAAGGAGGAATTTCTTTCTTCCAAGATAACAGCCCCAGAGAACTCAACCCCTTTAGTTTCGTGTCTTCCTGATAAGATAACTGGATTTTTTTTTCTTGGACAAAATGAATGGGCCTTTTTTAGATTTGACCTCAAGTATTGTGTCAGTTTACATGCGCACAGGCGAACTGTCAGAGTCCAAATGTGAGGCTAATTGTAATAGGGATAGTGTTTCAGCAAATGTAGACAGCAACTGACCTTAATGCGAACGAAGGAGTACATTCGGAATTACATTGTTCGCAGCGAAAGCTATAAAACTAGTGCTAAACAGAGGCTGAAATCGTTTCTTACCAAGATCCTTTTAACAGGAAGCCGTTGAAATGCGATTTTTCCAACGTCTTAATGAAATCAACAATTTAACTCTTTCACTGCGCCCAGCAGAAGCGGTTCTTTAAAGAGTTGAGACTGAAAGACTTATCAATCAGATTTTTGTATAGGGTATGAGTAGAAGCTACTTTAGAAACATTCGGCCAGTTGTCTTACAGGGTTGCCTTTTCTATCTCATTAACTCATTAAAATCATTTTGCTACCTGCTCTCAGGACACGTTTCAGGTTTAAAAATCCCTTTCACTGTCCGGCAGTGCTGTAAACAATACAGAAAGCGTCGAATTTGCCGTTATCTGAAGTTGGAACGGAAGATACCGAGCCCCTGCTAAACTAAACTCAGACTGCATTAATATCAGCCTCTGTACACCAGCGCCCAGTCAGAAAACATTACACAAACTTTCAGTGAACAATTCATTCAAATGAGTTATTCTATTCAGGGGCACTGACCCTTCAAGATTCATTTAAAAAAGCACTCTTGCGCTGTCGCGCCACACCAAAATAGGAAAACGGAAGGCACCATGTGTTGACATATCTTACTTCACAAATACTAATCCAACTGCAAGCCCAACAAGCACGATGTTTGCTATCAAATTCAAAGCGTGGGAAGATAGGAGTAAAAGGAGGGTGGATGGGCTTGGTGTGGATTTAGCGTGAGTAAAGTAGCCAATAAAATCATGAACAAAATAAAATCTCATGAAATGTAGAAGAACCATTCATTTTCACTTACATCAACCGTCCTTTATAAACAATTCAGGAAACAAGTCGCAACTTTAAACACTCGGGCGTTACTTGTACTAAGAATTAATAAAAAGATGATGGAACTATTTGTGTGTATTTTGCACGTGAATGACAACAGTTTTGTCCGTTCCCATTTTTAATCAACGTGATAGAATTTATGGTATTGCGTTTTACCAAACAAAAATCGATGGGAAAAGCCCAAAAATATATTAGATTTGTTTTAATTAGTAGTTAGACTTGGCGGGAAGTGAAAAACAGATCTTTCTCTTTTCTAAACTAAGCACAACTGAGGGATTTTAATCGTAGCCTGGTGAATGTGTTCCGATCCTCCTTATTACCTTTAAACATGTGAATATAGTTTTAACGATTATCCAAATTCTGAGACAGAATTCATTGAGTTAGATAATATAACGGATATTTATTGCATAGTTTAGAAGGGATTACGAATGTTTCTATCTAGGTTCACATGTGGCAGAAACTGCTAACATTAAAATGTCTTTAGATGGAACTTGTCTTTAAATGAATTTGACCGTATTTAATTATCAGAGTTTTAACTCAAAATGGCATCCAAACGTTGATGCAAACGCTGTGCTTTCTCTCGAAGAAAATGCAAGTTAAATAAAGCATTTCTAACGACGTTGATGATTCCTGACCAGGCTTGTTCTGACCTCTAATTGACAACAACAATAGCTTGCATTTATATATTGCCTTTAAAGGAAGACTTGCATTTATATCGGGCTTTTCACGACCACCAGATGTCTCAAAACGGCTTACAGCCAATGAAGCACTTTTGAGGTGCAGTCACTGTTGTAATGTAAACTCGTAAGACTTCCCAAGGCCTTCAAAGGAGCATTGTCAAACAAAATCTGACACCAAGCCATGTACAGAGATATTAGGGCAGATGACCAAAAGCTTGGTCAAAGAGGTCGATTTTAAGAAGTGTCTTAGAGAAGGAAAGAGGCAGAGAGGCGAAGAGGTTTAGGGAGGGAATTAAAGAGTTTCAGGCCCAGGCAACCGAAGGCACAGCTGCCAATGCTGGAATGTATAAGAGGCCAGAATCAGAGAAACACAGATATCTGAGGGTTGTGGGGCTGGAGGAGATTACAGAGATAGGGTGGGGTGAGGCCATGGAGGGACTTGAAAACAATTTTTTAATTTTAAAGATACAGCACTGAAACAGGCCCTTTGGCCCACCGAGTCTGTGCCAACCAACAACCACCCATTTATACTAATTCTACATTAATCCCATATTCCCTGCCACATCCCCACCATTCTCCTACCACCTACATACACTAGGGCCAATTTACCTATCAACCTGCAAGCCTTTGGCTGTGGGAGGAAACTAGAGCACCCGGCAGAAACCCACATCTCCCCATCAGGGAATTGAACCCCAGTCACCCGCGTGACAGGCAGGGATACTAACCACTATACTAACGAGGAAGCACCTAACCACCATACTAACAAGATGAGAATTTGAAAATTGAGACCTTATTTAACTGGAAGCCCTTGTCAGTCAGTGAGCACGTGCGAGTTAGGACATGCAGCAGAATTTTGGATGACTTCAAGTTTACTGAGGGCAGAACCTGGGACGATGGTCAGAATAACTTCGGAGATAACTTTGTTTGTCCCTAAATTAATAATTCACTGCTTTCATAGAGTAATATGGACTTTGTTAGGAGACTATCAAAATTTAACTTTGCGCTATTACAACCTTTAATGTGTCTTGGTTTCATGTTAATCTCTATAATTACATGAGGATGGTAGTAAAGTGGATAAGCATGCCAAGAAAAAAAAGCTGGACAAAGTGTCATTTAATTTACAAATCAAAATAAATTGTTAACAGAAATGTACCGTTGAATTGAACGGGTACAGATAAATATCACTGCCTGAAGTTCTAACACAAGTGTATTTTGTCTTTCAGTTTATTCTGCAGCATTTCATTATGATGCGCAAACATATAAGTCACCTTCCATCTTACTACATTCTGTTAAATCACATCATTTACTTCAAAGGTACATTTAGCTTAATGCACATAGTTACAAAACGGTAAGAGGTACCTTAACTTAAGAGGCTTTTATGGGCCGTCCAAAGTGCTTTTGCTAACTAGACCGTCAGGCTGATGATATAACCGTCGTCCCTTCCCGAAGAACATTTTAGATGATAATTTGGCGATAATGTCGGCTACACAATTCCTTGTATAATTCGACCTCCCATGTGTTTGCATTTGCAACAATAGTACACGTTCGTATTGTGGCTTGATTCACATTATTATTTTTCTTATTTGAATCACTAAAACTAGCGAGGCTAGTTGGTTGATTTTAACTGTATTAAATATACGAACATGTTGTTGGAAATAGGCCAGCACGAGCCCTATCAGCGGGGTTAGTCCTTTAAATTTGAGGGGAAATACATTCTTTAAACTGCTCATCGTCTGGAAATAGATCGGTGTAGTTCGACTTATCTTCTTTATGCAAGTCTGGAGCAGAAATTCAAAGACACGTTGCAGCTATATGGCAAATAATGTAAATATTTTTTTATTTTTACTATTTCAAATCACATTTGGCGTTATCCTTTGGTTCCCTCTTCCCGGGGCAGCACTGGGATTAGCTGCTTTATCACCAGCCTCATAAAGAAACACAGCTGGTTACATTTGGTCAGCCTGACACTTGCTGTGAAACCACGACAAGAATTTCATCAAGTTGGCAACAATAAAGCAAAAGAGCAACAAAAGAAAGCAAAGCTTAATGGAACTTTGAGATTTTTTTGAGTTTCCAGGTCTATTCTGATAAGCTAAGTGATGGCTATCGGTTCTGTTGGAGGGGGTTGGGGGGTTGGTGACTGGGGTATTGCTGATGATGGAGGGTGTAGGGAGGTTTGCTCTTTGTGATGGGGATGTGTCAGGAAGCTCATTGAATATGCTGATCTGCCCCTCGTGCTGTACTGCAGCGCCAAGGCTTGACCCCGGTGCTGTGCCGTACCAACACCGAGCCGCCCTGAACATGAATAGCACAATCCCCTGCATCACCATACCGGGAAATAACAGTAACTCAATGCTATGCGTTTTGTAATAACTAGCAAATAGCTATTACAACTGGCAAATAAGTAAAATAGGTACATACAGTACCAATAAACAGTGCATATTCCTGACACGTATCTAACTGACCAAAACAATGTAAAATATAAACATAGTTCCACAATTTGAATTCCTTACAGATAAGACACCGATTAATTTATTTGGGGCAAATAACGTTAATGAGTGCCACAGTAAATGTGTACGTGAAGTGAGAAGGGAAAAGCACATATAACAGTTTGTATAAAGTCTTTCCAACTTATTTCATAACCTAGTAATGTTGTAGAATTAGTATTTTTAATTCAAAATTCGAAGGAAATTTAACCAAACTGTCTCAGTTCGAAATTGGAATGAAGTGCTAGAGATTTCTATACGTGGCCGTGTCAGTATTTTGTACTAACCTATTGCTTATAAGTACTGTGCGAGTAATGGTTTATTAGGGTTTGCAGACACCCCCCCTGTTAGAGGAGACGGCTCTGCGATATGCTGCTTCCAGGGCCTGGGTGCGCAGAGCTTTAGCGCTGAGCGGTTTTAGTGCAAACGCAATGTCCCGACTTTCGAACACGCCTTTTCCCAGCTAGCATCAGGAGAGAAAAAAAGACAGATTGAGCCCTACATCAACCAGGTTCCACAACCTTTTCTTACAAAGCCAGCTTCAGCAGGAGCTGGAGAAGACTCCAACACAGAGCTGCAGCATGGCCGGCCAGACATTCTTATTCTTTCTTCTGGTAACTTTGCTTATAGTTCAATACAGCTCAGAAGGTAAGAAGGTGCTATAGTTTGGCAAGTTTTTTTTTAGAAAAAGCACCTATATTATCATATCTATTCTAGTAAAATAAGGAATGTCTGTAATTTAACTTAACACGTTATTTAGAGGAAATATATATTTGCAGTATTTTTGGAAACTCAACATTACTTATAGTATAGATACAGTATTGTTTATTTAGGAAATATTATTTATCATTGATTTTAGAATATTCTGGAAGACATTGTTAACCAGTAAGTGATGTTTTTGAAATAAGAAGCTCTTTTTAATGGGCAATAAAACAGCCATGTCCGACAATTTAGTTAGCACTTAAGTCTAACAGCTCTTTCGAATTTGCATCTACTTACCTTACAAATCTATAGAATAGGATCTGAAAAACAAATAAATACAGAAACATCGGAATGTACCAGGTGAAAGTAATGCTTGTAAATGGGAATCATATGGCTACATTCCGCTATTCGAATAAACCCAATCGGTTCAATAGAGGTTCACGATCTTTCCTGTACATAAATTAGTTTTCGAAGTAAAAGAAAAGATGTAGTACATTTTCTTTCGACAAAATGAACCATGCATCAGGTGAAAGGTTTTACTGTATTTCCCTACAACATGACTCAGTAAACCGATATTTTCTGCATTGCACAAAGCCCCACTCAGCTACAGATTTGAAATTATTCTTGGCGAACTTTTAGTGAGTTGTCTTGTTGCTAGGTAACATGGGTGCGCATGTGACCAGCAGACATAGAGAATCTGTTAATTGGTCTTGTGTTATTAATCTGGCTCCCAGATGCTTTCCGTTACTGTACAGTGTTGTCGAATTCATCTTTTACTTTCCTTCAGCAACCCTATGGTACAATGCGACTTCTCGTCCCTTTGTTGTTCAGGAGAGGTGTTGGAAATATTCGAGTGCACTGTGTCTTGGGGACTGCTGGTACATTGCTGAGCGGTGCTCAAAGTGCTCCAACTGTAATCTCTTTCCGTGCCCAGTGTAATCTCCTTAGAGTAAATCAAGTAACTAATTATACTACAGCTGCTTGAAAAGCAGAAATTCTGTTTCTGAACGCGCTTCTATGAAACGTCGGGTTAATATTATTTCCTTTAAGTGCAGAATCTGTGACTACAAGGTTAACCTGTACGGAACAGTAACCGTTTGAAGTATTACCGTTGGTTTAAGCAAGAGCATTTACAGTAGTTGAAAGGTACCTGCTCAAGCTTTTTGTTCCTAGGAGGGGCCACATAATCTTTAATTGGAGTGATTATTTGTTGTTTTAAGGATTTTAAATGAATAGGTCTTAAAGCACATGTTATGAATAAATAAGCCTTGAGTTGTAACAACTGCAGTGTATGAATTAGTCCAGCTCTTGAGCGTCTTTAGGTAAGAGAATGATTTGCCTAAAGAAAATGCAATAAGCAATCCTTTGAGAAAATATATTTAAACTGAATAAGTCATGCACTCTGATGATCAGGACCAGATGTAATTTCATCTTTTTAAAAACTGACTTAAGGTGCAGCTACATTAGACAAACCAATCTGTGTTTCGTACCTACATGTACAGTGGTCACATTGACGGGAGCTACTTCACCATTCAGATTTCTTGAATTTTTCAGATAATCAAAGCTGAACCTTGCATATTCATATATGATCGATGGCAGTTTGACACACACACATCATACAAAAAACAAATATCAAAAGTAAAAGTGCAAATTTAAGTATGAAGCTTGTGCTGAACATACAGGGCTACATGCACAAAAATAGATAGCTTTTGCAATATTCTCCCTTACAGTATTAATTGTCCACTCAATGTCCAGCTATACATCTGAATTTGAGGATACCAGAGTTATACTGTCACCAGTGAATGGGAAAACAAGTTTGAAATCCCAAATTATTGTGCAGTTTCATTGCTCTTAATTAATGCGGTATGGGGTCAAATTACTGATCTGACTGGAGTAATACTGCCACTTTTACATTGACGTAAAGCAGAACCCAATTTAGAATATTGCAGATGTGTCAGTATGTCTTTGTTCAAAACAAATCTAATTGGTTACATTATTGTCAGAAAGGTATGTCCAGCTAATTGCAGGACAGAAATAAGTTGACTATTTTGTTTATTACTTCAATGTGAGGCTAAAGCAATTTTTTCACTCTTTTTATTCTGTAAAGTAGGTAGAAATATATGCATACCACAGAGTAACAGATAAATTGGAGTGATTGCAAAGCAGCAATTAATTCAGATGATATTAAGGTTTTATAACCATCTTCTGGGCTCTGCAATGAGACTAAAATCTGAACATCTTCCCAGCTATCTATATTTGAAAGTTTATTGGACATATCAGTTGATTTTCCTGTGGTATTGCTTATGGTAAGTAAGATGCTGTTTTATAATAATGGGAGTGATATTTTATGTAACACAGGATACACTCTGTTGCAAAATTGGAGTTGTGTTTAAGTTGGCCAGTCATTCTAAGGCAACAAATTCTAATTATTGTAAGTCAATACACTGTTACGACCAGGTGCAAAAGGCGTCTAGGGGTCTTTTACTATCTTAACCTGGTCTTATTGTAACAGGGTTTTATTTTTAAACACAGTGTTTTGAGCTCCCCTTTTTGTGAATCCTTGTTCACAGCTTTCCAATTATAAGATAAAGAAACAAATTCACACAGGCTTTCTGAGGTTTAAAGAAAAAGATGAAATTTTATTAAAACGTAAACTTAAACTCTAATACGGTTCATGTCTACGGATATACGATGTGGACACACTAACATGCACACGCGATACACATGGAAATAGGGATAGAAAAGAGGAGAGGAAAATATCGTATAGAGGGGTTTGAGGCAATATCAGAAGAGTTTCTTGTTTACTGTGCTTTGAGCTCACTTTAGTCCTTTTGTAAGTAGTCTAGCTTTTCATTGGGGCCCGGTATTCTTAAACCTTGTTCACTGTAGGAGACTTTTCTCCCTTTGAGGTTCACGTGTCTTCACCAGATTCAGTTCCCTGAGAGATGAGCAGGCAGACAGGCGAGGGTTCTTCTTCAGTTCCAGGAGCACATGGCTTTCTCAGTTCAAATCCCTTGTTGGAAGTTCAAATCTCAACAGCTAGCTAGTCATGTGACTAAAACTGGTGTGACCACTTCTTCTGTGTTTGTGGATTCTGTTATCTTAGCAGTCAACCTGGAATGCTAGCTGCCCCACCTTCACTATCTGGCAATCAAAAGTCCATTGTTGGTTCAGTGGGTCAAGGTTCGGTCCTTTGTCCCTTGTTCCAACTCTGCTAGTTACTATGCAAATGTATTTCCGTCAGGGGCTTGCAATTTTAAGTTTTAGTGTTCATGTGGCGAAATCATGTGTGCCTCAATCATGACAGGTGGATGGTTTGCCTGACACCTCCACACCCAGGGGAATGAAATGTGATTTGAAGAAAAATGGCACATTTCATTATAGAGTTTGAGCAAAATATAAGATACAGAAAGAAAGACCATGCATTTCTCTCATTCTTTTCCATTCATTCACCAATCTTAAAACCTATTAAAAATGGTCTTTTCTGGGTGCCATGGTTGTGTTAATTTCTCCCTTTTTTCTTCTCAGGAGAGTAGTAGTGGACGGGTCTATCCTGAACTCTGAGTCCTGCAAAAACTTTTGACTTCAGGGGATGGGTGGTTCCCTTTTCCTCTGACTGTTGGGGAGGAGTTTTGTTACTCTCCCCTTTGTTCTTTGGGACAATCCTACCGGCAGGTATTTGGGCAGACTTGGTCTGTGGTACCTCGACTAGGTGAGGCATCACCCTCATGGTTTCTCTGCCCCCTAGAGGTCTTTGCCTCTGCAGGTTCCTGTAAATGCTGTTAGCAACTCTGGTGGGGTGCTCCTAGAGTCTGCATTTACATAGGAGGATGTGGGGTCTAACTTTCCACATTTTCCAGGGTTGGTTGACTGGACAGTAAGGGTTTTCATCTGGGATTCTTCCTGGACTTCCTTTAATCTGCCCTCTTGGTCACTTTTACCCCTTCTCTTTCTAAACATTTGCCAGCTGTGTGCCTGCCTGTCCCCTTTTGTTCTCGGGGTCACTTACATTTCACCAGCCCTTGGCTGGAGGGTCATCCTAACAGGACTTGGGGTGCAGATTTCACTGTAGGTTGGGGTTTCCCCTTAACCTGGCACATGTGGCAGCTCCTGCAGTACTCCACCACATCTTTGTGGAGTTTTGGCTAGTCAAACTGCTGTCTTATGCGGGCTTTGGTCTTTCATATACAGGCATGTACAGCCACTGTAGTCTTGTGGGCTCTTCTTAATATTTCTCTCCGGTACCTCTGTGGCACCACTAACTGGTGAACTACTGTCCACTCCTTGCCCTCAGGTCTGTGAGGAGAACTCCATTTCCTTCTCAGTATCTCATTCTTTAAATAGTAGCAGTCAGGACTCCGTCTGCTTCACTTTCAGATTGGGCAGCCTGTGCTAACTCTTGTAATACTGGGTTGGCTTGCTGAGCCTCAGCTGGGGAAAATCCATTTAATTCATTCCCTGGGTCTCCTAACTTTTCAAAGAAAGTCTCAAACAGGCAGACCTCATGGTCATTTGCCTGAAGTGCCAATGCAGTCTCCTCTGGGGGAGCTGGTTTGATCATGGCCTGATACACTACACATTCAGGGACTCTGCAGGGGACCGTCTCTGCCACTGCACTGTCTCTCTGACCTCCTGTGGTCTTTCTTCCACTACTTGGGGGGCTATCACCTTCACCCCAGCCAGATCATTACCTAGGAGCAGGTCAACCCTGTCCACATGCAAACTAGGTTCAATCCCTACAGTCACCGATCCCAAAACTAGGTCGCACTCCAGGTGCACCTGGTGTACAGGTACAGGCATACACTGCCCTCCAATACCATTTACCACCATTTTGGTGTTCACTGCACTCTCTGGGGGAAAGGTCAGGCCTTTTCCCAGTAAAAGGGATCTGGTGGCCCCTGTGTCCCTGAGATTACTATGGGCTTGCTTTCCCCACTTGAGGGATATGGGTTTACTTTCCCTTCAAATACAAAACCCTGATAACCTTCAGGAATCCTATTAACTTTTCCTGCACTGGCTGCAGTAAGCTTCCTGGGTTGCATCCTTACTGCAGTTAAAGCCAAAGCTTGTTCTGTGTTTTCCATCAGGACCCTCGTCTTCACTGAGCGGGTGTGCCCTGATTAACCCTACTGGTTTCCCCTTTAGTTTCCAGCAGTCAGCCTTATTACATAGGAAGCAGTCAACCTGGAATCCTAGCTCTCCCCAACTTCAATGTTTGGTAATCAAAAGTCCATTGTTGGTTGAATGGGTCAGGGAATGGTCCCTTGTTCCAACTCTGCTAGTTACTATGCAAATGTCTTTCCAGTCAGGGTCTTGCAATTTTAAGTTTTAGTGCTCATGTGTTGAAATCATGTGTGCCTCAGTCTTAGCAGGTGGGTGGGGGGTGGTGCAGTTGCCTGACAACACCTCGAGGGCCAAATTAAATTGTTGACTGGTAACAGAAATTTGCAGATGGGAAGACACTTGCAAATTTTCATTTTCAACTCAGAGAAAATACCTTTGGCACATTGAACAGTGATATGATAACTATTCTGAAAATGTTATACATATATACGTCAATCTTCTGCCTTGCTTGCAGTGAGTCGGAGAAAATGCATTTAATAACAAAAAGGGCATGATGCCATGCAAGCACAATGAATTATGACAGCCATTGATATACAGTAACTGAATAAATAAGAATTCAGGCTTCTTACAAGGATTTCTAGGATTTCCACCTAGTATTTGATGATTTGTCCTTTTTTTCTGTGAAATTCAGTGACCTTTATTATTGTGTTCCTTTACCTATGTACTCAATTTTTATGTCTTACCTTTTTCAAAGCGCAGGATGCACAATATTTCCAAGTATTTCCAAGTTAGAGGAATGTACTAAAATAAAAACAGAATAAGCTGGAAATACTCAGCAGGTCAGGCAGAATCTGCAGAGAGAAAAACAATGTTAACATTTCAGGTCAATAACTTTTCATCAGAACTGGGAAGAGTTAGAAATGTAATAGGTTTTAAACAAGAGAAAGGGGGAAGATGGGAAAAAGAACAAAAGGGAATGCCTGTGTTAGGGTGGAAGATAGGAGCGATTAAATGACAATAGGGTTGGTGGTGCAAGGCCAAAGAGAGTGGTAATGGGACAAGTAAAGAACAAAAGATCTGAAGGAGGTATGAATGGAAGAATGATTGGACAAATAAGAAGAGCTTAATATTTCAGAGTTTCATTATCTTTCTCAAGATCCAGGGCTCACAGCCATATTTGATAGGTAAGATTAGGGTCCTGGTAAGTGGAGCACAAAGGTCAGATTAATATTGCCACCTTTCCAGATCTTGTATGTCTGACTGAAGGATAGATTGATATCAATATTCCAGCTTGACATCCTTTGAGCTGTTGTTATCACTTTGCAATTGTGCTCCAAGTTATTTGAAACTAATTAGTTGTACTAAATCCTCTTTTATCAGGTAGTATTTTACACTCTCCTGGTCACAACAGAATATAAGTGAATAATGGGAATCTGAGGGGTAGCTCAAATTGGAAGGAAGTAAAGCTGGTAACAGGAGATAGAAAAGTAGCAAGTGATATTAGAAAGCAGCGAAACAAAGGCGAGCATCAACTAGGCTTAGAGTGCAGAATGTCAAGAAGACAAGGTGAAGGGCACTCTATCTGAATGCACGCAACATTTGCAACAAGGTAGATGATTTAAAGGCCCAAACAGAGATAAATGGGTATGATCTAATTGCCATAACAGAAACAGGGCTACAAGGTGACTGTCCTGCCAAGAATGAGGCATATTAATTTTGTCATATGAAAATTGATTTTAAACTGTCTCTGGAGTGAGGAAATGGCTTGTTAAAAAGATCAGCCGTGGTTGGAAAAAAACATTTGCATACTAACAGACAGTGCTTGTGGAGACAAAGGACCATTTCCTGACACATTCAACACACAATGGACTTTGATCACCAGACATTGAAGGTGAGAAAGCTCACATTCCAGGATGACTGCTAAGATGACCGAATCTACAAACAGACGTTGTCAAACCAGCTAGACACATTACTAACCTGCTGGACAAACTGAGTATTTTTGAATTGTACAGACAGTTTGAGAAAAAGAGACTGGTTGCTCCTGGACTGTAAAGACCTCTCCTGGTTCATTCACCACAGCCTCTCCTGTCTGCTCCCATCTCTTTTTCACGGAACTCCAAATCCACTGAAGATATGAACCTCAAGAGAAAAAAGTCTCCTGCGTTGAACAAGGTTTAAGAAGAATACTTCTCCCCAACGAAGAGCAAGATCTACCTACAATCAAGGACTCTACAGTGAGCTCGAAGAACGAAAACCAAAACCATCTTCAGATATTGCCTCAAACTTTTCCACTTTATTTCTTCTGCTCTTTTCTGTCTCTATCTGCATATGTGTTTATTGTGTATGCATGCTCACGTGGGTACGTCGTGTATCCATAGGCATTAACCGAATTAGAGTTTAATAAAGTTCAACCTTTCTTCTTTAAACCTAAGAAAACTTGTTTGGCTTGTTTCTTTGCCTACAATTGGAAAGCAGTGAAAAATGATTTATGAAGGGGGAGCTAAAAAACAGTGTGTTTAAAATAAAACCCTGTTACGGTAAGAACAGGTGAAGGCTGAGAGGGAACCCTAGACCTCTTTCTCACCAGGTCGTAACAGTGACCAAGACTGGGAACTGAATATTCAAGGATATTTGACATTTAGAAAAGACAGGCAAAAATAAAAAGGAGGTGGTGTTGCGCTGATAATAAGGGATGGGATCAGTACATTACTAAGGGAGGATCTCAGATTGGAAAAACAAAATGTGGAATCTGTTTGGTTGGAGCTAAGAAACAGCAAGGGGCAGCAAACATTGGTAGGAGTTATTTATAGGCCATCAAACAGTAGTGGTAGTGTGGGGCATGGTATTAATCAGGAGATTAGAGAAGCATGGATCATGGGTAATACAGTAATCATGGGTGACTTCAATCTGCATATAGACTGGGTAAACCTAATGAGTACTAATGCTGTGGAGGACGAGTTTCTGGAGTGTATTATGGATGGTTTTCGAGAGGAGTATGTTGAGAAACCGACTAGAGAACAGGCTATTTTTGATCTAGTTTTATGTAATGAGAAAGGGCTAATTAATAATGTTGTCGTAAAAGAACCTTTAGGAATGAGTGACCATAATATGATAGAATTTTACATCATGTTTGAAAGTGAGGTAGTTCAGTCTGAAGTCAGGGTGTTAAATTTGAACAAAGGAAATTATGAAGATATGAGGGGCAAATTGGCTGAGGTGGATTGGGAAAATACATCAAAAGGTATGATATATAGGCAAAGGATAGCCTTTAAAGAAATATTACATAGTTTACAGCAACTATACATTCCTTCAAGGCACAAAAATCCCAAAAGTAAAGGCAGTCAACGGTGGATAACAAAGAAAGTTAAAGATTGTATAAGATTAAAAGAAAAGGCCCATAAAGTTGCCAGAAATAGTAGTAAATCTGAAGATTGGGAGGATTTTAGAATACAGCAAAGGAGGAGGAAGAAACTGATAAAGAAATGGAGAATAGAATATGAATGCAAGCTAGCAAAAAATATAAAAATGGACTGTAAAAGCTTTTACAGGTACATAAAAAGGAAACGTTTGGCTAAGACAAATGTTGGTCCATTACAGGTAGAGCCAAGAGAATTTATAATGGGGAATAGAGAAATGGCAGAGAAGCTAAGTGATTACTTTGTGTACTAGTGGGGTACTACAGGGTTCAGTGCTTGAGCCCCAGCTGTTCACAATATATATCAATGATTTGGACGTGGGGACCAAATGTCGTATTTCCAAGTTCACGGATGACACAAAACTAGGTGGGAATATGTGTTGTGAGGAAGATACAAAGCGGTCAGAAGGGAATTTGGAAAGTCTTAGTGAGTGGGCAAGAATGTGGCAGATGGAATAGAATGTGGAAAAACGTGAGGTTATCCACTTTGGTAGGGGGAACAGATGTGCAGAGTGTTTCTTAAATGGTAAGAGATTAGAAAGTGTAGATATACAAAGGGACCTGAGTGTCCTTGTCAATATGTCATTGAAAACTAACAGGCAAGTGCAGCAAGCAATTAGGAAGGCTAAGGGTATGTTAGCCTTTATCACAAGAGGATTTGAGTACAGTAGTAGTGAAGCAGCCTCCTCCTCCTGAAGTCCCCAGCATCACAGATGCCAGACTCCAGCCAATTCGATTTACTCCACGTGATATCAAGAAATGACTGAAGGCACTGGATACTGCAAAAGCTATGGGCCCTGACAATATTCTGGCAATAGTACTGAAGACCTGTGCTCCAGAACTTGCCGCGCCCCTAGCCAAGCTGTTCCAGTACAGCTACAATACTGGCAACTACCCTGCAATGTGGAAAATTGCCCAGGTATGTCCTCTACAAAAAAAACAGGACAAGTCCAACCCGGCCAATTACCACCCCATCAGCCTACTCTCAATCATCAGTAAAGTGATGGAAGGTGTCATCAACAGTGCCATCAAGCGGCACTTGCTTAGCAATAACCTGCTCAGTGATGCTCAGTTTGGGTTCTGCCAGGGCCACTCAGCTCCTGACCTCATTACAGCCTTGGTTCAAACATGGACAAAAGAGTTGAACTCAAGAGGTGAGGTGAGAGTGACTGCCCTTGACATCAAGGCAGTATTTGACCGAGTATGGCATCAAGGAGCCCGAGCAAAACTGAGGTCAATGGGAATCAGGGGGAAAATTCTCCGCTGGCTGGAGTCATACCTAGTGCAAAGGAAGATGGTTGTGGTTGTTGGAGGTCAATCATCTGAGCTCCAGCACATCACTGCTGGAGTTCCTCAGGGTAGTGTCCCAGGCCCAACCATCTTCAGCTGCTTCATCAATGACCTACCTTCAATCATAATGTCAGAAGTGGGAATGTTCGCTGATGATTGCACAATGTTCAGCACCATTCGTGACTCCTCAGATACTGAAGCAGTCCATGTAGAAATGCAGCAAGACCTGGACAATATCCAGGCTTGGGCTGATAAGTGGCAAGTAACATCCGCGCCACACAAGTGCCAGACAATGACCATCTCCAACAAGAGAGAATCTAACCATCTCCCCTTGACATTCACCGGCATTACCATCGCTGAATCCCCCACTATCAGCATCCTCGGGGCTATCATTGACCAGAAACTGAACTGGAGTAGCCATATAAATACCATGGCTACAAGAGCAGGTCAGAGGCTAGGAATCCTGAGGCGAGTAACTATCCACCATCTACAAGGCACAAGTCAGGAGTGTGATGGAATACTCTCCACTTGCCTGGATGGGTGCAGCTCCAACAACACCTCAAGAAGCTCGACACCATCCAGGACAAAGCAGCCCGCTTGATTGGCACCCCATCTAAAAACATTCGCTCCATTCACCACCGACGCACAGTGGCAGCAATGTGTACCATCTACAAGATGCACTGCAGCAATGCACCAAGGCTCCTTAGACAGCACCTTCCAAACCCGCGACCTCTACCAACTAGAAGGACAAGGGCAGCAAATGCATGGGAACACCACCACCTGCAAGTTCCCCTCCAAGTCACACACCATCCTGACTTGGAACTATATCGCCGTTCCTTCACTGTCGCTGGGTCAAAATCCTGGAACTCCCTTCCTAACAGCACTGTGGGTATACCTACCCCAAATGGACTGTAGCGGTTCACGAAGGCAGCTCACCACCACCTTCTCAAGGGCAATTAGGGATGGGCAATAAATGCTGGCCTAGCCAACGACGCCCACATCCCTGAATGAATAACAAAAAAGTCTTGCTTCAATTGTACAGAACCTTGGTTAGACTGCACCTGGAGTACTGTGTGAAGTTTTCGTCCCCTTACCTTAGGAAGGATATTATTGCCATAGAGGGAGTGCAACGAAGATTCACCAGACTTGTTCCCGGGATGGCGGGATTGTCCTATAAAGAGAGATTGGGGAAACTGGGCCTGTATTCTCGAGCGTTTCGAAGAATGAGAGGTGATGTCATTGAAACCTACAAAACACTTAAAAGGATAGACAGGGTAGATGCAGCTAAGATGTTTCCCATGGCTGGGGAGTCTAGAACCATGGGACACAATGTCAAAATAAGGAGTAAGCCACTTAGGATAGAGGTGAGGAGAAATTTCTTTACTCAGAGAGTTATGAATCTTTGGAATTCTCTACCCCAGAGGGCTGTGGAAGCTCAGTCATTGAGTATGTTTAAAGCAATGATGGACAGCTTTCTAAATACAAATGACATAAGGGGATCTGAAGATAGTGTGGGATAAAGGCATTGAAGTGGATGATCAGCCATGATCATATTGAAAGTCGGGGCTGGCTCGATGGGCTGAATGGCCTACTCCTACTCCTATGTTCCTATGATTTCAGCTTACTGGCGGTATTTTTAAATCCTACAACATTTTCCATTTCTTCAGTTGCTTTGTAGTGTATTCGAAGAAAATGGTGATGATGTGTGCAGGCAAACTCTGTGAATTCCAAATCTTTCCCTAGTCAGAAAGTCATAGAGTCATACAGCACAGAAACAGGCCCTTCGGGCCATCGTGTCTGTGCCGGCCATCAAGCACCTAAATATTCTAGTCCCATTTTCCAGCACTTGGCCCGTAGCCTTGTATGCTATGGCGTTTCAAGTGCTCATCTAAATCCTTCTTAAATGTTGTGAGTGTTCCTGCCTTTACCACTATTTCAGGCAGTGCGTTCCAGATTCCAACTATCCTCTGGGTGAAATTTTTTTTCCTCAAATCCCCTCTAAACCTCCTGCCCCTTACCTTAAATCTATGCCCCCTGGTTATTGACCCTTCCACTAAGGAAAAAAGTCTCTTGCTATCTAACCTATCAATGCCCCTCATAATTTTGTATACCTCAATCATGTCCCCCATGAGCTATCTCTGTTCTAAGGAAAACAACCCTAGCCTTTTCAGTCTCTCTTCATAGCTGAAATGCTTCAGCCCAGGCAACATCCTGGTGAATCTCCTCTGCATCCTCTCCAGTGCAATCAAATCCTTCGTATAGTGTGTTGCCCAGAACTGTACACAGTACTCCAGCTGTGGCCTAACTAGCGTTTTATACAGCTCAATTATAACCTCTATGCTCTTGCATTTATTAGCTGAGGCATAGAATATAAGTATCCCATATGCCTTGCTAACGAAATAGTGATAACCAGGTCATTTACAATAAGTTGAGAGGGGAGGTGAAGAGGAAAATAAGACTGGCAAAGAGAGAACTTGAGAATAGAATGGCAGTCAACGTAAAAGGGAATCCAAAAATCTTCTACTGGCACGTAACTAGTAAGCTATCAATAAAAGTTGGAGTCGGGCCTATGAGGGACAAAGAGGGTAATACATGCTTCGAGGCGCAGGGCAAGGCTAATATACTGAATGAGAAATTTGTATCAGTGTTCACTAAGGAAGTGGAATCTGACAAAATATCAGTGGAAGCAGAGAGAGTCGAGTCAACGGATAGGGTAAAAATTGAGAGTGGAGCGGGGTGGGGGGGGGGTGGGGGGTGGAATGTACTAAAATGGTTGGCTATGCTTCGGGTAGATAAGTCACCTGGTTCAGATGGCTTGCATCCCAGGTTGCTAAAGGAAGTGGGGATGGAGATAGTGGAAGGGCTGGCCACAATCTTTCAATCTTCCCTGGAAATAGGGGAGGTGCTAAAGGATCGGAGATTAGCAAATGTGACACCCTTACTCAAGAAAGGTTGTAAGGACAGTCCTTGCAATTACAGGCCAGTTAGTTTAACATCAGAGGCAGGTAGAATTTTTGAAACAATAATTAGGGAAGAAATCAACAAACACTTGGTTCAAGGTTAGCCAGCACGAATTTGTAAAAGGCAGATCATACTTGACAAATCTAATAGAATTATTTGATGAAGTAACAGAGAAGGTTGATAAAGGGAATATGGTTGTTTATATGGATTTTAAGAAAGCGTTTGATAAGGTGCCACATAAATGGTTCGTTAACAAAATTGAGGCTCACGGAATAGGAAGATTAGTGTCCAATTGGATTAAGAATTGGCTTAAGGACAGAAAACAGCGAGTTGTGGTAAATGTTTGTTTTTCAGACTGGAGGATAGTACAGTGGTGTTCCCCAAGGGTCAGTGCTGGGACCAATGCTTTTTTTGCTATATATAAATGGCTTGGATCATGGAATGCAGAGTAGAATCTTAAAATTTGCCAATGATACCAAACATGGAGGAGTGATGAACAGTGAGGATGATATGAACTGCCTGCAACAGGACAGAGATAGATTAGCAGAGTGGGCTGACAAGCGGCTCAATTCAAGACTGACAAGTGTGAGGTGATGCATTTTGGCCGAAGGAAAAGAGAAAGGCAATATATACTAAATGGCACAGTTCTAAAATGTGTGCAGGAACAGAGGGACCTGGGGGTGTATGTGCATCGATCTTTGAAGGCAGCAGGACATATTGAGAGAATGGTAAATAAAGCTTTTGGGATCTTGGAGCTTCATAAATAGGGGCATTGAGTACAGAATAGCAAGGAAACTATGCTGAACCTTTATAAAGCTCTGGTTAGGCCCCAACTGGAGTGTTGCATCCAGTTCTGGTCACCAAAATTCAGGAAAGATTTGAGGGTCCTTGAGAGGGCGCAGAGGAGATTTACCAGAATGATTCCAGGGATGGATGATTTTAGTTACAAGGTTAGGTTGGGAAAGCTGGGTTTGTTCTCCTTATAACAAAGGAGATTGAAGGGAGATTTAATAGAAGTGTACAAGATTATGACAGCCTTAGATAAGTTAGACAAGGATTATGACAACCTTAGATAAGTTCGACAAGAAAGTTAATTAAATTAGTTAACTTGTTCCCATTAACTAATGGTACAAGGACTAGGAGACAGATTGAAAGTTTTGGGCAAGAGATACAGGGGCAATATGAGGAAGAACTTCTTTATGCAGCAGGTGGTAATCACCTGGAACCCGCTGCCCCCAAGGGTGATGGAAGCGGAGACAATCAATGACTTCAAGAGGAAGTTGGATGGACACTTGAAGGAAATAGACTTGCAGGGCTACAGAAATCGAGTGGGGGAGTGGGACTGACTGGATATTTCTGTGGAGAGCTGGCATGGACTTGATAGGCCAAATGGCCTCCTTCTATGCTGTAAGCAACTCTATGACTCTATCAATTCTAATCTGCACCGAAGCACATAGGGGTCAAGTTTCTGCTCATTATAACAGCACAATCTGGATAGAATCGGACAAACCAGCACAAAAGATTGGGGAATTTTAAACATAAATCAGCCCTAAATCACTCATTTGCATGTATTTCACTATCTTTTACACTGGTTCAAGATTCAGTTTACCCGAATCAGGCAGACTGCTGGTCAAGCCACTAGGTCAAAATTATGAGAATCAGGCAATTGGTTTGGGAAGGTGCTTCAAATTGTGTTCATTTTCTTAGGCCATCACAGTAGTAGGTTTTCAAAGTTCTTTCATATCAAAATGTATGTAATTTATTAAGAAGCTGACTAGTGTACATCAATGAAACTATTAAATAGTTCAGTATAGCTTTCTTTAAGTAATTTTCAGGGATTTTAAATCAGGTTACTTACGGATGAAGAACTGGACACGCTGATTAAAAATGTGCATATTACATACAGTTTTCTGGTTGCACCAAAGTGGAAGCAATACTTCGTAATCTAAGTTTACACTTCAGTGCTGGACTGAGAGGGTACTGCATTATCAGAGGTACTGTCTTTCAGATGATCTGTTAAGCTAAAGTCATATCACCTGTTCAGGCGAATATGAAAGAACCCTTGACACTTTTTGAAGCGCAGATAGTTGTTCTGGCCAACATTTGTCTCTCAACCACATCACCAAAAATTGGGCCATTTATTTCATTTGCTTTTTCTGGTGCCTTGTTTATCTACATTGTAGCAGCGACTATATCTGAAAAGTAACTTACTGGTTGTGAAGCCCTCTGTGAAATCCTGATAACATGAAAGGTGTTGTATGCATGCAAATTTTTCTTTAACATTTACAGTCCTGTTTATTTATTCACATAGACCCTAAGGCATTTGTTACGGTCAGGTGAGGAGGGGTTGAAGGGTTTCACTTCTTTTCCCTCTCCTTGTTTGACCACAACAGGTTTAATTCTTTATTAAAGTGGATGTACTGGCCAGTCAGTAGGTGTTTGATTACTTACTAGCTATGATCATAACAATCTTCAGCCAGAAGTGCCGAATTGATGATCCATCTCGGCCTCCTCCTGAAGTCCCCAGCATCACAGATGCCAGACTTCAGCCAATTCGATTCACCCCGCGTGATATCAAGAAACAACTGAAGGCACTGGACACTGCAAAAGCTATGGGCACTGACAATATTCTGGCAATAGTACTGAAGACCTGTGTTCCAGAACTTGCCGCGCCCCTAGCCAAGCAGTTCCAGTACAACTACAACACTGGCATCTACCTGGCAATGTGGAAAATTGCCCAGGTATGGCCTGTACACAAAAAGCAGGACAAGTCCAACCCGGCCAATTACCGCCCCATCAGCCTACTCTCAATCATCAGTAAAGTGATGGAAAGTGTCATCAACAGTGCCATCAAGCGGCACTTGCTTAGCAATAACCTGCTCAGTGACGCCCAGTTTGGGTTCCACCAGGGCCACTCAGCTCCTGACCTCATCACAGCCTTGGTTCAAACATGGACAAAAGAGCTGAACTCAAGAGGATATTAGGATATTAGAACATTACAGCGCAGTACAGGCCCTTCGGCCCTCGATGTTGCGCCGACCTGTGACACCATCTGACCTACACTATTCCATTTTCATCCATGTGTCTATCCAATGTCCACTTAAATGCCCTTAAAGTTGGCGAATCTACTACTGCTGCAGGCAGGGCGTTCCACGCCCTTACTACTCTCTGAGTAAAGAAACTACCTCTCACATCTGTCCTATATCTATCACCCCTCAACTTGAAGCTATGTCCCCTCGTGTTTGCCATCACCATCCGAGGAAAAAGACGCTCACTATCCACCCTATCTAACCCTCTGATTATCTTATATGTCTCTATTAAGTCACCTCTCCTCCTCCTTCTCTCCAACGAAAACAACCTCAAGTCCCTCAGCCTTTCCTCGTAAGACCTTCCCTCCATACCAGGCAACATCCTAGTAAATCTCCTCTGCACCCTTTCCATAGCTTCCACATCCTTCCTATAATGCGGTGACCAGAACTGCACGCAATACTCCAGGTGCGGTCTCACCAGAGTTTTGTACAGCTGCAGCATGACCTCGTGGCTTCGAAACTCGACCCCCCTACTAATAAAAGCTAACACACCATATGCCTTCTTAACAGCCCTATTAACCTGGTTAGCAACCTTCAGGGATTTATGCACCTGGACACCAAGATCTCTCTGTTCATCTACACTACCAAGAATCTTCCCATTAGCCCAGTACTCTGTATTCCTGTTACTCCTTCCAAAGTGAATCACCTCACACCTTTCCGCATTAAACTCCATTTGCCATCTCTCAGCCCAGCTCTGCAGCCTATCTATGTCTCTCTGTACCCTACAACATCCTTCGGCACTATCCACAACTCCACCGACCTTAGTGTCATCTGCAAATTTACTAACCCACCCTTCTACACCCTCTTCCAGGTCATTTATAAAAATGACAAACAGCAGTGGCCCCAAAACAGATCCTTGCGGTACACCACTAGTAACTAAACTCCAGGATGAACATTTGCCATCAACCACCACCCTCTGTCTTCTTTCAGCTAGCCAATTTCTGATCCAAAGCTCTAAATCACCTTCAACCCCATACTTCCGTATTTTCTGCAATAGCCTACCGTGGGGAACCTTATCAAACGCCTTACTGAAATCCATATACACCACATCCACTGCTTTACCCTCATCCACCTGTTTGGTCACCTTCTCGAAAAACTCAATAAGGTTTGTGAGGCACGACCTACCCGTCACAAAACCGTGCTGACTATCTCTAATGTACTTATTCTTTTCAAGATGATTATAAATCCTGTCTCTTATAACCTTTTCCAACATTTTACCCACAACCGAAGTAAGGCTCACAGGTCTATAATTACCAGGGCTGTCTCTACTCCCCTTCTTGAACAAGGGGACAACATTTGCAATCCTCCAGTCTTCCGGCACTATTCCTGTCGACAATGACGACATAAAGATCAAGGACAAAGGTTCTGCAATCTCCTCCCTAGCTTCCCAGAGAATCCTAGGATAAATCCCATCTGGCCCAGGGGACTTATCTATTTTCACTCTTTCCAAAATTGCTAACACCTCCTCCTTGTGAACCTCAATCCCATCTAGCCTCGTAGCCTGAATCTCAGTATTCTCAACAACATTTTCTTTCTCTACTGTAAATACTGACGCAAAATATTCATTTAACACTTCCCCTATCTCCTCTGATTCCACACACAACTTCCCACTACTATCCTTGATTGGCCCTAATCTAACTCTAGTCATTCTTTTATTCCTGATATACCTATAGAAAGCCTTAGGGTTTTCCCTGATCCGATCCACCAATGACTTCTCGTGTCCTCTCCTTGCTCTTCTTAGCTCTCCCTTTAGATCCTTCCTGGCTAGCTTGTAGCTCTCAAGCGCCCTAACTGAGCCTTCACGTCTCATCCTAACATAAGCCTTCTTCTTCCTCTTGACAAGCGCTTCAACTTCTTTAGTAAACCACGGCTCCCTCGCACGACAACCTCCTCCCTGCCTCACAGGTACATACTTATCAAGGTGAGGTGAGAGTGACTGCCCTTGACATCAAGGCAGCATTTGACCGAGTATGGCATCAAGGAGCCCGAGCAAAACTGAGGTCAATGGGAATCAGGGGGAAAACCCTCCGCTGGCTGGAGTCATACCTAACGCAAAGGAAGATGGTTGTGGTTGTTGGAGGTCAATCATCTGAGCTCCAGGACCTCACTGCAGGAGTTCCTCAGGGTAGTGTCCTCGGTCCAACCATCTTCAGCTGCTTCATCAATGACCTTCCTTCAATCATAATGTCAGAAGTGGAGATGTTCGCTGATGATTGCACAATGTTCAGCACCATTCGTGACTCCTCAGATATTGAAGCAGTCTGTGTAGAAATGCAGCAAGACCTGGACAATATCCAGGCTTGAGCTGATAAGTGGCAAGTAACATTCATGCCACACAAGTGCCAGGCAATGACCATCTCCAACAAGAGAGAATCTAACCATCTCCCCTTGACATTCAATGGCATTACCATCGCTGAATCTCCCACTATCAACATCCTAGGGGCTACCATTGACCAGAAACTGAACTGGAGTAGCCATATAAATACCGTGGCTACTAGAGCAGGTCAGAGGCTAGGAATCCTGAGGCGAGTAACTCACCTCCTGACTCCCCAAAGCCTGTCCACCATCTACAAGGCACAAGTCAGGAATGTGATGGAATACGCTCCACTTGCCTGGATGGGTGCAGCTCCAACAACACTCAAGAAGCTCGACACCATCCAGGACAAAGCAGGCCGCTTGATTGGCACACTATTTACAAACATTCACTCCCTCCACCACCGATGCACAGTGGCAGCAGTGTGTATCATCTACAAGATGCACTGCAGCAATGCACCAAGGCTCCTTAGACAGCCTCTTCCAAACCCGCGACCTCCAACAACTAGAAGGACAAAGGCAGCAAATGCATGGGAACACCACCACCTGCAAGTTCCCCTCCAAGTCACACACCATCCTGACTTGGAACTATATCGCCGTTCCTTCACTGTCACTGGGTCAAAATCCTGGAACTCCCTTCCTAACAGCACTGTGGGTATACCTACCCCAAATGGACTGCAGCGGTTCAAGAAGGTAGCTCACCACCATCTTCTCAAGGGCAATTAGGGATGGGCAATAAATGCTGGCCTGGTCAGCGACGCCCACATCCCATGAATGATTAAAAAATAAAGAACCAATCGGACAGGTTTTCTTGAGTTTAACAATTGAGAATGGCCTGCATCTGCGTCGTAATTTTTCTATGATTCTAACAAAGAAAGAGGTTAACATTATTGTACTTAAACCGAACTCATTAAAATAATAAACTATGCACCAACTTTCACACGCACACACACACACTCGAGGTTCACACACACACAAATAGGTTAGAGTGGGGAAAGGTAGATTGGTCGAGTTAGAGTCCATAGAAAAAAAATGGTTTACAGTCTGTGGAGTTTGGTGATTCGACTGGCTTCTAGCTGAATTTGGTGGTCCTGAGGCCTGTAGTTTGAAGAGATAGATGACGGATTCGGTGGATCTCTTGGAGACAGCGATGCGGATGCTTTCCTCCAACGGGGTTTTTGATTGTAGCCAGAGTATGCAGAGGTGGTCAGTCAACAGGCAGGTTTTGTAGCTTGCAAGCCAGAATGGAGAGAGAGAGAGAGGGACCCCCATTAGGGTCTGCATATATCAGAGTCCAGATGCTTCTCCTTGATACTGCAGAAAAACATCAGCTGAAAACCACAAGGGTGGGCGGGGGCTTGTCACATGACTGTCACCCAGTGGTGGTAGTTAGCAGTGTAGCTGTTCTTGCTAAAAAGAACAGGCAGTTCCCTTAAACTTCCTGGGTCTTGGTTTTTGCTGGGATGAACAGATATTACATCTCCACCTCAGGCCTTACAATGTAGGGTACAGTGTTGCAAATGAGGTGGCCATCTTAAGCTGCCAGCAAAGTCATCTTTTATCTGTTCCTTTTAAAATTTCTTTAAAAAATATAAAGATTAAAGAAAATTATCATTCAACAAAGCATGTTGGCGTGACACATTCAAATGCTGTTGACAGGCATTAAGATTTTTTAACAGCTTAAGTAGACCTTGCTGCTAAACTCTGTGACTTACCTTCTCAAAGTAGAGGAATATTCAATGTAGTACTTTGCCACATCTTTCTATGTATTTTCTACTAACTGTTCCAAACAATAATGGAGCCAGAATTTCTCATCCCTTCTAGCTCACTGTTATTGCAACCTCGGCAACAGTATGGTAAAAGGGCCTGGAAATAGACTGGGATTTGGATACTTTTTCTTCTAAGGGTTGTGGACTTCCTACGTTGGCAGTTTCTATTTCCCCAGCCTCAATGAGATCCAACATTAGGTTAGAGGCTGGTAGATCCAATGGGATGAGGCGTATATGCCTCCAAAAGGATGCAAGTGGGCCTCACAGCATCTAGTCCAGGGAAATGGCCTGGATTCCTGAAGAAAAGGTTAGTTTACATTTTTTTTTTGTATCACCCCTCTTACAAAAGGGGAAGAAGGGTTTCAAAAAGTTTATTGCACATTGGCTTACACCTGAGATGCAAACAAAGTGCCCTCCCATACTCAGGCAGGGTCAACACTATAGGGCACTAGCAGGTCCAAACCTGTATAACTGCTGCAAATTATTGCTCTTCTAAAAGATGTTCTGAAGATACATTCTGGTAATTTCAGGAATTATTGTAAAGATTATTTATTTATTTGTTCTTGGGATGTGGATAACATTACTTAGCCCAGCTTTCATGGTAATTTTCTAGTGCTGACCCACAAATTACCAAATTTATTGAATTCATCTCCATAACCTGCCATGTTGGGAGTTGAACTCATGACCTCCAATTTGGAATCAACGACCATAACAGTTTTTTTCCTGTAGCTTTCGTTACAGTTTCTTCCCAAAGCTTGCAAATGCCATCCATTGTTTCTGCTTTCTCTTCTCCCTTCTTCACTCAGCAGGAAATAATACTGTCAATATATATTATAATGCAGCAACATATATGTGGCTTAACATCAACCCCAGTTGTTTTGAATTAGAATCCTATATACATTATGCATAAGATGCAGAATTTAATTTCTTTCTTTTAGATAAGTCATACAACTTATATTGCAGAAATTGAGTCTTTATTTAATTGAATATAACAGAGCAATAACGTACAATAAAATACAGTGCACTTAGGATGCTTAATTATTACACAAAATGTACATTATATCATATTTTGTTAAAAATGGGACAGCGTGTGACAAGATCAAAATATGTGAATAAGTACCACAAAAACAGTCCAAGCACATTTAATTGAAATTATCTTTATAATAAGTTAAAATTTTTTAGCACCATTTCAACTTCTTACATCGGTCCAGTTATAATCCAACTCAAAGCCACCAAAAATTTGTTATGCTCAATGTGTCTTCCAATTCTGTTGGACAGTTGGTTGATACAATAGTCCAATGTGTGGAAGGAATATTCAAAGATCCCCAGTGTCTTCAGTTTTCACAAATTGGTGAAGTTTTTCAAGGCAGCTGGTAACCAATTTTTTTCTATTCCACACCAGACACCTGACACATACAGTGTACCCAAGGTATGTTGCACCTTTGATGGGCTGGAATCATCCAAGGAAATCTGGGTGATTCTAGCCATTTGTCGGTGCAGAGCGTCTCACATATATT
This sequence comes from Heterodontus francisci, assembly GCF_036365525.1. Classification (NCBI taxonomy): domain Eukaryota; kingdom Metazoa; phylum Chordata; class Chondrichthyes; order Heterodontiformes; family Heterodontidae; genus Heterodontus; species Heterodontus francisci. The sequence goes on from NC_090377.1 coordinate 51,749,609, forward strand.
AGCATGTTATGTGGATCTCCCCTTAGTGGCAAGTCCTTGTATTGGGAACATGTGATGGAAACAGGAGCCCTTCTGCAGGCCTGAGAGGCTCCTGGCTGCTGTTGGAGAGTGATCAGCCAGAAGACTCCAAGGAGAAAAGCTCAAGTTGAGGAGGGAACAGGAGGATCCTATATGCTGCCAGATGACATCCCACCCCTGGGCCTGTCTGAGACCCTCCAGTCTGAGCAGGATCCCAATGCAAGCTCCACCACCAGCTTTATGGAGTGCATTTGCATTTGTATGCCCCATGGATGGGCATACAGGAAGGTGAGACAGGACGACCAGGGACACCAATCTGCACCCAACCCCACCCCAAGCTTCATTAATGTGGGAATACAAGCCCAAGGTCTATTTAGGGAAGTGCAGCAAATCCTGAAGCAGCATAATTGGAGCAGAGACCTGGCACAAAGGATTACTGCCCCCGTTTCCACTTTGATGCATCTCTGACTATTGAAACACTATTCATTAGTCCAGAATGATTGCATATTCTTAATTCATGGACTTGCTGTGGTCTTTGATCCTCTTTAGTTACTTAAAAATATAGCAGAGCTTACCCAAGCATTGGAATTTGTTTCATGCATAATTTAGACTACATTAGGGGTGATTTAATTGAAGCAGCCTGCTTCTCACTGATTGGTAAGGTAAATACATTAGATGTAAGTATTTATGAATTTTTAAATGTGTAATGGGTGCTTCACAGGAGGCATCTTACAAAAAATTCAGGTGTATGGTACAAGATGAAGTGTTGTGTAATGCAAATATGGACAGGGGGTGTATGTGCACAAATCATTGAAGGTGGCAGGGCAGGTGGAGAAAGCAGTTAATAAAGCATACGGGATCCTGGGCTTTATAATTTGAGGCATAGAGTACAAAAGCAAGGAAGTTTTGCAGAACCTTTATAAAACATTGGTTTGGCCTTAACTGGAGTATTGTGTCCAATTCTGGGCACCACACTTCGGAAGGATGTGAAGACAGTAGAGAGGATGCAGAAAAGATTTATAAGAATGGTTCCAGGGATGAGAGACTTCAGTTACGTGGATAAATTGGAAAAGCCAGGGCTGTTTTGCTTAGAGAAGAGAAGGTTGAGAAGAGATTTGATAGAGGTATTCAAAATCATGAAGGGTCTATGCAGAGTAGATAGGGAGAAACAGTTCCTGATGGCGGAATTATCAAGAACCAGAGGACACCAATTTAATGGCAAAAGAACCACAGGTGACATGAGGAAAAATGTTTTTATGCAACAAGTGTTTAGGATCTGGAATGCACTGCCTGAGAGTATGTTGGAGGCAGATTCAATTGTAGCTTTCAAAAGGGAATTGGATAAGCACTTGAAGAGAAAAGAAATTGCAGGGCTAGCTACAGGGAAAAGGCAGGGAAGTTGGACTAGCTGATTTCTCTTGCAGAGAGTTGGCATGGACTTGACAAGCCCAATGGCCTCCTTCCCTGCTGTAACCACTCTGTTTCTAAATAAATTCTGGGAATTTCTTAGTGGGGTTTTACTGATCGGTTACTGTAAATTCAGCAGAGCATTGGCAGAAACACCAGATAGACTCATAAACGGGGTTTCCACCAATCTTCTGCTGAAGGTAAAACCATCAGGAGAACCACCCTGACCATGCCCCCCCTCCATATGATTGGGGGGGGGGGGGCGGCGGCCACCTTGTTTATTTTAGTGAGTTGCCACGCTCAAGATCATGGCAGTGTGGCAGCGCGCGGCCCATGCATGTGGGGCACCATTTCTTTGCAGCGGGAAAACAAAATTCAGCCCATGAAATGTAGAGTACACAGAAAGATGTTCATTGTTTTAGATAGGTTACAGTGGTATAGTAATAGTGAGGACTGGAGAGTTTGGGCTGGAGGGACTGAATGGCAAGGGACAGGAAAACATGGGCATTCAAGATGGAGATAGTGAATAGATTGTCTGACAATGGAAATTGGAGAAAGTTTGGGTATTTGGGGCAGGCAGTGGAAAGAAAGAGTGGTGAGTGACAGGAGGGAATAGGCATGAATGTGGGAGTGATGTGTGAATGTAAGGTAGTGGTAGAACACCGATGCCAAAATATAGAATTCCAGTGGGATGTACAGAGTAGTAGATGTGGTTTGGCGATGTGAGTGTATTGGGAGGGAGGGGTCTCTCTCATGCTTCAATCACTCTCTATCTGACACAAAAGTTTCTTTCCATGTTTCTCTCTGACCTCTCTCTTTGTGTCACTCACCTGATCTCTCTCTCTCTCTCTCTCTCAGCTGATTGTTCTCTTTTCTGATCTCCCTTCCATCTGATCTTTACCTGCCTGCCCCAATCTTTGTCTCATCTTGGTCTCTCTCTCTCTCTTTAGCCCCGATCTCCTCCTGGATCTCTCTCTTCTTAATCCTCTGCCGTAACCTCTCACTACTTTGATTCCTCTCTCCACTGATCTTTCTTCCATTCTCTGTTCTAATGTCTCCCTTTCTCCCCAGTCTCTCTACCATTTCTCCATTATCTCTTGCTCTCGCTCCCTTTCTATCCTGCTAATCTTTATTCCCTTACTGTCTCTCCTTCAGTTTGTTTCGTTAATTGCTCTTTCCCTGTTATTACTTTGTCTGTCTTTCTCTACCCAATATCTGTTCTCCTGATAATTCACTCTCTCCCCAATATCACACTCTTTCCCTCATCCTCTCTCCCTTATCTCTGTCTCTTGCTTCTCTGAACTCTGCCCTCATCTCCACTCTCTTGCAATCCTGATTTATTTTTCTCTTCTGCCTTAATCTGTTCCAGCTCGCTCAGCTGGAGAAATGGATGTGTTGAGCAGGGTGCAATGGCTCCAGGAAAATAAAAAAAATCTAAAGTCTAAATGCCTAGGATCTTGTTGTCAAAGAAAGAATAAAATGGCCTGTATGACAGAAGAAAGGTACATTTTCAGCCAGATGGAATCTTGTAAAGAGCAGGGACAGGACCAAGACCAGTTGAGGAGAGAGGTTGGTTGCATTAGATGGAAGAGGGAGGGAAATGAAGGAAGGAGAGCATTGGAGTGGCCAAGAACACAGCTTACACAGGGAGGATGTGGGACCCTGGCCAAAGAGGGCAGTGTGCTGATAATGATCCGCCAGGAGGCTTGGGTATGGCTGAAGAGTAGCTAGCAGGTAAGGGAGTCACAGTGGAGGAAGGCTATACTGATGAAAATGTGCAGTCAGGTAGTAGATAGACAAAGTAAAAAAAAAAGTACAAATTACATTGGGAAACTAAAAGTTAAAATAAAAAATTACCTAAAAGTACTTGCCTTACTTACCCAAAGAGCAGTGCCATCTAGATGCAGGAGCAAGACACCTGAGAGATACAATATAGAAGTGCAGCAAATTCAGCAACTGTCACGATGATTGAAAGATCAGTATAAAGTTAAGTGTGGATCATTTAATCTACTTATAGTTATAAATAGATGAAACTCAGGCATGACAGAAGCATGAGAAGATTGGACAATGTTTGGCAAAGGCATGACAAAGGAACTAAATATGACAACAAAAAGTATCCCTGCAATGCTGGCTGCAGTAAGGGAAGTGAACCCTAAAGATCACATTCACCATCCCATAGCTACCTCTGCTGGTCCTGGAGCCCCGACCTCCAGGCCCTGGCCCTAACCTCCAGTGTCCCTCCCCTTAACCTCAACCTCTAGGATCCCCAATCTCCGATCTCCCATACCACCCCCTAAAGATCCCAAACCACCAGGCTCTCTTTCCCCCCAATCACCTCCTTTCTTCAGTTATGCGGATAGATTGGAGAAGCTGGTGTTGTTGTCCTTAGAGAAGAGAAGGTTAAGAGGAGATTTGATAGAAATGTTCAAAATCATTAGGTGTCTGGACAGAGTAGATACAGTGAAACTGTTCCCATTGTCGGTAGGGTCAAAAACCAGAGGACACCGATTTAAGTTGAATGGCAAAAGAATCAAAAGTGACATGAGGAAAACCTTTTTTATGTAGCAAGTGGTTAGGATCTAGAATGCACTGCCTGAGAGAGTGATGCAGGCAGATTCAATCATGGCTTTTAAAAGGGAATTGGATAAGCACCTGAAGATAAAACATTTGCAGGGCTATGGCGAAAGGGTGGAGAGTGGGACTAACTCAGTTGCTCTTGCAGAGAACCAGCATGGACATGACAGGCCGAATAACCTTCTTCTGTTTTGTAATTGTTCAATGATTGTATGATTCTAATCTACCAGCATGACTGCCTCTCGCAGTGTTTTCTTCAGTATAATGAGATCCAAAGGCCCAACTGCAGCCATTGGGGGTTTGGGTGGAAGGGGGGGATTGGATGGAGTCCTCCTTCTGACGAAATGCCTTGAACATAACGAACACTCTATTTTGTCAGAGAGACAAATACAAGACCTCATGACAGCACCCTCGTTCCAGGCATTGGCACCTACTTGACTATATCATCGCCCGAATGAAGGACCACAAGGATGTTCACATCACCCGTGCCATGATAGGAGCTGATAACTGCTAGACCAACCATTGCCTAATCCGAGCTACTATTTCCATAAACCTAGTCTAAAAACAGCAGCAGCAGCAGAAGCAGTGCTGCAGGAAAATCAACGTCGATGATATCAAGGACTCTGCGAAGAAAGACCTACTCAGGCAGTATCTTACAAGCAACTTGGCGACGCTCAACAAGCAGGAACCACAGAATGTCCACAATGCTTGGTCTGCTCTCAAAGCTACCATAATCAGCAATTGCAAAGTTTCTCTTGGCTTCTCGACCAGGGCACATCGAGACTGGTTTGATGAGAACAACCAGGAGATCCATGGGCTACTAAATCGCAAGCGCAAGCCATTCCTGAATTGGAAGCATCACCAAAATGTGAGGGGAAAGAAGCAAGTATACATACAATTGAAGGCCAAGGTTCAACAAGAAACCAGTGACCTAAAGAACAGCTGGTGGGCTGAAAGAGTGCAGGAAGTACAACAACTCACTGACAGCCACTACATATGTGGATTCTTCAGTTCAGTCAAGACCATTTAAGGTCCAAGTACCCAAGGACCTATCCCAGTGAGAGCAAAGAATGGAGTGGTGCTGATCAAGGACAGAGAGGTAGTCAGCGCTCGTTGGAAGGAGCACTTCAAAGATCTTCTCAGTCGCAACTCAACCATATTCCACAGCATGTTACCTGCCACGACCTCTGCACAGTCCTAATCCGACATGAGATCGAAAAGGCCATCCGACAGCTGAAAGACAAAAAGGCCGCCAGCATGGACGGAATTCCTGCCATGATTCTAAAATACGATGGAAAAGCACTCTTGACACAAATACATAGTCTCATCTCCCTCATTTGGAAGGAGGAGAGCGTGCCAGGGGATCTCCGAGATGCCTTAATTGTGACCATCTTCAAAAAAGGCGACAAGAGTGACTGTGGTAATTACAGAGTGGTATCCCTGCTGTCCGCCACAGGGAAGGTCATCGCAAGAATCCTTCTCAAACACCTCCTCCCTGTGGCTGAAGAGCTCCGACCAGAATCACAGTGTGGATTCCATCCATCAAGAGGCAAAATGGGCATGATGTTCACAACAAGACAACTCCAAAGAAATGTAGGGAGCAGCAGTATCTTTCATACATGGCTGCCTTTGACCTCACAAAGGCCTTTGTCTCTGTCAACTGGGAGGGATTATGGAACATCCTTGTCAAATTTGGCTGCCTGGAGAAATTTGTCACCATCCTCCGCCTGCTGCACGATGACATGCAAGCTGTAATCCTTGCCAATGGATCTGCCACTGACCCAATCTGAGTGCAAAGTGGGGTCAAGCAAGGCTGTGTCATTGCACCAATGCTCTTTTCCATCTTCCTCGCCGCAACACTCCACCTCATCTCCTTGAAGCTCCCTGCTGGAGTAGATCTACTTTACAGGACGAGTGGGAAACTATTTAACCTATGTCACCTCCAGTCCAAAACCAAGGCCACTCCAACCTCTGTCATTAAGCTCCGATACACTGATGACGCTTGCGTATGCACACACTCAGAAGCCAAGCTTCAAACCCTTATCAATGCATTCATGGAGGCATATGAAAGAATGGGCCTTAAACTAAATATCTGGAAGACAAAGGTCCTCTACCAGCCTGCTCCCGCAGCGTAACACTGCCGCCCGACTATCAAGATCCACGGCAAACCATTGGACAATGTCGATCACTTCCTAAGGGCAGCTATTGACAATGAAACTCAGCATCGCCTCCAGTGTGCCATTGCAGCTTTCGGTCGTCTGAGGAAGAGAGTGCTTGATGACAAAGAACATAAATCTGGCACCAAGCTCGTGGTCTAGAGGGCCGCAGTGCTTCCTGCCCTCCTGTATGTGTCGGAAGCATGGACACTAACAGCTGACATCTCAAAGCCCTGGAGAGATATCACTAGCGGCGCCTCTGCAAGATCCTGCAAATCCAGTGGCTCTAATGGCAGTGTCCTCTCTCAGGCCAACATCCCCAGTATTGAGACACTGGTCATGGCTAGTCAGTTATGCTGGGTGGGCCACATCGTCCACATGCCTGACACAAGACTCTCAAAACAAACTTTCTACTCCAAGCTCCATCATGGCAAGAGGCTAGCAGGAGGGCAGAGGAAACGCTACAAGGATGTCCTTAAAGCCTCCCTGAAAAAATGTGACATCTCCACTGATACGTGGGAATCTCTTGCCCGAGACCCCCCAAAATGGAGAAGAAGCATCCGCGAAGGTGCCAGCCAGTTCGAACAGCGTTGACATGCCTAGGCAGTGACCAAGTGCAAACAGCGGAAGGAGCGTTCAGAATTTCGAGCATCTCATTCACATGCCTTACCAACCACCACCTGCCCCACCTGTGGCAGAATGTGTGGATCCACAATTGGACTATTTAGTCACCTAAGGACGCACAATCCTGGAGTGGAAGAAAGTCATCCCCGTTCCCGAGGGACTGCCGAAGAGAAGAGGGGGTGGAAGGAATTGGCAACCAGTGGGTGGATCAGAACTGGAAATGTAGTTAGCAGGGTGGATGAATGGGATTGAAATCTTATCAGGAAGGGGATGTGGAGCTGAACTAAACTGGTCAAATTATATTATAGTCATTGTGGCACCTACATATGAAACATCATCAGGCACTTGAAAGAACTCACCATTTTTAACATATCATAGAAAGATGCTCTGGGTGGCAGGGTTATTTGAGACCTCAAGGTGTGGTCATCTCTGCCCATTTGTGAGTGGTGCCAGGCTTAGGTAAAGGTCTTATGCTCGGTTGCGAGCCATGGCTAATGGCAGAACCAGCAAATTTTTGGTGGTGATGGCGGAAGAGCTAGAACCTTGAGGGACAACAGCTGCTTACAGGCAGTGGATCCTTCAGGAAGAGGACTTGTGTTTCCTTTAAGCATACATGAGGAAGGCATCTGGAAAACACCTCATGTACTTTTTCCCTAGTGACGTTGCTCATTTCACATGGAATTTTAAAATTGTGAAGCTCTTACGAGCAACTGAAGAGTAAAGTGCAGGACTGTGAGGCGTGGAGAGATGAGCAGATCACTGGCTCTTGGGCAGATGACTGGATAGATGTTATAGGATACTGTGATTACACTTCTTCGGGATTTTACATTTGTAATCCAAAATGTAAAATGTGATTGGTCAGAGAATTATTTTTATTGGAAGAAACCAAGTTTACTTTCTGTTAGACCACAGCTTGCATGACAAGGTTATCATAAATAAGAGAAAAACACAGTCCTATTTCTGAAATTTAGCCCTGGGGTGCAATAAACCAAATAGTAACTGCTGGCATTGGACTATAATTAAAAATTCATTCTTCCAGTTTATGGTCAATAATGCTGCCAGTCATTGTTTTCAGACATTGGTAATTTTCATAATCCTAACAACAACAATTTTTGAGTACAATTCTCATCCAGAGCCAATTTAACATACCTATGTGTGTGTTTCAAGGCCCTATTGTATTTGAGGTCGACAAAGGATCTGAGAGCAGAACTTGAATAGTTCAACAGTCATTCAAACCTGAGTCTGTTACAGCCTATTGCAGGTTTTCAAACATTGTATACATACTTCGTTTGGTTTTATCTGTTTTTGTATATTCACATGAATCCCTGGGAGAATAATGTGAAGTACTAGAAAGACTCACAGGCTGATTAACAGGCCACAGCATCTGTCCTACCCTAACCTTAACCATCTTTATTCCAGTGAATAGGGTGGTTAATCCTATACAGTGGGTGGGTGGGGTGTAGGTGGGGGTGCAGGAGGGGGGCACAGTTAAGGGCTCCATCGACACATACAATAGTGGAGTGGGGGCTGCCCACACCTTCAGGCACAAGTATCCCATTGGATGTCAACCGAAAAGTAATGCCAGAGATCTGCTCACTGAGACTGAGGTGGGGTTTAAACTCTGCACCTTCTGACTCAGAGGTAGGGATATCACCACTTATTTAATGTGATGCCAGCTGGGCTCAGTCAGTAGTACCCTCACCTCTGGGTCAAGCTTTGGGGACATAATCTAGTGATACTTAATTACAGTGGTGCATTGTCAGATGTGCTGTCTTTCAGAAGGGATATTAAAATGGGCCCCTGTCTGCCTGCTCCAGTGGTTTCATTACATTATTGATCCTGTGACGTTCAAAAATGGTTAGGGAGTTCCTCATTGTGTCCAAACTGATATTCCTCTCTCATCCAATGGCATCCAAAACACCCACTCACCTCACTATTGTTTGTGAGGCACTTGCATTGCAGAATGGCTCCTGAAGTTGCCTACTTAATAGCACTCACTACCTTTAAAAAAAATTCATGAGTTGTGTAAAGTGATTTGAGACTTTTAAAGAAGAATTTTTGACAAAGAAGGCTCTAGATATGTGCAAGTATTACAACTTTTTAAATATAGTTTTAGTGTTCCAGGCCTTATATTTTTCTAACATTACTAAATTTGTCTATGTGCTAAATTGTAAATGTGCTCGACATCACATAGTAGAAATAGGAAGGGATGTGTTTTGCAACTTTATATATTTAATGAGATCTATAACAAGGCTAGTTTATTGAGCGTATACAATTAGTGAATTTTTTTCTCCAGAACTAGGCTAACATTAACAGTATAGTTTTTACCAGTGGTAATAATTTCTCAATCTGGTGATCATTAAGGGTCAAGAATCTTACTAGTTAACCACTTTGGATGGGCAGTGGTGTGTGAAGAAATCTGAATTGATTTTTGGTTTGAAAGATAATGTTGTGACTGAAATAATTGGTATTGTTATAAAAAAATAAATCTCTTAAGATCAACCACAGTAAGCCTATGAAATTGTAAAGCAGTGAAATCCCATCGGTGTCAAAAAATGTTTGATCCTAAAATTCCAAATCAAGTTTGCAAGTCAACTGGAGTCCAGTACTTTTTACAGGGTTGATTGCTTGCAAATGTGAAAAGGAAATCCTGGTCTAACTCAAATTTACATCTATATGGTTCTGAAGAGTTTAGAAAAAGTTTCATTTGCTGTGAGACAAGATTGCTCCCATTAGAAGGTAAATGTTTCCTCTAAATAGCTTTTTTTGGCTGACCAGGCATTGGTTAAAGCAAAGGTTAAGGAAAGTGTAATGTTTTACAGAGCCCATGTAAGCACGTTTTAAACTGAGTAAGTCAAGCCAAACATTTGCTTACTAGTAAATTGTCTGCGGCAGAGCCCAAGGTCATTTTGAGGAGTATATTTTTTTTAAATATAGAAGGTGGAATTGGGAGAAACCTCAGAAGCATTCTTTATAGTCCCACCTATTGACCAGAGCTTGCAACTACATTATTATAGGCATTCATTTCTGTATTGGCCTTACATTATAAATGCTTTAGTGTTAAATACTGACATAAAGGTGTGACCCAAAACATCACAATAGGAAGTGCATACATACACAAGATTTTAGTAATTTACCAGATGAACAATCTCCTTTGTTAAGCAATATGTCTTTTTTCCCCCTGCTGTTGGCAGGAAAAAAGACAGAAGCGCGAGGAGTCAACTGTGTAACAGCCCCAACAACCAATTTTATCTGCAGCACCTGTGGAAGAGTCTGTCACTCTAGAATTATCCTTTATAGCCACTCCAGGTGCTGCTTCACAAACCACTGACCACCTCCAGGCGCTAACCCATTGTCTCTCGAGACAAGGAGGCCAAAGAGAAAGAGAGAAGAGGCATAGATATTACCAGATGAACAATCTCCTTTGTTAAGCAATAACAATAACTTACACTTGCATAGTAGCTATAATGTAGAAAAATGTTCCAAGGTCCTTTGCAGAAGTGTAATCAGACCAAAATGGATGCTATGCCTAAGAAAGGGAAATTAGGAGGGGTATCCAAAAGATTGGTCAAAGAGCTAGGTTTTAGTGAGGATCTTAGAGGCAATGGAAGTGGAGAGGCAAGGAGGTCTAGACAGGGAATTTCAGAGTGTCGAGTCTACATAGCTGAAGGCATGGCTGTAAATGGTGAGGGAAAGAGACGGAGGAATGCATAAGAGGCCAGGGGTGGAGGAACTATAGTATTGGAGGAATATAAGGCTTGAAGAGGTTAGAGATAAGGTGGGGTGAAGCCTTGAAAGAATTTAAACACAAAAAGAGGTGTAAGGAGGTGAGGAACACATATGGGCAGAAGCAGTAGGGACTTGAAGCAAAAGTGGAGGTCATAGTAAAGAAGCAAGTGGAGAAATGGATTTCAGCCCAGAAGAAAGCGGATAAATAGTCAGACAGTCACATGCAGCAAATTGATGATTATTAGTAAGTTACAAGATCAAGGGGGTCATTTTAACCTAATCTATCAGGTGGGAAATGGATCAGCTGTCCATGTCACACCCTGTCTGATTTTTTTTAAGGGAGGTGAAATAAGGCAGTGTATAAAATGGATGGTCGATCCGATCCCATCAGTTTTGTGATAGCATTCTAAACAGTGAAATTAAATGTTGCAATACTGTTACGGAATCACAGGATTAAACCATTAATTTAAGGTCTCGCCCAGCTCTTTGCTATATTAAATACTATATTAAAAGAAAATGTTTTTGAATTTTCGTTTCACTGTTCAGTAGGTGTGCTGAATAGAAATGGTGTGACTTGTATTAAAAACATAAGTAACCTCACCATTCATTACCCTGGTGGGTAAAGGCACTACCCAGTGGTCACATTAAATTAATAAAAGCAAAATACTGCGGATGCTGGAAATCTGAAATAAAAACAAGAAATGCTGGAACCACTCAGCAGGTTTGGCAGCATCCGTGGAAAGAGAAGCAGAGTTAAAGTTTCGGGTAGGTGACCCTTCTTCGGAACTGACAAATATTAAAAATGTCACAGGTTATAAGCAAGTGAGGTGGGGGTGGGGCAAGAGATAACAAAGGAGAAGGTGTAGATTGGACATGGCCACATAGCTGACCAAAAGGTCATGGAGCAAAGGCAAACAATGTGTTAACGGTGTGTTGAAAGACAAAGCATTAGTACAGAAAAGGTGTTAACAGACTGAATATTGAACAGCATCAAGTGCAAATATGAAAAAAAAGTGGGTAAGCAAACTGAACAAACTAAGATGAAATGAAATAAATGCAAAAAAAGGTTGTAAAAAATGTTAAAAAAAAGAATTAAATTATACAGACTAGAAAGTCTGATGTTCAGTTCCTGAAGTTTGCTCATCTCAGCCATGTTGCTACCTATTTTTGAAAGAGACTGATAAACTCAAAGCCTTAACAATCGCACAATAAGGACTCTTATGTCTGTAGTGTGCCTGTTGGCAGAGAGAGAAGGCATTCATCTAGTGGCTTGGGCTGGATTCAGGTTTTGAGTTTCTATGGGGTAATGTTTTCAAAAAAGTACTTTTTCTTGCATGACCTAGGTTCAAAACCAAATTGAATATATATATTTAGTAGTTAATTCTAAAATACCAATAGGTTCAGGGGAATTCTCAAGTTCAACATAACCTCCTTGCTCTTGTACTCTATGTCCCTATTAATAAATCAACTACAAACCTTCCTCCAGCCCAAAAAACATCCATTAAGCACTACTCTTTGTTTTCTGTCACTCAGCCAATTCTGTATCCACGTTGCTACTGTCCCATTTATTCCATGAGCTATGACTTTGTTCACAAGTCTGTTGTGTGCCGCTGTATCAAACGCCTTTTGGAAGTCCATGTACACTACGTCAACTGCATTGCCCTCATCAACCCTCTTCAAAAAACACCAGTAAGTTAGTTAAACATGATTTTCCCTTAAGAAATCCACGCTGGCTTTCTTTGATTAACCAGCATTTGTCCGTGTGACAATTAATTTTGTCCCAAATTAATCTTTCTAGAAGTTTCCCCACCACCGAAGTTAAATTGACTGGCCTGTAGTTGCTGGGCTTATCTTTACACCCTTTTTTGAACAAGGGTGTAACGTTTGCAATTCTCCAATCATCTGGCACCACTCCTGAGTCTAAGGAAGACTGCAAGATTATGGCCAGTGCCTCTGCAATTTCCATTCAATTTTCTCAGGATCCTTGGATGCATCTCATCCAGTCCTGCTGCCTTATCCAATTTAAGTACAGACAGCCTATCCAACACCTCCTCCTTATGAATTTTAAACCCTTCTAGTGTCTGAATTGCCTCCTCTTTCACCATTGCCTGGGTTGCATCTTCTTTCTTGGAAAAGATCGATGTAAAGTATTCATTTAATACCTCAGATATGCCCTCTGCCTCCATTTGCAAATCCCCTTGCTGATCCTTAATCGACTCCACTCCTCCTTTTACCACCCTTTTAGTATTTATATGTCTATATAAAACTTTGGGATCCCCTTTAATGTTAGCTGCCAGCTCTGTTCATACTCTCGCTTTGCTTCTCTTATTTGATTTTTCACTTCTCCTCTGAATCTTCTATATTCAGCCTGGTTCTCAATAGTATTCTCTACCTGGCATCTGTCATAAACACACTTTTTCTTCTTTATCTTAATCTCTATCTCTTCTGTTATCCAGGAAGCTCTGGACTTGTTTACCCTACCTTCTCCCTTCGAGGGAACATACCTTGACTGTACCCGAACTATCTCTTCTTTGAAGGTAGCCCATTGTTCAGTGACCATTTTCCTACCTCATGAATCTCTGGCCGAAACAATCTGTGATACTGAAAATTTGCCAATATTAATAAAAAAGAACCTCTTCAGACTGCAATAGCTTTAGTCCTATAATAATCACTCGAATCTACTGAAATAATTTTAAAAACAGTTTAACTCTGTTCATCCATCTTCCCTTTCTCCTCCATTCTATTTTTCATGTATGTACTTTTTCTGATTTTGTCCAAATGCTCATCATATATGTTAATATTGTAATGTCAGTGCTTGAGATAATTATTTGCAATGGAACACTATACACCTACATTTGAGTAGCTTTCTTATTGAAATATTAATTTTTGTTTCAGTGTCATAATGTATGAACTGATAACTTATGGCCTTGTATACTACACCAGGTCAAACAAAAGTGAAACAATTTGTGACTTTGTGAAGATTTTCTTGTCTTTATAATTTTAGTTTATTGAATGGACAATGCAGTTGTCCTTGCCACTTCATTTGTATTCTTTTTTTATGTCTTGATTTAATACACTTTGTATGTAGCTCCTACAGTGGATGAAATGATCTGTACAGAGTTTGAGTATATTTACTTTTATCAATAAATATTGTCAGTACCTAAACAGGCCTGGTATGAAGTCATCCATGGACATCTCCTTGAACTATTTCTACTATTGGCACTGGTATGAGTTCAAGCTGTCCTTTTTCCCCCCCAGTTTGGGGGAGGAATTCTGTCCAGCATTGCAAACCTCAGTGTGGTCCAAAATAGTACAATTATGTTTTCTCAGATCAACTCAATTTTCCTAATGAAAGCGTTAAAATAGTAACTTCAGATTTTCCACAATGATATAGGAACTAAAAGCTTTGCCTTTGCCAAAATCATAAATGTAGCCATGCGAAAACTATTTTAAAGTAATCGCCGTGTGTTAGGAAATGGCTGGCAGCAGGCCAGCCGCTTGTTTTACACCCCTTTTTATTTTTATTTTCATCAAAAGGACTGAACTGCTGCTGGCTGTTTACCACCCAGCAGGAACAGTTAAAATTCACCCCATCAACTCATCCAAAACTCTGCTGCCAATACCCTATTCCACACCAAATTCCTTTCCCAATCACTGCTGTCCTTGTTGATCTACATTGGCTCCTGAACTTCCTTCGGGAAGCTGATTTTGTCTTTTAGAAATTAGGAAAGGGGGTCCCAAGAAATGTACCAGTCTTTACTACTTTTGATTAGACCAATAACAGAAAAACAGTTCCACAAGTGCTCCTTCATTTGAGGAGGCACCACTAATAAAATAATAATTTTACAGGCTTAAAGACAGGATTCTTGGTAGTGTGGAAGAACAGAGGGATCTTGGGGTCCATGTCCATAGATCGCTCAAAGTTGCCACCCATGTTGATAGGGTTGTTAAGAAGGCGTATGGTGTGTTGGCTTTCATTAACAGGGGGATTGAGTTTAAGAGCCGTGAGGTTATGCTGCAGCTCTATAAGGCCCTGGTTCGACCACACTTGGAATATTGTGTTCCGTTCTGGTCGCCTCATTATAGGAAGGATGTGGAAGCTTTAGAGAGGGTGCAGAGGAGATTTACCAGGATGCTGCCTGGACTGGAGGGCATGTCTTACGAAGAAAGATTGAGGGAGCTATGGCTTTTCTCATTGGAGTGAAGAAGGATGAGACTTGATAGAGGGGTACAAGATGATGAGAGGCATAGATAGAGTGGATAGTCAGAGACTTTTTCCCAGGGTGGAAAGGGCTATCATCAGGGGGCATAATTTTAGGGTGATTGGAGGAAGGTTTCGGGGAGATGGCAGAGGTAGGTTCTTTACACAGAGAATGGTGGGTGTGTGGAATGCGCTGCCAGCGGTGGTAGTAGAAGCAGATACATTAGGGGCATTTAAGCGGCTCTTGGATAGGTACATGGATGATAGTAGAATGAAGGGTAGGTAGTTACTTAGATCTTAGAGTAGGTTAAAGGTTCGGCACAACATCGTGGGCTGAAGGGCCTGTACTGTGCTGTACTGTTCTATTTTCTAATATGAACATGAGATCCAATCAACCTCAGAGAAACTTACATTGATGCTACATCATATTATTGACCAAAGCAATTAAACACTGTATGTGCTGTAGTGGCCACAGGTCGTGAAAGGTGCATCAGTATTTGTGGAAGGTCCCGCCACACACACATTTGTGGAGATGAAAGTTAGTGGATGTGTGGTGAGATGCAATGAGTAAATATTGGTCAGTTTTTGAAAATTCTTCTGTACTTATTTAATTTTTATGTTTATTATATTGTAATATTTTAGGGTAGGTTGTTGGATGTTACAGAAATGATATGGGCATCTCAAGCTTTTCCTACTATCTCATATGAGTGAAACACACAATTAATTGAACAAATCAGAAGTGCATGACACTTTTGTGCTAAGACATATGTAAATGTGATGTACTATATACAAGATTTTAATTATATAGATTTATGCATTTGCAATTGGTAAAGATTTCTTTTCATCTTGCTCTTAAGCAGAATAAACCATACAGTTGCCTGACCTCAGGCTGTACATGTCATTATAAATCTTTTTGAAACTCACCTTGATAATATTGGCTTGTCAAATTAATCATAAACAGATAGGGATTATATTTTTAAGATAAGGTCAATGAGGAAATAAATCATCTAGGTTGTTCTATTAGCCAGTTAATGGTTACATTGAGCAGATTATGGTTAAGCAAACCTTCGTTTTGCATGCTAGTCTAATTGATTGACATATTTGAAGGAGGAATTGGGTTTAAAAACTAGTCTTTCTCATGTGAGCCTTGGATTCAAACAGCGCAGTATAATGAGGTGACAGTCTCCTTTTCCAGCTGACCATAAGGTGAAATGAGTTCAGGCAGCCTCAGATCAGTTTCTACAAAGATGCACAACATTTCCCTGGAATAGGCACTAAATTGGCAATATCCTCAGAGGGGTCACAATATGGGAAATGGAAAAATGTCACACTGGTGCAGTAAGGGGTGCTCTTCCAAGACTAGGGTTGACACCCATTTTTAGAACAGAGTGGAAGAAACATTTCTCTGTCATTAAAAACAACAGGAACAATAGCATAGTGGTTATGTTGCTGGACTATTAATCTAGAGGCCTGGGTTAATGGTCTGGAGAAATAAGTTCAAATCTCATCACAGCAGCAGCTGGGAAATTTGAATTCTGGTAACTGAGAAACTACTGGATTGTTGTAAAAACCCATCTGATTCATGAATGACTAGGGAAGGAAACTTGCATCCTTTTACACAGTCTGTGTGACTCCAGAACCACAGCAAAATAGTTGACTCTTAACCACCTTCTGAAATTGTCTAGCAAGTCACCCAGTTGTATCAAACCACTACAACAGAGTTTAAGAATCATAAAAAACTGGACCTAGGCAACGGACATGACAAATCTACACCCTGTCCAGTTGACTTGCAAAGTCTTTCTCCCTAACATCTGGGGATCTGTGGCAAAATTGGGAGAGCTGTCCCACAGACTAGTCAAGCAACAGCCTGATATAGACATACTCACAGAATCATAACTTTCAGTCAATGTCCCAGAATCCTACATCACCCTGGATATGTCTTGTCCCACTGGCAGGACAGACCCACCAGAGATGGCAGCACAGTGGTATGCAGTTGGGAGGGAGTGGTCTTGGGAGTTTTCAACATTGACGCTGGACACCTCTTTTTCCACAGCATCTCCCAAACCTGCTACCTCTACTGCCTAGAAGGGCAAGGACAGCATGTGCATGGAGCACTACCCCCTGAAAATACCCTTCCAAGTCACACACCATCCTGACTTGGAAATATACCACCGTTCTTTCGTCATCACTGTGTCAAAATCCTGGCATTCCCTATCTAACAGCACTGTGGGAGCACCTACACCACACAGACTCCAGCGGTTCAAGAAGATGGCACACCACCATCTTCTCAAGGGGCATTAGCAATGCTCAATAAATACTGGCCATACCAGTGATGCCTACACTCTGTGAATGAATGAAAGAAAAACTATACTTAACCTGATAATAGCACAAGTACAAAAGTTCACATGTAATAGATGTTGAAAGTAAATGATAATAAACTACAATTATACAGCCCACATACTTTGTAGTTCTCCTGCTACATGTATCCTAAAATAGATTTTTTTTCACGTACAGTTACGACCGACCGTTCCAGTCAAAGCCCCCAATCAGAATATACGATTCTGATTGTGGTGGGAGAAACGCACTGTTAATTCAATCTCGCCCCTCCACAGATCGCCTAACATATCATTTTAAACTTTCCAAATTAAAGAAAGACCCAGCCAAATTGTACCATCTATTAACCCTCGAATGAGGCTAACCAAACCAGGTGTCTTTAGATCAACAAATTAACTGTTTAAGAAAAAAAAACTAAATTCTTAAACACCATGAAGATATAAATAACATTTAAAATAGAAAAAAATAGAGTCCTTGTAAATTTATAGTCCAATGTTGCTTGAAGTCCTCACCGCCGTCCAATGGGGGAATAAAGGCTCTTCAAATGTAGAACAGTCCACAGTCTAATTCCAGCAGTAAGTGATGCTTTCCTTCTCCAGTGATGGATTTCAACAATTAATAACTTGCGAACAGTTTCAATAGAATCAATCTGACTTTAGAGTTTTTGAGGGATAAAAGATTGTCACAGTCTAACTTCCCTTCCTTCAGTTTAAATTATCAGCGATCTTTGTTTTGGCTTCTTTTAGAATTTTGAGAGATAATAATAATTAAACAGACTGAATTCTCTTCCTTCAGTTTAAATGGCTGAGAGCTCTTCTTTCAGGTGCTAACACCAGCTGTCTGTGTTCTGTTAGAACAGGCTGTCTTCAACTAAAAAGCCTGTTCAAAAAATAATTGCAACATTGTACATCTGCTCCTTGGTCCCTGAATGGCTGTTGCTAGGTAACCAGGATGCATTCTTTGAAGCTGGTTGGTTCCCTCTCCATATGCTTGCATCCAACGGCAACCAAAATGCACTTTCGCCAACTCCTGAGGCTTGCTGGTTCTTAAAGCAGTACTGTTCCTTTGCTGTCTTAAAGACACACCACATATTTCCCAGAGAGAAAAAAAAAGAACGGATCATGACACTGTATTTAAGTGTCACATGCACTGCAGTAATTCAAAATTGGCTAGAGCATTATCATAAAAATTATCTGTACTTTGACAACATGGAAATCCTTTTGAACTGTAAAGAGAGGAGGATCTGATCTTTTTTTGAAACATACCTTGCAGAACCTCAGAGTTAGAGAAATGTTTGGGACCAGATGGCATTGTAATGACCTGGTGAGAAAGGTGTATAGGGGTCCTTCTCAGACTTCACCTGGTCTTACTGGGTTGATTGTGTCAGGGAATGGTCCTTTGTCCTTCCAAGCACTGTCTGTTACTATGCAAATGTCTTTTCCAGCCACGGCTGATTTATTTAACAAGTCATTTCCTCACTCCAACAACATTTTAAGATCGATGTTCATGACAAAATTAATGTGCTTCATTCTTGGCAGGTGGGGGCCTAGTATGACAGGATGTAACTGTAAAATGCCTGTAAATCTGACGTGTCAATATGTATATCTTTGAGATTATGAAAATACAAGTTATCTTTCTGTCTTCAATTTTCTCCCTTCTCTCCCAAATGTGCTGAAATTTCAGGAATACCATGGATACTAGCAACCCTCTTGTACCAGTTACCCATTGCCATTTTTGAATGGATCTCAACAGGTCATTTTATCATGAAGGACACCACAGCCAAAGTCTCTTCTGTTCTCACTTGACATCCAACCATGCTCATTTTTTTGATAACTTTATTAGCAGTCTGGAATAGGAATCCATGGTTGATTTCTCTCTTCTCCAAACTAATGATGCTGAGGCCAATTGGAACAGTCTTGTTGCCACCCTGGCTGAAATGAGCTAACTCAGCTTAGACTAGGGGTTAAACCTTGACTCCTTATTTTATTTGTGTGGCTCTGTAAACACTGCACGGTCTCATTATCCATGAAGCTGATGTTTTAAGTATTTCTGGAAAACCTGCTTTTGGTACAGCACATTGGCCTGGTTTTGCAGTTAGCAGGAAATGAATGGTGCTCACCATTCATTATGCTTATCCTTGCCCACAGAATTTTGGTGGGCTTTGACACTGTGACTTGTGGTTTTCAGATAATTAAAACAGTGCATTGCCCTCTACAGTTGATCTAAGACCTGTGTGACCAGGGCAAACAGTGATGTGGCTCCTAAACCAATCAGATCGAAGAATCCTTACTGAGACACACAGGGCGCAAAATTAAATAAGACCCGAAAAAAGTGTGGGGATTAATCTATGCCCGTTGTCTCCGATGTAGGCAGAACGCGAATGTTATACTTCCTGCTCATTTGAATGATTGTAGCATGCCATCAGCGCTCAGCTGAGCCTGACAAGGGGGTGCAAAATTGTGAGAGGCTTGCATGAGTTCCAGGTAGCCTGCATAACATAAAGCCAGCCTGCACCTCTTAAAGGGGAGGTACATGTTGCCTGAAGCATGTGCTGGAAGTCATTGTAAAAGTGGGTTTCACCCTTGAATTATTGAGTGGCTACAGCACAGAAGGAGGCTATTTGGCCCATCATGTCCACGCTGGCTCTCTGTAAGAACTACTCAGCTAGTTCCACTACCCTGCCTTTTCCCTGTACTCTTGCAAATTTTTCTCTTCAGGTGCTTGTCCAATCCCCTTTTGGAAGCCCCAATTAAAACTGCCTCCACTACACTCTCGGGTAGTGGGCATTCCAGATCCTAATCACTTGCTGCCTAAAAAAGTTCTTCTTCATGTCACTGCCAGTTCTTTTGCCAACCTCCATAAATCAGTGTCCACTGGTTCTTGAAACTTCTGCTAATGGAAACAGTTTCTCTCTATCTATCTACTTCTATCAAAACTCCTCTCAACCTTCTCTTTTCTAAGGCTTCTCCAATCTATCCATGTGACTGAAGTCCCTCATCCCTCATTCTCATAAATCTTTTCTGTACTTTTCTAAAGAGTTCACATCCTTCCTAAAATGCAATGCCAAGAATTGGACACAATACTCCAGTTGAGGCCAAACCAGAGTTTTATAAAGGTCCATCATAACTTACTTCTTTTGTACTTTACCCTCTATTTATAAAACCCAGGATCTGTATGCTTTTTAAACCACATTCTTAACCTGCCCTGCCACCTTCAATGATTTGTGAACAAATACTCCCAGGTCCCTCTTCTCCTGCATCCTATTTAGAATTGTGCCCTTTATTTTATACTGTCTCTCCTCATTCATCCTACCAAAATGTATCACTTCGCAACTCTCTACATTAAATTTCATCTGCTACTTGTCCCCATTCCACTAACCTGTCTATGTCCTTTTGAGGTCTATCATTATTCCCATCACAGATCACAATAATTTCAAGTTTTGTGTCGTCTGCAAATTCTGAAATTGTGCCCTGCACACCCAAGTCTATGTCATTAATATATATTAAGAAAAGCACTAGTCCTAGTTCTGACCCCTGAGGAACCCCATTGTATACCTTCCTTCAGTTAGAAAGACAATCGTTCACCACTACTCTCTGTTTTCTGTCACTCAGCCAACTTCGTATCCAAGCTGCCACTTTCCCTTTTATTCCATGGACTTCAACTTTTCTGGCAAGTCTATTATGTGTCAAATCTTTATCAAACACCCTTTAGAAGTCCATGTACACCACATCAACTGCATTACTCTCATCAACCATCTCTGTTACCACATCAAAAAACTCCAGCAAGTTAGTTATACACATTTTGCCTTTAACAAATCCATGTTGGCTTTTCTTAATTAACCCACACTTGTTCAAGTAACAATTTTGTCCCAGATTATAATTTCTCAAAGCTGTCCCACCACTGAGGTTAAACTGACTGACCTGTAGTTGTTAGGCTTCTCCTTACACTGTTTTTCGAACAAGGATATAACATTTGCACTCTTCCAGTCGTCTGGCACCACCCCTGTATCTATGGAGGATTGAAGATTATGGCCAGTACCTCCTCAATTTCCACCCTTCCTTCAGTATCCTCAGATGCATCCCATCTGGCTCTGGTGACTTATCAACTTTAAGCACATTCAGCCATTTCTAATACGTGCTCATTATCAATTTTTAGCTCATCCAGTATTTCAACTATTTCCTCTTTCATTATGGCTTTGGCAGCATCTTCTTTCTTGGTAAAGACATATGCAATGTACTTATTTAGTACCTCAGCCATGCCCTCTGCCGCCATCTGTAGATCATCTTTTTTGTCCCCTCCCAGCTCCACACCTCCCTTAATACTCTATTACTATTTATATATTTACAGAAGACTTTTGGATTTCCTTTTATGTTAGCTGCCAGTCTCTTCTCATATTCTCTGTTTACCTCTCTGATTTTCTTTCTCACTTTGCCTCTGAACTTTCTATATTCAGCCTGGTTCTCACTTATATTATCAAGCTGAAATCTTCCAGATGCTCCTTTTTTTGCTTCATCTTATTCTCTAAGTCTTTCGTTATCAAGGGAGCTCTGGCTTTGATTGCCCTACCTTTCCCCCTAGTGGGAATGTATCTCGACTGTACCTGAACCATCTCATCTTTAAAGGCAGCCATTCTCCTGCTACAGTTTTTCCTGCCAATTTTTGATTCCAATTTACCTGGGACAGATCCAGTCCCATACCACTGAAACAACCCTCCTCCAATTTTGTATTTTTACTTTAGATTGCTCCTGTCCTTTTCCATGGCTAACCTAAACCTTATGAGACTGTGATCACTGTTCCCTAAAATTCCATGTTTGTCACTTGATCCACTTGTGCCACCTCATTCCCTAGAAGCAGATCCAGCAAGACTCCTTCCTTGTCGGACAGAAAATATACTTACCTAGAAAAATCTCCTGAACACACTTCAGAAATTCTTGCCCCTCTCTGCCTTTTACACCATTACCAACCCAGTCTATATTGGAATAATTGAAGTCCCCCATTATCACTCCTTTATAGATTTAGCACCTATCTGCAAATTTGCTCCTCTATATTTTTCCCACTAGTTGGTGGCCATACACCTAGTAGTGTAATGGCACCTCTTTTGTTTCTTAACTCTAACCGAATAGATTCAGCCCTTGATCCCTCAAGGACATTATCTCTCTCCAGCACCATAATATTCTCCTTAATCATTACAGCTACCCCTTCTCCTTTCTTTCCTTCCCTGTGTTTCCTGAACACTTCATATCCAAGAATATTTAGTACCAAGTCCTGTTATTTTTTGGGCCAGGTCTCTCTTATTGCCAGAACATCAAATTGCCATGTGGCTATTTGCACCTGCATCTCACCAACCTATTTACCACACTTGGTGTGTTTACATACATGCACTGTAACCTAATTTAGACCTTATTACATTTCCTCTTAGTCTGACTACACCTAATACCTTACTGTTTTTTACTGTAGGGTGATCTGCTTCTCCCAATCCTTTTTGCACCTTTTTTATCCTTCAAAAAGCTGCATCCTGTTTCCCATACCCCTGTCAAGTTAGCTTAAACCCTCTCCAACAGCTCTAGCAAACTGTCCCACATGAACATTGATGCTGACTCTGTTGAGGTGTAACCCATCTGACCTGTATAGGTCCTGCCTCTCCCAGAACTGGTCCCAATGTCCCAGCAATCTAATGCTGCTGCACCATTTCTCCAGCCATGCTTTCATCTGCTGTATCCTCCTATTTCTATATTCAATAGCGTGTGGCACCAGGAGTACTCCAGAGATTACTACCTCTGAGATCCTGCTTGCTAATCTCTTTTCTACCTCCCTAATATCTGCCTACAGAACCTCATCCCTCTTTCTGCCTGTGGCATTTGTACCAGTATGGATCACAAGCTCTGGCTGTTCAGACTTCCTGCTCAGACTGCTCTGCAGCCGCTCAGTGTCATCCTTGACCCAGGAACCAGGGAGGCAACATATCATCCTGGATTTACATATGTGGCTGCAGAAAGTCTGTCTGTTCCCCTTACTATAGAATCCTCTATCATTATTGCTTTCCCAATCATCCTGCAGCTCCCCTGTACAGCTGAGCCACCCGTGGTGCCATGGACGTTTTCTCTGGCTCCACTCCCCAGAGATGAACCGTCACTGTCATCAGTATTGAGGACTGAATACTGGTTGGAGAGCGAGGTGCACTCAAGGGACCCCTGCACTACCTGCCTGGTCCTGCTTGACTGCCTGGTGGTCACCCATTCCCACTCTGCCTGCACACCCTTAAGCCATGGGGTGAACACATCCAGAAACATGCTATCCATGTACCTCTCAGCCTTGCAGATGCATTGCAGTGATTCCAGCTGTTGCTCAAGCTCTGAAATCCCAATCTCGAGCTCCTTCAGCCGACCACACTTAATGCACATGTGGTTGTCCAAGACACGAGAAGTGTCCTGGAGTTTCCACATGGCACAGAAATAAACTGAAGATTTATTAAAGACTTATAAAAAAAACTCACTAGCTCACTAATTAGCACCTTTTCTTGTGCTAACCTCAGCTTTAGTTTATTTTTTACCTTGCTCCTCAACGCTCGCACTCACTCCACTCTGCTGCTCCGCCCGAACTCCTTCAGGTCCGTGCTCCTTACTTCTGGGCTCTCTGAACAACCAATCACCTACATGCTGTCCTGTCATTATCACTCCTTGATTTTTTTTGTGCAATGCTCTCTCTGACTCCCCACTGCAGCTTTTACCTGTTAGTCTCTGGCACTGTTTGCCCTCAGGCTTGCTCTCTCTGACTCACTCCAACTTTTACCTGGTACTGTTCTCCTTGCTGTCTCTGAAAGTCACAAGAATTCCACAACATGGCAGAAAGCGGGGTCCATGATTTGCTGAACCTGCACTGGAGACCTTGGTGCAGGAGGTGAAGAGCAGGAGAGATGTTATTTATCCACAGGGGACCAGGAGGCCCTTCAGACAAAATTTGAGAAGGCTGTGGGACTAGATCGCCAAGGTGGTCCATGTCGGGAGTCTGGCTCCGAGAACCTGGTTGCTGTGCCATAAGAGGTTCTATGACCTCTCATGCATGGTCAAATTCAGTGAATGCATCTTCAACTGCCATATCCCACCAACATCACCACAAACCTCATTGCTCAATGCATCACACCAATATCACTCACCTATCAACAATCTCTATCAATCACTACTCATACCTCACATTCATAGCGTTGCCTCATCTTCACACACATAGCACTGCTGCAAGCAAGCCTTATGCCCACATTTCACAGCTTGCACATGCTGCCAGCTATTCAACCATGACAGCCACATCACTCAAACATATTGCACCACACTCAGTAACACACTTCTCTCTCTTTTGCAGGACAAGGAGACACAGCACCTTACCACTGGGGGACAGCCACAGCTGCATGTCCTTCCCCCATGGAATGGCCATAACTGAGTCTGTGGCCAGTGGTGGGGCTGAAACCATTGAAGATGACGGTATGCTCATACCTGATGCTCTGCCTCATATCCCACTTCCCCCTCTTCCCACAATCTCTTCTGATTTACAAGCTGCAGATGGTTTAAGCGTGCAGCATGCACCTCTTGCTTTCACCCCCTCCACTCACCACAACCTTACCCTTGTGCCTTTCTCCTTTCAGATATCCATGAACTGCCACCTGGTCAGGCAGTGGTGGAAGAGAAAGAGCTGGAAGAGCATGAAGACAGTGATGAAGAAGAAATACCGTCACTTGCTCTCACACTTGCAGCCACCAGCTCAGATACTGACACTGCTCATACTTCAGAGGATCATTTAGAGGTGGGATCTGCACATGGTAAGACACTGGGCATGAGCTGATTGCAGTCAGGGCAGGGGACAAGGGTAACACAGGTTCTAGCTTGCTGGAAGGTGAGGTTGTATGTAAGTTCTGCTGCAGAGGACTCAGATGAGGACTTTGATGGGGTGGTTTACAGATGGTTTTGCACACTGAAATGCTTGGTGCAGTGGCAGGCCAGAAAACCTATGGTCAATGTCAAAGAACATAGAGGAGTCCAGGACCAACTTGGCACAGGTCTTTGTGTGCAGAGCTTGGAGCCCATCTACTCCACCGTAGAAGTGGTGACCAACTCCATGAGGACATTTGCAGACCCATCCATGATGCAATGACTGATGGTCGATGTCTCAGTTTCTATTGCATCACAGACAGAAGTCACCCAGCATTTGGGTGCTGCAGCGGAAGCTCTGACTGAAGCCAAGCAAGCTCAGCTTGCTGCCACAAAGGCTCAGATTGCTGCCAGCTATGGATGCCAGTGTTAAAAGGGGCTTGCAGGGTGTCACAGCAATCCAGCAATCTGTCATCCAACACATTGCTCGAGTTGTTAAGGTGTCACCCGGGGCAGTGCCAGTGGCTTCGTGGAGCACGAACCTGCAGTCCTTTATCAAGGTAACAGTGTGTCAGAGCCCTTGCTGTCGCTTCACAGTCAGCCAGCCCAGACTGCTGCCACCTATGCTGAGATTGTGCAGTCCGAAGCTGGGCCTTCCAGGGCCAGAGCTGGCTGAGGTCATCCTGCAAGACCATCTGCAGTCTCCTCCACTGAAAGTCAGCAGCCTTCCACCAGTCATGCTGCAGCTATTGGGGTAGCAATGCATACAAGAACTAGGATTGGCAAAGGCACATGGAAGACAGACACTAAGCGAATGCACAGGGTGATTAGTTGACTTCTGTATGCAATTTGGCAATGTTTTGTATCTAATTTTGCTTTGGAATGTTTCTTTTGTGGTGGCTTTTATTGGAGTATTGTGGCCAAAAGGACACTGTGATGGACAGAGGGAAGGTAAGGTGTGGGACTGTTGGGGTATCGAAAATTGAGTTTTCGTTCACTGGTACCACAGCCGGATGAATTGACCATGAACAGCCCAGCCAGAAACGACTGTGTTGGTAGCCTCCTTTCTTTTCCTCCTCTTTCTCCACCATGTTCTCCTCAGTTGGTCGCAGTATAGCTGGTTGGAAGCATTGAGTCCTCTTAATAGCGTAGATGTGCAGCACGCTGCCGACCACGACAAGTCTTGACACATGTTATGCCGAGTACTGTAGGGCTCCTCCAGAGTGATCCAGGTAGTGGAAGCATTGCTTATGCACCCCACACCCCAATAGTCTGCTCAATGGCATTTCATGTGGCAGTAGAAGAACATAAGAACATAAGAAATAGGTGCTGGAGTAGGCCATTTGACCCTTCAAGTAGGCTCCGACATTCAGTAAGATCATGACTGATCTTGTACCTTGATGCCACCTTACTGTACTATCCCCACAAATCTTAATTCCCTTTGTACCCAAAAATCTATTGACCTCTATCTTGAATATACTCAATGACTGAGCATCCATAGCTCTCTGGGGTAGAGAATTCCAAAGATTCACAACCCTTTGAGTGAAGAAATTTCTGCTCATCTCAGTCCTAAATGGCCGACCCCTTATTCTGAGACTGGAACCCTGTGTTCTAGATTCCCCAGCCAGGGGAAACATTTTCTCTGCGTCTACCCTGCCGAACACCTTAAGAATTTTATATGTTTGAATTCAATCACCTCTTATACTTTTAAAACAGGGAATATAGGCCTAGTTTACTCAATCTCTCCTTATAGGACAATCCCCTCATCCCAGGAACTAGTTTAGTGAACCTTCGTTGCAATCCCTCTAAGGCAAATGTGTTAGGTAAGGAGACCAAAACTGCACACAGCACTCCAGGTGTGCCCTCACCAATGCCCTGTATAAATGTAGTAAGAATTCTTTACTCTTGTACTCCAATCCCTTTGTAACAAAGCTAATATACCAGTTGCCTTCCTAATAGCTTGCTGTACCTACATGTTAACTTACTGTGATTCATGTACACGGACACCCATGTCCCTGTGAATACAAACATTTCCCAGTCTTTCACCCTTCAAAAAATATGCTGCTTTTTTATTTTTCCTACCAAAGTGGATAACTTCACACTTTGCCACATTGTTTTCCATCTGCCATGTTCTTGCCCACTCACCCAACCTGTCTATATCCTTCTGCAGATTCTTTGCGCCCTCCTTGCCAACTACTTTTACACCTAACTTTGCACCATCAGCAAACTTGGATATGTTACTCAGTCCTCTCATCTAAGCCATTAATATACTTTACAAATAGCTGTGGCCCAAGCACTGATCCTTGTGGCATCCCACTAGTTACAGCCTGCCAACCCAAAAAATGTCCCGTTTATTCCTACTCTGTTTTCTGTCCATTAATCAATCCTCTATCTATATTAATATATTACCCTTCAATCCCATGAATCCCAATTTTGTGTAATAATGTCTTGTGTGGCACCTTATTGAATGCTTTTTGAAAATCCAAATACACTATATCGACTGATTCCTCCTTATTCATCTTACTAGTTATATCCTCAAAAAAAACCCTAACAGATTTATCAAACACTATTTCCCTTTCATAAAACTGTTTTGACTCTGTTTTATCTTATTTTGAAGTATGGCTTTCGTTGTATACGTGCTGCCCATGTGTGCGTGGGTTATGCACCAGCGTCATGAGTCATGTTGTCAATGGATAGCTCTCATTACCCAGTAGCTACTCTCTGGTTTGTTTTGGTGGCTCAAATGCAGATGGTACAGTGGACTGCTGCAGAACGAAGGCATTGTGATGATTGCTGGGATACCGAGCATTGAGCTGCATGATACGCTCTGATTGGTCACACACCAGCTGAATGTTGAGGATGTGGAATCCTTTCCAGTTGTATTAGATCTCAGAGTTTACGTGCGGCACCTGCAAAGCAGCATGCCTGCAGGCAATAACACCCTGCATGATGGGGAAGCCTGCAATCCATGCAAATCCACATGCTTGCACCACCAACTTCTCTCTGGTAAGAAATAATGAAATGTATTCAGCTCTCTTTGAACAGAGAGTGTCAGTGACCTCGCTTATGTAACAGCAGATGGTAAACAGGGAGACGTTGCAAATATCGCCTGCCCCATCTTGGAAGGAGCCCGACGCATAAAGGTACATGGCCATGGTCACCTTCACAGCCCTTGCAATGCCGTCCTTGTCCTGCTCTGATGCTGCAGTTGTTGCTGCAGTGGGTGGTAGATTTCAGTGAAGATCTCCTTAGTGAAGCGATACAATGTTCCACGCTGAAGTTCAGATTGGAGAATTGCTCCCTGTATGCTCTGGGTGGATATGGCCTCCTGCTCAGAGCCCTTCTCCTTCGTCCAGCAGCTTGTCCTTCTCTGTGTCACCTCTGCTTGTCCTCTCTGTCATTCTGCAAGCCAAGGGGAATGGAAGCTACTGCACCCATGTCTGGGAGCAAGTGGTTTGTGCAGAATCCTCAAAGTCAGGACTAAGTCCTTCAGCATGTGCTGCATTATTCCCTGTAGATTTTGCAACTTTAAACAACTCTGGAAACCATAAAACACTTCTACAATTGCAGCAAGAGCCAGTAGAAATTAGGCAGCAACTAACCTGCGGGGTCGGGTGGTGGTGGGTGCAGGTTCCTTTCTGCTGCTGAATGCATGTTCAGCTGTGTCAGTTTAGGAGAGGGTTATCTGGAGCAAAATTGAAACGCTGGCATCAAATCAGCATTATGCACTGATTGACGTCACAGTCTGCCTACTCTGAATACTGCTGGTGGATGTTCCCTGTGCACAGGCTAACATCCTCACCATAATGGTGCCTGGCACAGCCAGCACCAGAAGTATGAAGGCAAAATGGCTCATGTAGCACCAAAAAAGGGCAAGACGCATTCAAATTCTGCGGCTGCAGAGAATAAAACCAGGATGCTTAAGTTACAATATTTAATTCAATCTAATATCATGTACAGAGAGTAAAATAGAGAGAAGGAGAGATTTAATTGAGGGAGATAGAGAGAAAATAGGCAGAAAAAAAAATTTTTTGGTTTTAATTTTTTAAATCTCCACCAATAATTAATACCTGAAGAATGAGACACCAAGGTTGTAAAAGTAAATATTGAGTGCAGAGAGACTTACAATGCCATTAAATAGCACTTACACTTGACTGGACATGTCCTAACATTTTCTGGTATGTTTAGAGGGCATTTAATGGTTGAGTACTGCAACTTCACTCCCTTCACATATTTGAATGCCAAGTCTATCGGCGAAGTAACAGTGCAGTAAAGCTTCATTCTTGGTGCAAAATCTGGAATATTATAAAAGCTTATGAGTAACTTATGAGGAGTTGTAAAATACTGAAATATATACCTATGCAAGCTGATTTTACTTAGAACAATTAACATAAAATGTGTAGAAGCTCTCAGTATCGCAGGGGAATTTGAATACCTAGTTGAAATATGATATTCTTCTTCAATTGCCAAATTTTCTGCCTGTTGTTTTTTGTGCAGGATTTATACATTAGGGATTGTTTTAGATGGAAGTCAACTTTCTAGGCCAGTAAGGGTACAATTCAACTTTGGTGGAAGTGCAAAATGGCTGTTGGAGAATCGACTACCTGTTAGAGATCCTGTTGGATTTTCCAAAAATTGGGTAGGGTGTATCATGGATGTCTGGTCCACGATTGCCCCTTTTATGCCCCTGATGAAGTTGAAATTTACCCCATCTTTATTGTTAGCGAACTTCTGCTCAGTAGTCTGATACCCAGTATAGATGGCAATCTCCAGTACAGATGCAATCTTAGGCTTGACTATTTGATGCTTATTTGGACCTGCTGCTGGATAAAATACTATTATTGTTAATACTAATCATCAGTACTGCTAACAGAGTTCCTCCAAGGGTACTGCTTTCATTTTGCACTGCCTGGCATACAGATACAACTAGTCCAAAAATGTTTTGCGAAACTCCGACTTTAATAGCTGTGAGTATTGAAACAGTGTAACTAAATTCCTGCTTGTGTGTGGTCCTTTCATTCACTAGACTGAAATCACAGTGAGTTTACTGTAACTCTTAAAAGTTAAAATTCCAAAACTAGTAGGGATTTTACAAACTATGTAAAAATCAGAAAACTATTATGAAAAAAATGGTGCAATTCTCTCGTGATTCTAGTGGTTAGTTCTGTTTTGTGCATGTCACAATTAGTTATTAGTCAGACATTTTTACATTGTTATATGGCACCCTGGGACAGCAATGCTCAAACAGAGCCACAAACTAATTACCTTACTTCCTGGTATGCTCCAATCAAGGCTCATTGGAAGCTGGAGACCTGGGATTTCCTCACTAAAAAGGGAGGAATCTGCTTCACATGTTTAGTTATAAGTGGATACCTGATAGCAGTTTGTGAAACCCACAAAAATCTGAGTCTTCAGACTTATGTTAAGAGCACAATCAACAGTAGGAGTACAGACGAATGATACTCATTCAACATAAAAGCTTGTTTTGTGAACATCATTGAGGCACTGTGTACACCTGCTAATATTTTCTTCCCAGCAGCATAATTTATTAAAAATCGCTTATAAGTGAAAGATTTCTGTAGAAGTATGTGTTCTTCAGAGACCTATATGAAAGGTAAATTACCTTTGGCTGATCTTGGCACAGTTTGTTTCAGTGCCTCTGGGTTAGTGAGGAGAAATATCAACCAGGGATCACACTGTTGACTGCTATCCAGCAACACCTGCTATAAAGCGCATGTAAGTGTCTGGAAGTCAGATGGGGACTGTTAGAAAACAATTTGCTGACACTTACTATCTATGTTCACTTTACTGAGGTACTGGAGGGTTACAACACCCATGAAATTGTATCCTAGCATAAGTTATTGGTTTCAGGAAAAGAAAGAAAGGGGAGGAAATTGGAGGGAAAACAGTGTAGAGAGCATTGTGGTATGGTGCTGTCCATCTGTTTGTAAATGTTCACTTAACCTTAATACAATTTTACACTTTATTTTCCACTGTTCAATCTGTGAATGTGACTTCCATGTGTCACTCACTTTTAATTTTTTTTTTAGTTTATACCCATTGTGCTGGGCTTTTATGGAGACTTAATTTCTATTTACAGTGGCATCTGATCCCCTCATTTACTTCACTCAATTTGGCTCCCTTTGTTCAACGGCACAACCATAGCTCCACATTTTATGATGCCATTAGGTCCCCAAACATAAGGCCATTTATACAATAGAATGCAGCTCCACTTAGAATGTACCTTTCAACAGTCCAGATTTTAACTCAACTTTATAAATAATTGTCCATTATCAAAGGAATTTACTCTTAAAAATTGATATGGTCAAGTTTTTTGTTCACACATAAAAGTAAAATATTTCCTCTTAATAACTTTTTAGATTTTTAACATTCCTTCCAAATGCAGACATTTTCCAAAGCAACACAAGTGTCATTCTTTCAACATGAGACAAATATTGGCAGCTCCTTTTGTAGATATTTCCAAATGTAAAATGCATGCGAATAAAATGAAAACTGAAAATACTGAAAAAAACCCACAGTGGGCCTGCCAAGGATTTGAAAAGAGAAAAGGTAGGTTGACATTTGGAGTGTAGATCCTTTGTCAGAATTCTAGACCTGAAACATTAAACTACCTTTTCTCTTTTTGAATGCTAATGAATTTGCAGCATTTTCTTTCAGACTTCCAGCATTTGCAGTTTCTCACTTATTGGCATAAATTCAAGTACAACTTACGGAAGACAGACTTTTGAAATATTTCAAAAATCCATTTGCAAAGACCATGGCATGCTCATATTTCTGTGCTGTGCCTGATGCTGGAAAATGTGAACTTTGTTTACACGATCTGCTTAAAAAAATGGAAAATCTCAGTGAGCTCAAACTTTTAATATCTCTGAATCTGACATTCTTTAGGCAAAAAACCTAAATCTTGCCCAGTTTGCCAGAACCTATTTTGGTTGGTGTGGAGCTTGGACATGAATTTTCTACTGTTGTCATCTGTCCAGATATTGACCTTAGTTTAAGAGTTAGACTTTTGTTGGCAGCTCCAAGGAATTTATTAATCTGTTGGTGCATCATTAATGACTTTATTCATTTCTTTCCCTTAATGGTTTACTGTTTTACATCCAAATTGATGCATCGCAAAATATTCAAAAGTTACTTTAAATGAGTAACTATTGGTTTAAAAAAAAAGCACACAAGAGCTATTTTTTAACTAGGTAAAATGCAAACATATTACATGCTTCTTGAGTTCTTCATGGGCCAAAGCAACTTGTTTGGCAATCAACAGTGATTCTGTTCCTTTTATTTACATATGAAATGAGAAACAGCAGTTTGCATTGACAGCATAGCCAGTCAAAAGACAGCATGCTGTCAGCAATGTGACTTGCAAATGTTAGGCTAATAACTAACTCAGCTTGAACTCACTCTGTGCTGCAGGGAAGTAAAAGCTTAATTTCTCAGCTTCTTAAACAGAACAATTATTTTCATTCTGTAGGAAGATCTTTAGAAGATGAGTACTCTTTGCTGAACCAAGGCTGACGTTTGGTGGACTATTGCTGCTGCTTCATCTATCTCAAATGCTGACACTTGCTGCTTTTTGGGCTGAATTCCTTACTGCCACTTTGTTATTCCAAAGTAACCACTGGTCCTCAGATCCAATTTGGAACCATCATTTTTATGAAAATACCTGAGTGGTTGCTTTTGTTATTTTATGTTCAGGGTATCGTCACTTTCTCAGAGTAGGTTCTGACAATTTATAGCTCCAAAACATTAGTTAATTAGTACAGATATCTGTGTATAATTGTGAATCACCACTGTGGGACATCTTTTAAAATAACTCTATAGCTTATCAGCCTCACACTGCATTCTTTGCTTATCATTCCTTTCGAGTTTGTCTGGCTACAGTAGTACAAGTCACAGGTGATGCAAACCAGTATGTTTCAAGAAGTTAGCTTTTAAAAGTTCTGCCCATATTTATACCCAAAATAAATTGTAATTTCACCTAGTAATTGGAAAATTGGGCTGAAATTAATGCACCCACTGCTGGCCCCAGCGGCGGGCCTGGAAATGAGTGCCATTCCTATCTGTCACATGGGCGGCCGACCCACCGCAATCATGTGGCAAGAGGCCAATTTGCATAGTGGAGACGGGTCCCTGGATGCCCCAATCCATCCAAGGAGGGCAGAAAACGATGGCCGAGGCAAGACAAAACGTGGCCCCACAGTTCAGTGATGCTTCCCTGCAGATTCTCATCCAGGCTGCAAGGGAAAGGTTCTCTTCCCCAGCATTCGCAAGAAGGCAGCAGGCGGCACTGCCTGACTAAGCAAGTCTGGATGGAGATCGCAGAGGAGGTCAGCAATAGTGGGGTCACCCACTGACTGTGTGTCCAGTGCTGAAAGAGGTTCAACGTCCTCCTGCGTTCAACCAGGGTGAGTGCTCTATACCATTCTCCTTTTTGGGGTTTGCATGTCACTACATAGAAGGATGCGCTACATGGGGAGGGTGGCGCTGCCATGGCAATGGCAGAGGGGCAAGGGTATCACCTCATCCTGACAGATGCATGGCAAAGTTGAAATTTATTAAACTTAAACTCTAATTGGGTTAACGCCGACGGATACACACCACGCCCCATGCTAACATGCATACACAATACACACATACAAATAGAGACACAAAACAGAAGAAGAAAAATTAAAGTGGAAAAGTTTGAGGCATTGTCTGAAGAGTTGTTGTTACAGTTCTTCGAGCTCACTGTAGAATTCTTGATTATAGGTTGATCTTGCTTTTCATTAGGGCCCGGTATTCTTCTTAAACCTTGTTCGCTGTAGGAGACGTTTCTCTCTTGGGGTTCATGTGGCTTCAGTGGATTCAGAGGCTTGTGAGAAAGAGATGGGAGCAGACAGGAGAGAGATCTTCTCAGTCCAGGAACAAACCGCTTTCTGCCCAAACTTTGTACAAATTCAAAAACTCAGGTTGCCCAGCAGGTTAGTCATGTGACTAGCTGGTTTGACCATGTTCATTTGTGTATTTGGCCATCTTAGCAGTCAACCTGGAATGTGAGCTCCCCCACCTTCAACGTCTGGTGATCAGAAGTCCATTGTGGGTTGAAATTCAGGGAATGGCTGCTTTGTCCTTCCAAACACTGTCTGTTAATATGTAAATGTATTTTCCAGCCACGGCTGATCTGTTTAAGAAGTCCTACCTTAACTCCAGTAACAGTTAAAATTCAACGTTCATGACAAAATTAATGTGCCTCATTCTTGGCAGGTGGGGGCCTAGCATGACAGTTCTTTTGTGCAAAACATTTGCGATCATTATCTGAAAGGCGGTAATACCTTAATTGTGAGCTGCTGACTTCCCCCTTCCCTATAAGGGGAATGCCAATATGACCACAGCCTTCATTAATGCATGTTCTCCCATGGGCACTAGCATGCATTGCAGCTGGTTGCAAGTCAGGGAACACAAATGGAAAGGAGGCAACAGAATATATGCATTAACATGAGTCTTTATTGGATTCTCTGAGTGGACATCAGGGTGGCTGGAAGCAGTTGATTATGAGGCTGTCTCTTGCCTCCTTGGCACGTCACTCAATCTGCCTGGCTTCCGGTGCAAGGTCCAATGCTGCTTGCCCCTCTCTCTCCTCTGCATCCTCCTTGTGGGTGGAGGAGTGTCACTCAGGTATCTCATTATCAGCTAACGCCAAATTTATCTGCAGTGCTAGATTGTGCAGAACTCAGAGACCACCATGATATGCGAGATTCTCACTGGGGCATACTGCAGGGCTCCATGTAATTGATTGAGGCAGCGGTATCTCATCTTCAGATGGTCACTCAACGGGAGCCTTGGCAATTGTTATCTCTCTCCTCTGCTGTATTGCTAGGGTTCCTCACAGGTGTAAAAAGTCAAGTTCTCAATGTGTACCTCTTGTCCCCCAGAATCCATCCCTGAAGGTGAGCAGGGGTCCTGAAAAGCTGTGGAAACTGGGCCTGTGAAAGTGTGTAGGCCTCGTGGCTGCTTCCTGGGAAGCAGACACAAACCTGCAGGAAATGCTTTCGGTGGTCGCAGACCAACTGAACGTTGATGGAATGAAAGCTCTTCCTGAAGGCGACTGTCTGCTCTGTGGGAGCCTTGATGGCCACATGAGTGCAATCTATCACACCTTGTACCTGGGGGAATCCAGCGATGGCCCTGAATGCAGTAGCCCTCGCTGCCTGACTGTTAGAGTCAGTCCGGTACTGCTCATAGTTGCCAGCCCTCTTGAATAGAGCATTGGTCACCTCCTTGATGCAACCGTGGCCTGCTGCCTGGGAAACCCCACACATGTCCCTAGTGGATCCTTGGAAAGATAAAAATGTGTTGAGGTTTAGTGCCACGGTGATCTTCAGGGCCACTGGAATAGGGTGATCTCCAAATCCCAGAGGTCAGAACTCGTCCTGCACCAGGGTGCATAAGTCAGTGATGGCCTCCCTGGAGAGCTGTGGTCTTCACTGACAATGGCGCTTGGACATTTTGAGGTAGCTGATACTAGTCTGGTACACTCAGTGGTGCAGGTGGGCCCATCTTGGTATGGCTGGCTGCTGCTGTTCTCGTCGTGGTTCCTCACGGACAGCGCAGCAGCCTCTTGGCCCTTCCTCCATTGGAGGCACCACATTATGCCAAGGGGGTCCCAAAGTACAGGGTGTATAAGACCCATGCCAAGTGACCTGTGGGCCTGCAGATTGGTGTCAATGCAGAGACGACCCTGCCTCAGCAAATGAGCTTTTGACAATTCTCTCAGCGGAGTCCCTGATGGCCCTCAGTGCCCAACCTTGCTGATAGCCAACCCTCTCTTCCAGCAGTCTGAGTGACCAAAGGTAACACATGGCTGTTTGGTAGCCCAACACAGCTCCCCTAAACCCACACTGAACCCTTGTAGAGAACCCGAGACCCCAAACCCCCTTGCAGAGATCCCGAGACCCGAACAACCTTGCAGATCACACAGCAACACAGTCCGACAATAGCCTATGAGCCTCCCTCTTCCCCTGTGCAGCAATACCCAGGGTTGCCTCCCCGTCGTGGCACTGAAACCTCTTGCCTCGGTGCCACCGGGTATTAATGGTCATGAACCCAAAGGCACGTGAGCGTCACCCACTAAATAAAGAGCCTATCATTAAATTGAAAGCAATTAGACATAAGCGCTTGTAAAAACACTGCTCAACAATTTAAAATAGCTTCCTATTGTCAGGCAGCAATGCAGCCATGGTGCTTTCCTGTCCTGACAAAATCCGGAACCTTTGTCACAACGCTGGATTTCCGGGTGGATGGTTCTGATGCGATTCTCCATCCCCGCCTGCTACCATTCCCATTTTAAATGGCAGCATTAAATTCTGCTGCTTGAGTGGAGAAGGTTTAAGCTGTGTTATTACAAGGATGTCACATAATTTTGTATGTGTCAGCTTGGCTTGTTAGTAACACTTTCACTTCAGGGTCAGAAGATTGTGCATTCAAATTCCTCCCAAAGATTTGAGCTCCTAATCTAAGTTGATAGTTCATTGAAATACTAAGGGAATTCTGGAGCCACCATCTTTCTGAATATTAAACTGAGGCCCTGTCTCTCTGTTCTGGAGCAGGGAATTCCTCCATTGTCCTGGCCAACATTCATGTCTCAAAAAATACCACCAAAAACAGATTAGTTGGTTATTTATCCGACTCCTGTTTGTGCCACCTTGCTGTGTGCAAGTCATCTACTGTGTTTGCCTACAGAACAATAGTGACGACGCTTGATAATTACTTCATTGGTTGTAAAACACTTCAGGACATTTCTGAGGATGTAAAAGGCACTATATAAATGCAAGTCTTTCAAAATTGTAATGCAAAGATGGACCAATTTCTAAAAATGGTGGGAACCATGTATATTTTCACTTTAATGACATTTGCAATATGATTTTTGATATCTTTGAAACAAATGGATTTTTTTGTGAAAGTTAGAACAAATTTGCAGCGTTGCTAACATTTCTGACCGCTCTCTCAAAATGAGTTAATCTACTATTTTTATATAATTTCTCTGGGAATTTTTTGATTGTGCTTATATCCTGAAATGGTCCATGTTGAAACTCTAAGTCCACGCATTTACCTGATTGATTAAATAATATGGCCTCCCACTCGCATGACCATTGACTCATCAGCATTGTTCCTGCAATTTTGCAGTAAAAATGGTCAACATGTGCTTTCTTTTTTCAAACAGGGTAATATCTGCCTCCTTATGTTCAACTGATGTGTATATATCCCTTTTGGCGCTGACTATTTGTAAGAGGAGATGTCTCAGCAGAATTCTCCCAGTGTAATTATGAACATAGGCTGACCTCTGACTTCGGAGTCCAAAACTGTCTGTTAACTGAGTCAGCTTTTAGGAAGAATTAACTAACTGGAGTTTGCACAGCATGTTAACCTTTGTTTCTAAGGATCATTCCTGGATGTTACAGCATGATAATTTACTGCAGTTGGTTGCTTAGTTGCAGTTGATGATACTGTGTACCACCACTACACCATCCCCCCCAACCACCCCATCACAACCTCCCACCGTTCCCTGCCCCCCCCCACCCCACAATTTAATGGCTAAGTATACATCAGGAATCCAAGATGATTTGCTTTTATTCACTTTTCTTTTTCTGGATCACATCTAAAGTTTCCTATCTGATTTGTATCTTTCACTGACCAATTTTTCATATAATACATGCATTATCATTTGAAACTGTTCAGTGGATTTTAAAAATTAGATTTATTTTGCTGTCAAAGGGACTTCCTCATGTATACACATATATCTGCCTGTGGGTCAAAAATGTACTTTCGGCTTTAGTTTTGTGTTCTCTCACTCAACCTTGGTTTTTCTTTTCTCTCCTGCTCCTCTCAAGTTCCCATTGCTCTTAAATCCTGCTTAGACTCGAGAAAGCTTTCCAATTAGTTCCTAGCTGGGAATTGCTTTGCAGAAAGTCACTATGCTCTCATGTATGTACAAGCTTTTTTCAATAGCTCTGGAGATCCTCTGAAAAAGATTGCTTGCCTAAGAATTTCTGCTGATTATTTTAATGCCTATACAAGCACATATGTAAATACACAAATGCCACATGTGCACGCGCATTTTTTTTTCTCAATGTATTTCACTGAACAGTTATGCCTGAAAAACCGCTGAGAGATTGGGATAAAAGAATCATAGAATGGTTACAGAACAGAGGAGGCTATTCGGCCCATCAAGCCCATGCCAGCTCTTTGCAAGAGTAATATAGCTAATCCCATTTCCCTGCCCTTTCCCTATAGCCCTGCAAATGTCATTTTCCCTTCAGATGATTATCTAATTCCCTTTTGAGAGCCATGATTGAATCTGCCTCCATCACACACTCAGGCAGTGCATTCCAGATCATAACCACTCACTGTGTAAAAAAGTTTTTCCGCATGTCGCCTTTGGTTCTTTTGTCATTCGCCTTAAATCTGCATATTCTGGTTCTCGACCACCAATGGGAACAGGTTCGCTCCATGTACTCTGTCTCGATTGCTCATGATTTTGAACACCTTGATCAAATCTCATCTCAACCTTCCCTTCTCTAAGGAGATTAACAACATACATTTATATTGTGCCTTTAACATAATAAAATGTCACTAGATGCTTCACAGAGGCATTATAAAACAAAACATGACACTGAGGCACATAAGAAGCTATTAGGGCAGATGACCAAAAGCTTGGTCAAAGAGGTAGGTTTTATGGACTGTCATAAAGGAGGAAAAGGAGGTAGAGAGGCAGAGAAGTTTAGGGAGGAAATTCCAGCGCTTAGGGCCTAGGAAGCTGAAAGTACGGGCACCAATGGTGGAACGATTAAAATCAGGGATGCTGAAGAGGCTGGACTTACAGGAGCGCAGATATGTTGGAGGGTTATAGGAGATTGCAGAGATAGGAAATGTGAGACCATGGAGGGATTTGAAAACAAGCATGACAATTTTAAAATCAAGGCATTGTTTAACAGGGAGTCAATGTAGGTCAGCAAGCACAGGGGTAATGGGTGAACAGCATTTTGTGCGAGTTAGGATGCAGGCAGAGTGACCTGAAATTTAAGGAGGATAGGATGTGGGAGGCTGGCCAGGAGTGCATTAGAATAGTCAAGTCTGGAGGTAGCAAAGGCATGGATGAGGGTTTCAGCAAAAGAAGAGCTGAGGCAGGGACAGAGAAAGGTAATGTTATTGAGGTGGAAATAGGCGGCCATGGTGACAGCGCAAACAAACTCTGCTTCTCCAGTCATCCACAGTACAGAAGTCCCTCATTCCTGGAACCATTCTCATAAATCTTTTCTGCACCCTCTCTAAATCCTTCACATCCTTCCTAAAGAGCACTGCCCAGAATTGGATGCAATATACCAGTTGGAGCAAAACCAGTGTTTTATAAAGGTTCATCCTAACTTACTTGCTCTTATACTTTGTGTCTAGTTATAAAGCCTAGGATCCCGAATGCCTTTTTAACTACTCTCTCAACCTCCCTTGCCACATTCAAAGATTTGTGCATGTATACGCCCAGGTCTCTGTTTCTGCACCCCCTTTAGAATGTATCCTTTATTTTATATTGCCTTTCCTCAATCTTCCTACCAAAATATATCACTTGGCACTTCTCTGCATTAAATTTCATCTGCCATGTGTCTGCCCAGTCTACCAGCCTGTCTATGTCCTCTTCAGGTTTATCACTATCCTCCTCACTGGTCACTATACTTTGAAGTTTCATGCCATCTGCAAATTTTGAAATTGTGCCCTGAAAACCCAAGTCTGAGTCATTAATATATAGAAACAAAAGTAGTGGACCTAGCACCAAACCCTGGCAAACACCACTGTATAGCTTCCTCCAGTCTGAAAGACAACCATTCATCTCTGTTTCCCGTTGCTGAGCCAATTTCGTATCCATACTGCCACACTATTCCTTTTATTCCATGGGTTTTACTTGCTGACAAGCCTATTCAGTACAACTTTATCAAATGCTGTGTTCAGGTGCAACCCATTCAGCCTGTACAGGTTCCAACTTCCCCAGAACCGTTCCCAATGTCCCAGGAATCTAAAGCCCTCCCTCCTGCTCCATGTCTCCAGTCACACACAGAATTTCTGGGCCCACACTTACCTGGGAGAGGGGAGAGACAGGCAGTGTCTGCGGCTGTGCCTGGAGGTCGGTGCATGCTGGGTTTGAAGAGTGAGAGAAACCAAACAGTGACATCATAGGAAAGCCATAAACTGATTGGTTGGTGAGTAACTGCTGTTAGAGAGTGTCTGTACATAGCTGGAGAATCAGAAAAAAGTAGTTTTTTTTTAACCCTCAAATGGCTACCTTATAAATGGCAAGGTTAGTCTTACTAAGATTTTAGTTGGTTTAATTTATTACTAATTAGAAAGGGCTGCTTGGACAGAGTGTGAGGCTGTGAGTTGGTGAGAGGGAGGCGATGCAGGGAGGTGAGGCAGGGCAGCTCGGCCG
This sequence comes from Heterodontus francisci, assembly GCF_036365525.1. NCBI lineage: Eukaryota > Metazoa > Chordata > Chondrichthyes > Heterodontiformes > Heterodontidae > Heterodontus > Heterodontus francisci. The sequence continues at coordinate 51,789,980 of NC_090377.1, forward strand.
AGTGGAATGTGCCTCCTGTGCTATGTGGGAAGTTGTGGACGCACCATATGTCCTTGACAAACACATCTACAGGAAGTGTCACCAGCTGCAGAAGCTTCAGCTCTGGGTTTCAGAGCTTGAGCGTCAGCTGGAGTTACTGTGGTGCATCTGCGAGGCAGGGAACTACATGGATAACATGTTTAGGGAGGTGGTCACACCACAGGTTAAGAATATGCAGGCAGAGAGGGAATGGGTGACCACCAGGCAGTCTAAGAGAACCAGGCAGATAGCGCAGAATCCCCTGAGTTGATCTCGCTTGCTCATCAGTTTTCCATTTTGGATACTTCTGAGGGCAAAGGTTCCTCAGAGAAGTGCAGCAAAAGCCAAGTCCGTAGCACGAAGGGTGGCTCAGCAGCATAGGAAGGGAAGAAAAAGAATAGAAGAACAATAGTGATAGGGGATTCGTTAATTAGAGGAACAGACAGGCATTTCTGTGGCCGCTGACATGACACCGGGATGGTATTTTGCCTCCCCAGTGCCAGGGTCAAGGATGTCACAGAGCAGCTGCAGGACATTCTTCTGGGGGAGGGTGAACAGCCAGAGGTGGTGGCCCACATTGGTACCAACAACATAGGCAAGAAGATGGATGAGGTCCTGAAAGCAGAGTTTAAAGGGTTAGGAAAGAAATTAAAAAGCAGGACCTCAAAAGCAGTAATCTCAGGATTACTCCCAGTGACGTGCTAGAGAGCATAGGAATAGGAGGATTAAGTGACTTAACATGTGGCTGGAGAATTGGTGCAGGAGGGAGGGCATCAGATTTATGAGGCATTGGGATCTGTTCTGGGGTAGGTGGGACCTGTACAAGATGGACGGGTTGCACGTTAGCAGGATCAGGACTAATATCCTTGCAGGGAGATCTGCTAGTGCTGTTGGGAAGGGTTTAAACTAAATTGGCAGGGCGTTGGGAACCTAAGAGGGAGCTCACATTGGAGGGAAGGAAAACTGGTAGTAGAGAGATAGTAATCAAAACTGGAAGGCAGATGAGACAAAGGCAAACATCAAATAGGATCGGAATGAGGAATAATGTTAAAACAAAGTTAAGGGCATTCTATCTGAAAGCACACATTATTCACAACAAGGTAGATGAATTGAAAGCACAAAGAGAGGTAAATGGGTATGATTTAATTGCCATGGCAGAGAAGTGGTGACAGCGTGACCAGGACTTGGAACTGAATATTCAGGGATATTCATCATTTAGGAGGGATAGGCAGAAGGAAAAGGGAGGTGGGTAGCGCTGTTAATAAAGGACGAGATCAGTACATCAGTGAGAGAGGATCTTAGATTGAAGCAGCATGATGTAGAATCAGTTTGGATGGAGCTAAGAAACAGCAAAGGACAGCAAACATTGGTGGGAGTTGTTTACAGGCCACCAAACTGTAGTAGTATGTTGGGCATGGTATAAATCAGAAAATTAGAGTTGCATGTACAGTAATAATGGGCGATTTCAATTTACATATCGATTGGGTAAACCTAATTAGCACTAATGCTGTGGAGGATGAATTCCTGGAGTGTGTATGAGATGGGTGTCTGGAGCAGTATATTAAAGAACCAACTAGGGATTGGTCTATTTTAGATTTAGTATTACACAATGAGAAGAGCTAATTAGTAACCTTGCTGTAAAGGAGACATTAGGAAATAGTGACCACAATATGATAGAATTCTACATTAAGTTCGAAAGAGATATAGTTCTGAAATTAGTGTCTTAAATCTGAACAAAGGAAACTATGAAGATATGAGGGGAAAGGTGGCTATGTTGGACTGGGAAAATACATTAAAAGATTTGACAGTAGATAGGCAATAGCTAGTAAGAAGTATTACACGGTTTTCAACAAATAAAAACTCCTCTGAGATACAAAAACCCAACAGGAAAGGTGAATCAACTGTAGCTAACAAAAGAAATTAAGGATTGCTTTAGGTCAAAGGAAGTGGCTTATAAGGTTGCCAGAAAAAGTGGTAAGCCTGAGGATTAGGAGCAATTTACAGTCCAACAAAGGAGGACCAAGAAACTTGTAAAGAAAGGGAAAAGAGATTATGAATGAAAGCTAGCTAGAAACATAAAGGCGGACTATAAAAGCTTCTTTAGGTATGTGAAAAGGAAACGATTAGCAAGGACAAATATGGGTCCATTGTAGGCAGAGACAGGAGAATGAGGTGGAGAATGAAAAAATGGCGGAGAGACTAAATAATTACTTTGTGACTGTCTTCACAGAGGAAGATACAGAAAATCTCCCAGAAAGACTAGGGAACCAAGGGACTTGTAAAAATGAGGAACTGTAAGTAATTAGTATCAAGAAAGAGGTAGTACTCGAAAAATTAATTGGATTGTAAGTTGATAAATCCCCTGGAACAGATGAGCTACACCTGAGTATTGAAGGAGGCGGCTATAGAAATAATGGATGCATTGGTGGTTATCTTTCAAAATTCGATAGATTCTGGAAGGGTTCCTGCAGACTGGAAAGTAACAAATGTAACCCCACTATCTGGGAGCGAGAGAGAAAACAGAGAACTACAGACCTGTTAGTTTGATGTCAGTAGAATCTATTATAAAGGATGAGACAACTGGACACTTGGAAAATAATGATATGATTGGGCAGAGTCAACATGAATTTGTGAAAGAGAAATCATGTTTGACAAACTTGTTAGAGTTTTTTGAGAATGTTATTTGTAGCATAGATAAAGGAGAACCGGCGGATGTGGTGTATTTGGATTTTCCGAAGGGTTTTGATAAGGTTCCACACAGGAAGTTATTAAACAAAATTAGAACACATAGGATTGGGGGTAATATATACTGCAACGGATTGAGAATTGGTTAACAGACAGAAAGCAGACAGTAGGAATAAATGGGTCATTCTCAGGATGGCAGGCTGTTCCTAAGGGGTACTGCAAGGATCAGTGCTTGGGCCACAGCTGTTTACAATCTATATAAATGATTTGGATATGGGGACCAAATGGAATATTTCCAACTTTGCTGATGACAAAACTAGGAGGGAATGTACATTGTGAGGAAGATACAAGGAGGCTTCAAGGGGATTTGGACAGGCTAAGTGAATGGGCAAGAATATGGCAGATGGAATATAATGTGAATAAGTGAACCACTTTGGTAGAAAAACAAAGGCAGAGTATTTCTTAAATGGTGAGAGGTTGGGAAGTGTTGATGTCAAAAGAGACCTGGGTGTCCTTGTTCATGAGTCACTAAAAGCTAGTATGCAGGTGCAGCAAGCAATTAAGAAGGCAAATGGTATGTTGGCCTTCATTGCTAGAGGATTTGAGTACAGGTGTAAAGTATAGCTTCAATTGTATAAGGCCTTGTTGAGACTGCACCTGGAGTATTGTGTACAGTTTTAGTCTTTTTATCTAAGGAAGGAGGGAGTGCAACAGAGGTTCACCAGAATAATGCCTGGGATGGCAGGATTGTCTTATGAGGAGAGATTGCAGAAACTGGGCCTGTATTCTCTGGAGTTTCGAAGAATGAGAGGTGATCTCATTGAAACTTACAAAATTTTTATGGGGTGTGACAGGGTAGATATGGAGAGGATATTTCCTCTGGCTGGTGAGTCGAGAACCAGGGGACACAGTCTCAGAATAAGGGGCAAGCCATTTAAGACTGAGAGGAGGAGGAACTTCTTTACTCAGAAGGTGGTGAATCTTTGGACTTCTCTACCCCAGAGGGCTGTGGAAACTCAATTATTGAACATGTTCAAGACAGAAATTGATCGTTTTCTGAATACTAACAACATCAAGGGATATGGGGATAATGGGGGGGAAATGGCATAGAGGTAGATGATCAGCCATGATCTGTTTGAATGCAGGAGCAGGCTCGTTGGGCCGAATGGCCTACTCCTGCATCTGTTTCCTATGACCAATGACCTATGATCTATATCTTCTATATCCTCCTATTTCTACATTCACTAGCGTGTGGCACCAGGAGTAATCTGGAGATTAGTACCTTTGAGGTCCTGCTTTTTAATCTCTTTCCTAGCTCCCTAAGATCTGCTTGCAGGACCACATTCCTTTTTTTACCTGTCATTGGTACTGACATGGACCACGACCTCTGTTGTTCACCCTCCCACCTGCCCCCACCCCCCGCCCCACCATGTTTTCCAGCCGTTCAGTGATGTTCTTGACCCTGGCACCAGGGGGGAAACATACCATCCTGGAATCATATTTGCAGTTGCAGGAATCTCTGTCTGTTCCCTTAACTATTGAATCCGCTATCACTATTGATTTCTCATTCTTCCTCTTCCACTCCACCGCCCCTGTATAACTGAGCCACCTGTGGTACTGTGGGCATGGCTCTGGTTGCACTCTCCATAGGAACTGAATACCAGTTAAGGAGCGAGATAGAACAAAGAACAGTACAACACAGGAACAGGCTATTCGGCCCTCCAAGCCTGCGCCGATCTTGATGCCTGCCTAAACTAAAACCTTCTGCACTTCCGGGGACCATATCCCTCTATTCCCATCCTATTCATGTATTTGTCAAGATGCCTCTTAAATGTCGCTATTGTACCTGCTTCCACCACCTCCCCCGGCAGCAAGTTCCAGGCACTCACCACCCTCTGTGTAAAGAACTTGCCTCGCACATCCCCTCTAAACTTTACCCCTCTCACCTTAAACCTATGTGCCCCAGTAACTGACTCTTCCACCCTGGGACAGAGCTTCTGACTATCCACTCTGTCCATGCCGCTTAGAACTTTGTAAACCTCTATCATGTCGCCCCTCCACCTCCGTCGTTCCAGTGAAAACAATCCGAGTTTATCCAACCACTCCTCATAGCTAATGCCCTCCAGACCAGGCAACATCCTGGTAAACCTCTTCTGTACCCTCTCCAAAGCCTCCACGTCCTTCTGGTAGTGTGGCGACCAGAATTGCACGCAATATTCTGAGTGTGGCTTAACTAAAGTTCTGTACAGCTGCAGCATGACTTGCCAATTTCTATACTCTATGCCCCGACCGATGAAGGCAAGCATGCTGTATGCCTTCTTGACTACCTTATCCACCTGCGTTGCCACTTTCAGTGACCTGTGGGCCTCTACGCCCAGATCTCTCTGCCTGTCAATACTCCTAAGGGTTCTGCCATTTACTGTATACTTCCCACTTGCATTAGACCTTCCAAAATGCACTACCTCACATTTGTCCGGATTAAACTCCATCTGCCATTTCTCCGCCCAAGTCTCCAACCGATCTATATCCTGCTGTATCCTCTGACAATCCTCATCACTATCCGCAACTCCACCAACCTTTGAGATGCTCTCAGGATTGCTGTACTAACTGCCTGGTCCTTCTTGTCTGTCTGGCATTCATCCAGTCCCTCTCTGTCTGCACACACTTTATCTGTGGGGTGACCACCTCCAGAAACTTGCTATCCATGTAGCTCTCAGCCTTGTGGATGCACGGCAGTAATGCCAGCTAATTTTTTTAAATTCTTTCATGGGATGTGGGTGTTGCTGGCAAAGCCAGCATTTGTTACCCATTCCTAATTGTCCTTGACAACTGAGTGGCTTGCTAGGCCATTTCAGAGGGCTGTTAAGAGTCAACCATATTGCTCTGGGTCTGGAGTCACATGTATCCCAGACCAGGGTAAGGATAGCAGATTTCCTTCCCTAAAGGACATTAGTGATCGAGATGGAGTTTTATGACAATCGATGATAGTTTCAAGGCACTATTACTGAGACTAGTGCTTCGAAACCCAGAGCTTAAATTCCACTAGCTGATGACACTTCCTGCACATTTTGTTTTCCAGGACACGGGAAGCATCCTGGCACATGATGTGTATTCCATGGGACATAGGTGTCCTGCCAGTCCTCTATTGAAAAGGCTATTAACTAACTTAGAAGTAAACATAAGACTTGAAAAAAGTACTCTCCAGCTACTCACCAATAAGCTCTTCCTTTGTCCTGATGACGCATTAGGAAATTACTACCCCGCTCCCTGACGCTCGTACTCCTGCAAGTTCGCTGTCTAATCTACCTTTATCTGCTCTTGGGTTTACCTTTATCTCTAGCTGCTCCTCTTGGTCTCTTGCAAGTCTGCTTTCAGGCCTACCTTTATCTCTGACTGGACCTCTCATTCTCCCACAGATCTACTCTTAGGCTTACCTTTATCTCCGGCTACTCCTCTGGCTGTTCTGCAGGTCTGCTATCAGGTCTACCTTTATCTTTGACTGCACCTCTTGTTAGACAATAAAGAGATTTCATGAGAAGAAGAAAAGGAATGAACCTAAATTTTGATTCTTTCAGGTCCCTTATCAAAATTAAAATATGTCAATAAAATACTGTGTTAGATTGGCTACTAATTTAAAGAATTTATACAAGGTTTAGATGAACCATACAAACCAAGAGGTCCATGGTCCATGCTGAGTTACCTGATGTCAGCTATGGCATCAGTATTGACACTGCTGGGACCCCATCCTGGATTATGGAAAGGAAATTTACCCAGTATTCCTGTTCCTATATAACCAACAATGTTGGATGTTCAAATGTATGGAAGTTGGCTAGGGATGGAATTGGAATTGGTTGCTATGTCTCCACAGCAGAATAACTTCCTGACAGTCATATCAAGGGTCACATCTGAATCTACCCACTGGTACGGGTTATTGGAAGATGACAGGTGCCTTTGGAACCATATCCCAGCAAGGAGCTGATGCTTTCAGAAAATCTCACTCTATATCATGTAGGAAGACATAGTTAAAGCTGAAATTTATGAAATTTTTATTGTGGAAGTTTAAATACTGATTTGTTCTGTAGTTTCCTGATGCTTTCTTCAATTTTGTCTTAAGTTTACTGGTGGATCTTGCATGGTAATGAACACAGAATGCAGGCGTGACAATGGCTACCCTGATCAGATCATTTCTTGCTGTATATCGCGCAAACTTATGAATGGGCCCAAGGTCGTCAATTTCGGCCCTGAAAAGTGCCCAGTCTACCTCAGCTTATCCTGGAAGTGTAATGTATCCCAAAAATTTGAGTAACAGGTGTAGCTAGATGTTTCACACCGCTGCTATGCAGTAGCAACACGTGTGGTGTCCGCCACTAACAGGATGCTGCTGTCAAGCCAAAAAGATGTTCTGCCTATTACACAAATGAGTAGTGTGATGTATGAATTTCAATGCCAGTGTGATGTCAGGTATAAAGGCCGTACATCCCAAAGACTGGCAGACCGTACCCAACCAGCCCGTTCTTGCAAAACTCAAAACACAGTGTCCAACATTAGATGTAATTCTGTGATTGGACAACATTTGCTAAATAATCCACAATGTGCTAAGAATTAGGCTGACAACCAATTTCAGATTGTCAGTCAGGCTCGCAGTGTGGTGCATTTGCAGGCACTGGGAACTACATATATTAAAATACAGGGCCCTGTTCTTTGCAGACAGAAAGAACATGTACACACATTGCGCCTGTTTCAGCTAAACAAAATAAGAGTTATGACCAGGTCAGGAAGGGGTCTCAGGCTCCCCTCTCGCCCTTTTCCTGGTATGGCCGTAATAGGGTTTAACTTTTAAAACACAGTGTTTTTTAGCTTTCCCTCAGTGAGTCCTTGCTCACTGCACTCTAATTGTAATTTTAAAGGAATCAACGAGACAGGTTTTCTCAGGTTTAAACAAGAAAGATGTAAGTTTATTAATCTTAAAACTCTAACTCAGTTAAAACTACTAAAAATACATGACACAACCACGCTAGCATGCATACGCGATAAACACACACGCAAATAGATGCAGAGGAGGAGAAAGAAATTAAGGGGGAAGGTTTGAAGTAGTAGATGGAATTCAGTTACTCTTGTTGATTTTGCTGTGAAGTCTTTGATTGAAATTAAGTCTTGCAATTCTCGTTGGGGCCCAGTGCACACTTTCAAACTTGTTTCGCTGGTACCAGAAGGATGCAGGGGCCTTCTGTCTTGAGGCTTAAGTTACCTCTGTGGGTCCCTGGAACTTTGTGTGAGAGAGAAAGAGTGACCTTGCTTCTCTTTGGTCTTCAAAGTTGCAGTCTGTCTCAAAACTTTCTTCTTTCTTTCTTTCTTTTGGGCCTCCTTATCTCGAGAGACAATGGATACGCGCCTGGAGGTGGTCAGTGGAGTGACCTCTCCATGGCGCATGCCTGGGCAAATTTATGGAGGTTGAGAGTTGCCCAGTCGTCAAAACCCCCCTCTCGGCCTTTCTGGTGGGGTCCAAAGGAGTGCAGGACACGACGTTTGGCACCAGTATGGCTGCAGGAACTGCCGGAAACATGCCACAATTCAATCAATTCCCAGGTTGGCTAGCAGGTTAGTCATGTGACTAGCTCTTTGTTTGAAACAGCATTGCCTGCGAGGTTTGTTGAATCTTCAAAGCATACTAGACATACTCATTGTGTGTGTGTGGTGGCGGGGGGTGGAATGCTGGCTGTTACACAGACAATGACTTTCAATGTCTTTTGATCATCACGATTGACAAAACCCATCTGGCTAATTGAATCAGGGAGCACTCCCATTGTCTCTCTGGGCAATTGTCTCTCAGAATGCAAATGTGCAGCCATGTTTTCAGCCACTTCTCAATGGTCTTTTTAAACAAGTTATGTTCAATATCCAGTAACAGTTCAAATCATGTTCCATATGACAAAATTAATATGTTTCCATTTGGCAGGTGTGGGTTCCATCACACCTCCGGCTGAATGACATGCAACATTAGGGGGAGCATTTCATTATGAATTAGAAGGAAGGGAAAGTACAGAAAACACACATGCATTTCTCTCATTCATTCTCATTCATTCAGAAATCTTAAAATTGTTAGTCTGTCTTTTCTTTGAAGCAGTGCTGCTTTAAACTGCCCCTCTTCCCCTGAGGAGGGTCTGAGATAGTTATGTGTTGCCCAAGGGGCTTAAAGTTTCTTCACTAGTGGCCTGCAATAAAGCCTGGCTCGGGTATAAAATTAAAACCCGACCTGGGCCCGTTCCGACCACAGCCAACCCAAGCCCAAGCCCTTGAATTTTTTTCACGCCCAACCTGACACGACCCGACATGAATCTCCTTCATCTGTTTCGGCAGCAGGCTATTGCTGGAATTGTGGGGAATCATGGGTAAGCCTTATCCCGTGACTTTCTGGAAGCAGTGTCCAGCCCGACCCGACCCGAGCCCGAATGCTGGACTCTGAATTTGTACCCAATCCGGCCCGAACCCGACACGTGTAGTCGGGTCTAGTCGGGTTTGGGCCGGGTAGTCTGCAATACGTTGGGAATGGGCATCCCAATAAACATGTGATTTTTGGGGAGGTTTGCAGTTTGCACATTTCCATGATTGTCCAGGGTGCCTTTGTTCCTGTTGAGGCCTGCAGGGGAATGCTTAGATTTAATTAGCCCTGGTTTGGATTTCTGATCATGGGAGTCGGCAGCGGGTTGACCCTCTCTGATCTCTCTTTCAATGCTGTGATGAGTCATGCAAGTGCTTTTCACTTTAGTGTATGGTTGGTTCCCTTTTCTCCTGACTGTGGGGGTGGATTTTTTGCTAATCTTCCCTTTGTCCTCTGGGAGCCCCTTGCCTACATGTATTTGTCCAGATTACACTGCACTCCCCTGTGGCACTTTGATTAGGTGAGGCATCCCCCTCATGGTTTCTCTGCCCTCTTGAGGACTTCCTTTGTCACTGCAGGTTTCTGCAAATGCTGTTAGTAACTCTGGTGGGGTGCTTCTGGTGTCTGCTTTTACATAGGAGGATGTGGAATCTAAGTTTTCCCACATTTCTGGGTTGGCTGACTGGACAGTAGGGGTTTTCATTTGGGAATCCTCTCGGATCTCCTTTAACCTGTCCCCTTTGTCCCTTTATCCCCTTTCCAGCCCTGTGCCTGTCTGTCCCCTTTTGTTCTCGGCAGTGATTCCTTACAATTCATCAGCCCTCTGCTGGAGGGTCCTCCAAACCCTGGTACAGGAATTAGGGGTGCAGACTTCACTGCAGGTTGGGGTTTCCCCTCAACCTGGCACATGTGGCAATTACTACAGTACTCTATCACATCTTTGTGGAGTTTTAGCCAGTCAAACTGCTGTCTTATATGGGCTTTTGTTTCTCGTATACCAACATGTACAGCCACTGTAATCTCATGGCCCATTCTTAATATTTCTCTCTAGTACCTCTGCGGCACCACTACCTGGTGAACCACTGTCCAATCTTTGTCCTCAGGTGTGTGAGGAGAATTCCACTTCCTCATCAGTACCTCATTCTTTAAATAGTAGCAATCAGGGACTCCCTCTGCTTCAATTTCAGTCTTTCCAAAGAAAGTTTCAGATAGACAGATCTCATGGCCTGCAGTGCCAATTCAGTCTCCTCTGGAGGAGCTGGTTTGGTCACGGTCCGATTCACTACACACTCAGGGGAACTGCAGGGGGCCGTCTCCTGCCACTGCCCTGTCTCTCTGACCTCCTGCAGTCTCTCTTTCACTACTGGGGAAGCTACCACCTTTGCCCCTGCCAGATCATTACCTAGGAACAGGTCAACCCCGTCCACAGGCAAACTAGGGACAATCCTTACGGTCACCGGTCCCGAAACTAGGTCACACTCCAAGTGCACCCGGTGTAAAGGTACAGGCATTCACTGCCCTCCAATACCATTCATCACCATTCTGGTGTTCACTGCACTGTCTGGGGGAAAGGTCAGACATTTTCCCAGTAAAAGGGATCTAGTGGCCCCTGTGTCCCTGAGTATTACTATGGACTTGCTTGTCCTACTCGAGAGGTATGGGGTTACTCTCCCTTCAGAGGTTTGCATCCTTTCTCAGAAGTGCAGGTTAAAGTAGAAGTCCACAGGATCGGTGCAGGACATTGATGGATAAGTAACTCAGTTGATTTTAATTGCCAGCCCATATGGTTTACTCTTGCTAGATAAGATTGGAATTATTGTAGATCCCTCCAGTTAAAGTGCGAGCACTTACACCATCATGTTGGGCTAAATGGCCTCATTCTCTTCTGCAACTTCTGATTCTAAGCATATATTGGGGAATATTCTTTCACTAAACTTGTTAAAGAAAGCTCTTTGTATATACCACATTGAATATGCTGCAGAAGACAAAACATGAAAAAAAAATAAACATCGCACTACAGATAGGAAAACATGGGGCAAAAGACTGGGTGGCAGTTTTTGGGCAGCTGCAAACATGATGCAATTATCTATCAAATAAGAAAGCTCTCCATTGCCAAACTAGAGATACTTACCAGCACACTCCTTAACCAACAGAACTTCTAAACCCTTTGAATGATTATCCCATTATTCATGGTGGATGAAAGGTGGGAGCAGGCATCTTGTTTTGGTAGGTCATTGGAAGTGATGACCCTTGACTTTAACCATTTTCACATTTTTTGAAGGTGTAGTTTATTTTAAGTACTGTTGTACAAATGGAAGAGAAGGTTGGTAAACAGCTAAATCCTGTACCAGGTAACTCTTTGCTGCCTGGTTGTTATGGTAATTGCCTCATCAAAAGAATTCTTCTTGTGGATGCAAAGCTATCTTTTGACACCTGTGTATCAAAATAACCCACACTAATCTCTATCCCATTTTACCAATTCATTTTTGATTCCTCCCAGCCCACCCATTTCTCCAATGCTTGTTTCTGTTTCTGGTAGCCAAGGAGTTGCCCTCTGTTTAGAGAATAATGCATTCTTTTAAAGGACGTACAGTACAATATACCCTTCCACACTTTAAATTAATGGGGAAATGTTTGTTGATTTTCAGAAAATAATTGGAACATTTTGTTTTCTGTATATTGGTTCGCCTATTGCTGGTTGTTGAATAACTTGTTCATTTTCTTGTTTACATTAAATTCTCCTCTTTGCCTTTGATTAAGTAGTTTGGGCAGCTATAGATAAGACTGAGGATTATGAATATCTGCAATGTTGCTAGGCTGCCTTTGCACAACGTCTTTCCTTTGGACTTGCAATCCTGTAGTGTATTAAGACAAAAATAAACTCTTTGATCGGTAACAAAGTTATTCCAGCTACTTTATATTGGATTAAAGCCCCCAAGTTGATTTCCTTTCCCTGAACTGCTTTGAAAATGTGCGAAGGGGTAGAATTAATGTGAATGAGCATGAAACTATTTCTATGACGTATAACACAGTGTGATTACAGTAGTTATGTAGACTTACTAGCTGATGTCTTATGCTATTGCTTGTGGTGTTGGAGGTTTTCAAAGATTGTAATGCCAAACAGCATTATCGTAGAATACTGATTTATCATTATTGTGGTGTCTTTGGGTCTACTGATACTGCCATTGGGGTTTTTACCGATGTGTATAACTTTAAGAGTGCTCCCAGAGACCAGGAGCACTATGGGGAGGCATTTTGAGGCACGTCCCAAGATCTAGGGTCACTGAGCAAGGAGTCAATGGATCTGGGAGCATTGGGGAGGGAGGTCTAGGGGTCTGTGGATGTCTCTATGGCAATAATGTCATATCAAGTGCAACGCCAATGAGAACATTCTAAGTCCGATGTGTTTTTTTTTTATTGAATTGATCTGTATGAATTTAGTAGTTGGATGTTGGTCTTTAATTCCTAAGTACTAATACTGAAAGTCATTATATTCAAATATATGAAGGAAATGCAGTCATCCCAACCCAGAGAATTAGCTAAAGCTGATCAATGCCTTAAAAAAGCTGACACGGTAATAAAATCACTGACAACTTTAAGCAGGCTACAATCTGTTAAAGCATCTTGTTAGATCAAAAGTACATTAGGGCATAGGCTTCTCATACCTTATGTTGCAGGTAAGGTTTGCAGTAGTACTGAATTTGTAATATACATCTTATATAGTGCATTTTCTAGCATTTTGGGATAAAATTTTAATTCAACCTTACAAGTAAAATATATCCTATAAAATCCTTTAATATAAAAACAAATTAATTATATAGATTGTTATTCAGACTTTCCTCAATAGGGTAATAAAACATGATCACTTTCTAAGATTAAATTTACTTGGAATATTCTATTTTAAGCGATTTAAAAATGATTTTTTAACACGAGTAGCTGGTACAGAGTGAGCAGAACATTCTGTAGCAATAAAGCAAACTAAAGAAACAAGGTTGTCACGATCAACACATCATGTGTAGAAATCTTACATTTCCATAATGTATTGTGTGTTTTAGGTGCTATCTAATCAAAACATAAAAGACTAAATATCCTGAGTCCATACTAGCCGTGAGGTACATGGCCTGCTGCCAGCATGCATTTGAAATTGAGTGCAAAGTGGTTCCACTGAAATTCTCAAAACAGAAGCATAAGCACAATGATGATCAGTTTGTTAGCACAACTGAATCAAATCCACATGAACACATTGTACAGTTTGTACACTACAATGGGAGCAATATAAAATAGTAGCACATGCACATTACAACTTAAAACTGTGGCAACTATTAATGTAGCAGCATGGAGTGCAGTACAGGAAGTTTGATTCAGTCCACCTACTGGTGGTGATTTGTTGGTTGTTCACAAACAGTTACAGGGGTTTGCACACAGGTATTTGAGTCATTAAATCACTGCAGAGCAAGGAGTGACGTTTTCATAATCAACAAAGAGGTGATAAAAATGTGGTCATATGAACTGGTATTTACTTTAAAATGAAGATACTAAACCATAAATGAAACTCAGGTCTGCATAGATGCAAAATTAAGATTCAATTTATTTTAAAATATTATGGAGACCAATTAATTTAATAATTTAAGAACAAAAAAGGTTGGCCAATTCAGATTAAAATCTTGGGAAGAACCAATAATTTTTTTGAGATAATCTTGTGACCCAGTTGACAGCTGCTCCAAGTTTCAATACTATTGCATTTGTAACCCTAAAACAAGTGACATTGTAAGTATTCTTTTCGACATTTTATATACATAAACAGTGCCTATTATACTTTGGTGAAAATGTACAATTTGGTTTCTTTATTAAGAACATATAGAGATGCTGTGCTATTTATAGTTTGCACATTGGGCAGCAACAGGTGATGCAGAGAAATTTCTATTGTCTGACTGTGCCTGTTGGTGCTGCAATGCTGTCTGAGGCTGTGCATGCAAAACCTGTGCCCGAGGAACCATACAGTCTAACATCATGAAGAGCACAAGAAATAGTTACCTGTAAATGCAGATGAGTGAGCACTGTGTCTGAAACTCTGACTAGCCACGTAAACCGTGAATAGTTGGCAGGTATATTCGCTTTGTCTTTCACTACCTTCTCTGAGCTATTATGGCATATGCAAAGCAATTTAGTGATTCTACATGTGGTGATGGGATCCTTTAATGCATTTCAACAGACCTGTTATCAGCAGGGCCGGGTCGATCCACTGCCCAGTAGTGATACTAGGAAGGAACATTGGTGCCTACTGTACTTCAGTTTTCAATGGTTTGAGTTACTGGCTCACCTTTTTGCTATATTAAAGATAGTGATCCTAAATTGTAATAGACAATTAATAAAAAAACAGATTTTTTTATGCTGAATCAGAGGGTATGGAGTAAAATCTGCTATTTTTGCCTGTAGTAATTTAGGGCTGAATTTTGACTTTGGACCCACTTGCAACGGGTGTCAGTTGGGAACCCATAGGGTTGTGGAGCGGTTTTTCCGTGGCTGTTTAACTGAGCCATGATATTAGCATCCCGCTTCTGGGTTTCCTGAACAATCAAAGGGTGCGGGCGGCACAGTGGCGCAGTGGTTAGCACTGCAGCCTCACAGCTCCAGCGACCCGGGTTCAATTCTGGGTACTGCCTGTGTGGAGTTTGCAAGTTCTCCCTGTGTCTGCGTGGGTTTTCTCCGGGTGCTCCGGTTTCCTCCCACAAGCCAAAAGACTTGCAGGTTGGTAGGTAAATTGGCCATGATAAATTGCCCCTAGTATAGGTAGGTGGTAGGGAAATATAGGGACAGGTGGGGATGTGGTAGGAATATGGGATTAGTGTAGGATTAGTATAAATGGGTGGTTGATGGTCGGCACAGACTCGGTGGGCTGAAGGGCCTGTTTCAGTGCTGTATCTCTAAAACAAAAACTAAAACAATAATCACGACCTGCACCTGACTGTTGAAGCTTCAGTATTTAAAGGGACCCTGGCAAGGGACAGAATGGAATTATTCTACAACTGGCAATTAAGAGACAGCAATTGATGTGATGGAGTCTCAAAGAGGGAATGCTGTCCCCAGCCCCCGGTTCTCTAAGGCATCCCTGGATGTCATGCTGCAGGCTACAAGGACCCGCAGAGAAATATTGTTCCCAACAGATGGGAAGAAGAAGCCAGCCTCTGAAAGCAAGCAGGCAAGGCTGTAAGCGGCTGAGGAGGTGAGCAGTAACAGTGTGGACCCTTGCTCATGGGTACAGTGCCACAAGAGGTTCAATTATCTCAGCAGGGCAGGAAAGGTGAGCGGCGTGTCACACTCATGTGCCAACCTTTTCATTCTGCCTTCCCCAAAATTCTCCCACACAGAACTCATCAAACCAACACACCTTCAGCTCCACCCATTTCTTTCTCTCGAGGCACCACCTCACATTCTCATCTGAACAGCAACTGCTCACTCTCACCCTCATCTTATTGCCATCTCACACCCACCCTCACAGTCACCCTGCACAAATTTTGTCTTTCCAATTTCTCAACGCATTCCATTTCTCACAATCTCCTTGCAGAACATCATGGAGAGCCATAGAACCAGGAGTGGCCTGAAGTCATAACTACCCTGAAATAAGCAGAGTCTTGGAATGCATGGCCATTGGGAATGGAGAGATAGGGTGTCCCAGCTACCTGGTGATAGAATTAGATATCACACAGCCACGTGGCACACAACACTCATGTTGACTTGATGTCAGCAACTACTGAAATATGATGATCTGCACAATGTTGACTTTGAACTCTTTCACCTTGTCAGTTCAAATGCATGTCTTTCATCTCCCACAGGTCTTTCAAGCGCCACTCAGGAGGTGGTAAAGGAGGAAGAGGAAGACTCCTCAGTGGAGGTTATGCGCTGTGAAGAAGTACCGTTATTGACTCATGCGCAGCCTTCTCCAGCTCAGATACACAAACCTAGGTGGGGTTGAGTTGTCACATGATGAACTACACATCACAAGTGAGCAGGAGCACGTGTTGGAGACAGGGAAATCAGTGGAGAGTCCCCGTTGGAATGCACAAGACCCTCCAAGCTCTGCTCAGCTCGACGCAGGTGCTGAGGCTTGGGGGTCATCGATGATGAGGACTATTTGGGAGTAGCAGCAGAAAATGTGTGAGGTTCTTTCAGTGTTTCCAGAGGCATTGCATATGATTGGAGGTGTCCGTCTCCATCATGAGTGCTATGATGTCTCAGGCCTTTGTGCTGATGTCTATCCCCATGGAAAGAGTGGTCATCTGCATGGGGCATCAGATGTGGCAGGCTACCGAGCACCTGCTGGCCCTGACCAATGGCCTGCACACTTAGTCTTTCAGCTTAAATAGGATGGAGGAAACCCTCACCTTGACTGTTCAATGCTTCACTGAAGTGCAGCAAAGTGCTCTCCAGCTTTTGGCTTGCAGGGAAGTGTGGGTGGGCCATGAGAGGGGACATGGAAGTGGGGACTTTGCTTAAAGTGCTTCCACTCCTACCCCCTTGCTTCCTTCCTCCGCAGTCTCTATCTCAATGTCTGAGTCTGCCCCTGCATAGGTGCAGGTGCGGCTGCCCTTGGCGGGGCCCTCAAAGTTACAAAACCCAAAGGATGCCAGCCACCAGCATCTCGGCAGTCAGCAGGGATATGAGCAGTCTGCCTCTAGCTCTGCTGAAGCCACGGGGGTAACACCAGGCAGGAGTAACAGGAAAAGAATGAGAAAGAAGTTGTAATTTCACAAGAGAAATCATTTGGGTGTTTAAAAGTTTGTTAAATTGTCATTTTTATTGTCAGTGTTTATGCACCATAAACTTTGTTTCAAAGCACCATTTTCCAGTCACACCCATTGTTGCCTGTCACGTGCCAAGTGGCCTTCTGCCTTGAGGAAAATGGTGTGACAAGAGTAGAAGCTGAGCAATGGGTGTCTGTGAGAGGGATGGATCATTGACTGTGAGCTTGCTTTGTGCTGAGGGCTGGGGGTGGGCATAGTGGGTTCAGTTTGGTGTGCCAGGTGGCTGCACTGCCTGAGATCAGCTGAAGCATGCCTGAATGAGTCTGTCCCGTGGATCCCTGGCAGCCAAGTTTGCAATTACCCTGGCCACATCAGGTTCCTCCTCCTGATGCTCATCCTATAAGTCCTCCTCTTCCTCTTCCAAAGATGCAGAGTGGTCATTACCTTCCTTCTCCTGCAGCTCTAGTCCTCTCTGCTGCACTATGTTGTGCAAGGCAGAGCCAATCACTATCATTTTGGACACCTTTTTGGTGCCTACTGAAGGGTGCCCCCAGATCTGTACAGGCACCAAAATTGCATCTTCAGAATCCCAATGTCTTGCTCAATGAACATTCGTGCTCATGTGGTTTTGGTTGTACCTTTCTTGTGCATCAGTGGTAGAGCTCCTCACGGGTGTCATCAGCCACATCCTTGGAGGGTAACCTCGTCTCCGAGGAGCCACCCACAGAGTCCACTTGGAGGTGCGAAGATCTGTGGGCGAGTTGACTGGTACTGAATGAAGGTATCTTGGCAGTCTCCTGGGTAATATTATGGAATAGAATCCCCTTCGATTGATAAATACTGCTGGTTGATCTGACAGCACCTTGATTGCCACATGGGTGCAATCTATGATTCATTGTATCTGAGGGAATCCAGCCAAAGCAGCAAATCCGAGGGCCCTCTCTTTCTAACTGGCCTCATCAGTCGAGAAGTGGACATGTGGTGGCCCTGGAAAGATTGACATCCATCACCTGGGAGCTGCACTTGTGTTGAGCAGATTGTGAGATTCCACTTTTGATACTGGCAGATCCCTGGAAAGAGCAGGAGGCGAAGAAGTTCAGGGCAGCGGTGACCTCGATGGCTACTGGCAATGCGTGCCCACCTGGCCCACTTAGAAAGAGGTCTTGTTCTAGGAGGCTGCAAATGTCAGTGATGACCTGCTGTGAAAGTCTGTGCCTCTTGAGGCATTGTTGATCAGTCATGTCCAAAAAGCTTACAGTCTGCCTGCAGACTCTGTGTTGGGGGTATCGCCTCCTGCGAGCTGGAGCTGTGTGTTCATCCCCTCTTCTGTGGAGTGGTAGGTGGCTGAGGAGAATGCAGCTGCTGCTCCTGATGTTGCTTCTGCTGCTGGTACTCCTCCTCTTGTTCCTTATCGGAGTTCCAAGTTAGAGCTGCATAAGCTACTCCCATGCTGCTGAGAAGGCTGATAGCTGGGAAATGCAGATCGAAGGCAAAACAGTCCAAGGTATCAGAAATGTCCACTAAAGTCTTGGAAATCATCTCCAAAGCAGTGAAAGCACACTCTCTGAACAAATCCTATGAGCACAAGCCTTTCACTTAGGCAGAGAAGCAGCTGTCAGATCTCAGTATTTAAAGGCTTTCCAGTCTGTCAATTGGTCAGTTCCATCAATCGCTGCTGGGCTCTCGCCTTTTTCAACCCAGTGAGTTTCAAATAGCTCGGGAAACCTGTGTGCTGGCAATTAAACCCAGAATCTAAGGTTAAAGATACAATCAGCTGCCACACTTTCCCACGAGGGTTTTCAGCGCGCTAGCAAACACACACAAGTTAAGTGCTGAAGTTGGTGGGTTCGTGCTGCTTTCTGACACGCTGACATTTTTGCTTCTTTAACCTCCTGCAAGCATTGACATCGACCCACCTTCACAGGTTAAAATTCCCCCCCTTAGACTGCTGAAGGAGAGGCAATAGTCTCTGCCTCAACCATTCCCTGTGACAAAGCATTCAATGCTCCAACAACCTTCTGCGTAAAGAAATTTCTCCTATTCTTTCTCCTCACTCAGTGACAGTTTTAAATTGATGACTCTTCGTCACCTTCTCCCTAATCAGAGGGAATGGCCTTTCCTATTAACATCCCTCGTAGTTTTACATCACTTTTTAAATTTCTCTACTCTGCTGGAAATAGTCCCAGTATCTCAAGTCTCTTCTCATAACTATAGTTTCTCATCACTGATATCGTCCCATATTGTACATTCTCCATGGCTTTAATGTCCTTTATACAACGGGTGTCCAAAGCCCAGTACTCAACTGTGGCCTAATCATTTGCCTTGCACAAACTTTCATAACCTCTTTTCTGTGTCCTACCTTTTTCAAAAAAACATTTTACAATTTTACATTGACAGATGTGCTCCATCTACAGTGTTGAAATCATGAAAGATGAAATTGAAAGACCTAGGAGTCTTTGTAGACTCAATGCTAAACAGTGCAGCAAATGTAGAGCAGCAGCCAACATGCCAATAGAATGTTGAACCACATTTAAAAAAAGTAGAATACAAAACAAAAGAAGAAATGGTTAAATTCTACTTTGGTCAGATTACATTTTGAATACTGAGGCACAAGGGAGAATTTTAGCATTCGAGACAGTGGAGAGAAGAGACAGGAGATTGATCTTTAGTCAAAGATCTGAGTTGAAGCTAGATTGCAGAATCTTAGGCTTCTCAAATTTGAAAGAGACATCTAAATAATGATTTTATAGAAGTATGTTAGACAGTTTAATGGCATGTTAAAGGTAACTCTGAAAAAATACTTTAAATGAAATTATGAGATTAGGACAGGGGACTACAGGTTCAAACCAATTAAAAGTACATTTAGGACTGATATCAGGAATTCCTTCACACAAAGTGATTGACTCATGTAATGGATCTGTGGATGGAGTAGTAGAGGTGAAAACTCTGGAGTTATTTAAGATCAAATTGGATACTGCAATATGGACTTTTGGGTCTTTTTGGATGGATGAACTAAGATGGTCCATGTGAACTTCTTCATCCATAAATGCCTTGTCATTTTGTGATCAGATTAGTTACTTAAGTTTTAGTTTCATTTTAATCTCTCTCTCCATTGAACTCTATTGTTTGATATGCCTATTTACCCTACAGAAAAGTAGCTATTTTGTACTCTATCCATCTCATATTTGACTGCACAAAACACGTTTATTTACCTTAATTTGCAGAGAACATATCCCAATGATTCTCAGTTTTTGCATTTTGAATAACTTTTGTGCAATAATGGTGAGGTGGTTTTATAACTATAGTTTAAAAGCCTTCAGACCCTCGATTTATAACAGCATCTTTAAGTAAAGACAACAGTAATTTAGAACTTTCTACTTACCAGAGTCTTAGCAGAAACCCTTTCTTCTATACGGGTTAAATCTTAAGGTGAAGCACCTCGAAGTTTCATGTGGTTAAGATAGAATTTCACTATAATCTCCCTTGGAAGCTTTAACAGAACTTGTAAGATTATGAAGTTGCCCCTACCTGATATGCTCTCAAGGATATTAAATAACTTCATTAAAGATGTTGCCCGAGTCCCTGTAAATGATTTTGGTACAGTAGGTTACCCTGTACAACTCAGGCATGTACGTGACTTTGTTTGGTTACAATTTGGGTCTAAATTAAGGAAGACTGAAAGTCATGTCCAAGAAGATTAAGGCTTTAATTGAATGAAACCAAATAGTTTTGATGAAAATGGCATTCACATGATATGAAGGCTGGATGACTTGCAAAAATGTCATTGTTAAGTCAGTAGAAATGGGAGATTTACTGGAGGCCAGCAGTATGAATTTTGTTTTCTTGATGTTATCTTGATTTACGTTATTTTTACTGTTTTAATTTAAACACACAATCACAATATATGCATCATGATGTTACTGAAACGTTATTATTAATAAACATGTTGTGACCATTATTATGATAATCAGTAAAATGACAATGGGAATTGGCAAATACATTTAAGAAGCAAAGGCAAATACTTAAACTACACATTCTAGTTTCTTTGCCTAAATATGATGGTGACTAAATTATATAGTTATACTTGCAAAATAATCATTGAAACTATGAAGGTGTTTGGTAGTTTTAATAAAGCTTAGAATATACGTTACCCCATTTAGTGATCTTCTGTTGTGAAGTTACTCCAAAATTTCCTGGCAAATCAGTTTGCATACACTGCAGAGAAATTAATGGGGTAGCAGACACCTCAGATGTAGGTCAGCCAATTTCTTATGCCATCTGCATCAGTTAAGTCAATCAGTGCTGGTAGGACTTGAGTCATGGAATTTTGAATTTCAAATCCTTTCACTAGATTGAACTTGATTACTTGTAGAACATTCTTTGAGTTGTGCACACACTCAGCTGCTGTATTCCGTTTTCAGGAATATTCTAAGTGATAGTTAGACATCCCTGGTGCCACCTTTAATTAGGTGCTCGGCCCCGCATTGGCATATATAAGGTGCCTAACAGCTCTTCTCTGAAATTGGTCAGAAACTGAGGATTCTGTGGGCCAACTAGCAGTTCTTAAAGGGAATGCAAGAAGCCATCAACATAAAGTTAAGTTTTTTCTTTTCAACTTGGCTGCCTGTGCTTGTCCCTCTCCCGTTGGCCTCCCTGTCCTCCGAGGACCTATCTGAGGGCCACTGCCAGTGTCACAGCCAGCCCAAATTGGTTCAGAGGAAACCAGTGAGCTGCCTCAGGAGATGACTGCAGTTCATTGGAATTATTCAGATGAGGCATGAGGCTCAATTTTGAATGAGCATGCCAACCATTTTGGTCCCAAAAACAAGCCTAAACTAATTTCTCACCCACTCCTAATTCATCAATAGTATATGAAGCAACTTCAGTGCCCTACGCCGTGCACACAATATACACAAAATCTAAAGCACAATGACAATGAAGAAATGTTTTGAGGGATTTTGGCTAATGATTAAAAGTATCTAGGAAGAACAGACATTTTATTTTACTTTAAAATCAATTATTTTAAATTCATCAATTAAATATATTTAACTCTGCCATTATTTTTCAGTCTAATTGGCTGCATTGATAAAACTGGCATAAATCAGGGAAATTTGTAATCATAATTGACTTAACTGGGAGAGTCAGCTATGATCAGTTTTGCATGGATTTGATGTGGGGATTGGTGGAACAGGTTAAAAGTACCAGGAATTTATGGTTCATTGCAAATAATGGCATAATTCACATACCATAATTTCCATGGGATTTTCATAATGTAAAATGAACCCAATGCTTTTGGTGCACCATTCCAATGTTTCAGGTGTCTGGGAAATTATGGGTCATATAGATGCAAATTCAAATTCAGCCCAGGCAATGGAAGAGCAGTATCGCCTTCTGATTGATGCTGGGGATCATAATTCCATAATTCAAAATAGGTCTGAATAATTTCTAAACAAATTTCCAATGGCTATCTTTGTCATCATTCAAATATAACGGCTAACATTAAATTTACCGATCTCAGAGTCAGACCATGTAAAAGTTTACAAATTCAAAATTTACCAGTTCTGGGGTGGTCTTCTAAGGTTGAGCTGTAGGCACATTGTTCACCTAATAATTAGGCAAGCTGTGCATTTCATATATTTCATTACATACCTAACCTACTGCAAGGGGAGGAAACTGCTTAATTCCCTTAAAATGTACCTTGTATTGACAGCTGCACATAACCACCATGTGTGAAAAATAATGCTACTGAAAGATGAGAGATGGTGTAGGTGACTTCCATGTTTCACCTCTCAACTGATGACAGATAGTTTAAAAAAAAGTTTTAGTCCCTGAGTGTTTTAAGGGTCAAATAAATAGACAAATAACAGGTTTTCTCATAGGTTTAAAATGAAAGATAATTTATTAAACAATACCTGAAAATGTTCGCACCTCACCCACTCACACAGGCACACACATGCACACACATACAAGAAAAGATAGAGATTAAGGGATGGTATGCATTTAAGTCCAATTGTTGCAAAAAGAGTTCACTTTGAAACTTTCTTGGTTTTCCAGAAGGAATGTTTAACAGCGTTGTGGGCCTGATGTTCCTTTTCTTGATTCACTGCAGTATTGCAGATTCCTTTGTTTAAGACTCAGTCAGAGTCGGTGGACAATCTTGTTAAAATTTCTCAGATGGGGAGTTTTCAAGGTCACCTTTGCAGTCTCAGCCTCAGTGGTTTAAAGGTATTACAAGCAGGGTCCTTTTCTTGGCTGGACTGAATCTCTCAGCTGCTGGCTTTCTCTCTCTCTCTCTCTCTCTCGCTCTCTCAGAGAAATCTTTTTTTAAGAAAAAACCTCATCAGGTTTGGTTTTGGTCTGGTGACCATGGATGGTGTCCTCTGGTGTGTTCATTCAATGTCTTTGAATGTATGATCCTTGTTACACAATGGGGTTTGAATGTGGCTTATTTCAATAAAGTGGTCTTATTTCCCATCTGTTATCTTGGCTTTGCATCTGGAGTCACCCTTTGTCTTTGTCAACCCAATTCTTGAAGATAGGAGCCAGTTAGCATTGAATGGCCTGTTTAGCATTTTAGTGTGCCTTCCCCAGAACTAGTCCAGACGTGATGATGGGTTTTGTCTCCAACAGTCCCTGTGTATATTTGCAGTACAGGAGAGGTCACCTGATCTCTTACTCCATCTTGTCTGCAGCAAAGGTGTGTCCAGTTTTTGGAGTTTAGTTCATCAATTCATTTTTTACAGTTCATAATTGCTCCAGTTCATTTTAGTTCATAATTGTTCATGTTGTGAGCGTGACAATAAGAATAAAAAGTCACATTTTGAAGAATTTCTACAATTTTTAAAAACTGAAAACCTTTACTGAAAGGAAAATGTTTGGTAGTGTTTTTTCAGAGGTGAACTTCTTTCCCATTTAACCAAGTAACTTTAAACCCTCAAAATATAATGCATTATAATCCAGGTGTTATAGACACAAAGACCTAGACTTTTTTCTTGTGGTGAATACCCAAATAGGAAGTTGGCAGAACAAGATTCTTGCCTACTGAAAGAGAATTTTTAGAATGTGTGTGAGCTTCTGACATCAGGAATGCCACTCATTGGGAGCTTGCCGCCGTGGGGACAAATACTTGCTAGCTGCATAGGATTTAAAGGCCTGCAGAAGCTTAAAGGTGCAGCAGAACAAGATCAGAAATTTCCAGCAGTTCTTGAAAGGAAAAAGTTTGAGACAATGGCCGAAAGCCCTTAGGTTCATAGATGAGGCCGTGGCACTGCTTTTAACAAAGTTAAGCAGAGGAAGGAGTTCTCGTTTGGAACCCCTCAATGATGTTCAGTAAAGAAAACAGCTCAGCAATAATGCCAAATCCATTACCTCGCACAGCAGTGCAATGTAGAAGAAGTTTAATAAACTGCCCAAGGCTGCCAAAGTAGGAGGAGCCAGCCTTATCTGCCAAAATGCACTGAGCTAAATATTCTTGGAAGGTGCGGCTCCCTTCTCTTAGTTTCAGTTCCATCTCTATGTTGAAGTGTTTTAATAGATCAGCATCAATATCCAAAAGGTACTGCAGGTTCCTTTACACCTCCGACCTTTCTCTGCAAGTATACTGTGATTCTTCTCGGTTTTCACCTGACTGAGGGATTGATATCTGTGTTTAATTAATACATATCTTACTATCTCCATTACTTAATGCCAAAGGGATCAAGGGATATGGGGAGAAAGCGGGAACAGAATTAGAGGATCAGCCATGATCTTTTTTGAATGGCGGAGCAGGCCCAAAGGGCTGAATGGCCTACTCCTGCTCCTATTTTCTATGTTTCTATTACAGTCCACATGTTGACAGTTGTATTGAACTATATCACTGTCAACTGGTAGCCATTTTCACTTCTGTGCATTATTTTTAAGAAAATACAATGTATAAACACCAAAGAGAGAGTGGCCATAGGAGGACTTGAACCCTGTGCCTTTTCACAGGTGCTAGACCTCCAAATCCACACCTGATGAGGTAACTTTGGAGGTTCTTGAGATGGAGACACCAGAGGAAGTTAGAGTTGGGAAAACAGAAGGGAGATGCTAGCTGCAGTTTCATCAGGACATTAAATGCTTCTCTTCCATCTCATGCTATTGGACCACACTTTATCTGACAGCAAACTGGATCATAAAGCTTCCTGTCACTCATTCGACTCAAAGTGACAAGCGAACTTACTTTCTCAGCAACACATTTCAACTGTCTCTTTTCCTCTTCTATGTGTGCCTCATGAACTGCTAGTATAAAAGGTGGAACAAGAAGCAGGCCCACCTACATCCAGAATACACACAGTTATTCACTCTTTCTCTCTTTAGCACTAGTCCAGCAACGTACACTTGGGGTAATTAGTAACCTGTCTCTCGATGCAGAAATCACCAAGTGCATGGGAAAGGCGTCCGCTGCTATATCCAGACTGGAAAAGAGGGTGTGGGAAAATGGCGCACTGACATGGAACACAAAGATCTGAGTGTATCATGCCTGTGTCCTCAGTACCTTGCTCTACGGCAGCGAGGCCTGGACAAGGTATGTCAGCCAAGAGCGACGTCTCAACTCATTCCATCTTCGCTGCCTCCGGAGAATCCTTGGCATCAGGTGGCAGGATCATATCTCCAATGCAGAAGTCCTCGAGGCGGCCAACATCCTCAGCATATACACCCTACTGAGCCAGCGGCGCTTGAGATGGCTTGGCCATTGAGCCACATGGAAGATGGCAGGATCCCCAAGGACGCATTGTACAGCGAGCTCGTCACTGGTATCAGACCCACCAGCCGTCCATGTCTCCGCAAATGCGACATGAAGTCCTGTGACATTGACCACATGTCGTGGGAGTCAGTTGCCAGTGATCGCTAGAGCTGGCGGACAACCATAAAGGTGGGGCTAAAGAGTGGCGAGTCGAAGAGACTTAGCAGTTGGCAGGAAAAAAGGCAGAAGCGCAAGGAGAGAGCCAACTGTGTAACAGCCCCAACAACCAATTTTATCTGCAGCGCCTGTGGAAGAGTCTGTCACTCTAGAATTGGCCTTTATAGCCACTCCAGGTTCTGCTTCACAAACCACTGACCACCTCTAGGTGCTTACCCATTGTCTCTCGAGACAAGGAGGCTAAAGAAAGAAAGAATTAGAGAGTGAGACAGAGGGAAATGCACAAGGTGGTGCACGGAGTATAAGGGTATAGGAAAAGGTGGGATTGGAAGATGAGGAGGAAGAAATTTTTGGCTGAAGGACTTAGAGATATTGACCCTTGGCTGAAGAATCTAAGACCCATATCATTTGCCTTTCACTTTAAAAGAAGGATGCTTTCAGAACAATAAGTTTATGTGAAAGCAATGTTGAAATTCTCTGAAATTGGTATTTGGAGGAGTTTGCATCTGTGGCACAATGATACAAGACTTTGCAGCACTGCAGTCCGCAGCAATTACAAAGGTACTAAGGGCCCTAAAGATAGCTTCAGCTTTTGCCATTGGATGCTGAGACAGCTGTTGAGGAGACTCTGGGTGCCAGTGTGGAAAAGGTTGTCTCTTCTGGCTTCTACAGGCATAGTGTCCAGTTACAGATAACCATTTCTTAGGTCTTTGCTGGATAAATTTGCTTCCCTGATGATCCTGGCTATGTAGAGTCAGTGCAAATACTAGAAATGTTGCAGGAGTTTACTCAAAATGTGGGTATCTCTCAGGATCCAATCCCTGAAAGCTCTCTTACATCAACACAAATGGTCCAGTCGGCCATAGGTACATCACAGTACTTAGATGCCTAAGACAAGGGCCATCTCAGTCCCAAGAGGCTCATCTCCACACACTTCTGCCAGTCAGGGTTAAGACTTTTCACTTTACACACTGACACCAACCAAATCAAAAGCATCAATTCAAGTTATGCTACTGACTGGTGCAATATATTGGTGCTCCATTGTACAGTGCTACAACACCCTCATGTAATCTCCATTAAACAATAAAAAAAAATTCATTAGTATAGTACCATTTAAAATAAATACTTGCAGCGCATACTGCAGGTGCATTCCACCTCAGTCAGTTGTAAAGAAGTGACTACTCGAATGAACTGATCTCTTGTCTTTGGATTACAGATTGTACAACAGACCAGTTTCGCTGTCAAAATGGCCAGTGTGTTCCTACTGACTGGAGGTGTGATGGTGTTGTTGACTGCA
Source organism: Heterodontus francisci (assembly GCF_036365525.1). Classification (NCBI taxonomy): domain Eukaryota; kingdom Metazoa; phylum Chordata; class Chondrichthyes; order Heterodontiformes; family Heterodontidae; genus Heterodontus; species Heterodontus francisci. Next base: position 51,816,982 of record NC_090377.1, read on the forward strand.
ATGATGATTCTGATGAATTGGAGTGCCGTAAGTAAACTGGGATCTGACAAAACCTCGGAATATATGCAAAACTGGTTAGCATATATTGATTGTCAAAATACTAATCAGACATTCATTATGGCTATGATGTCCAGTTCATACTCACTTAGCAATTTAACATACGAACATACGAATTAGGAGCAGGAGTAGGCCACTCGGCCCCTTGATCCGGGTCCGCCATTCGACAAAATCATGGCTGATCTGATTCTAACCTCAACTCCACATTCCCGTCTACCCCCGATAACCTCTCACCCCCTTGCTTATCAAGAATCAATCTATCTCTGCCTTAAAAATATTCAAAGGCACTGATTGTACCGCCTTTTGAGGAAGAGCGTTCCAAAGACTCACGTCCTTCTGAGAGAAAAAAATTCTCCTCATCTCTGTCTTAAATGGATGACCCCTTATTTTTAAGTTCTAGATTCTCCCACAAGATTCACATCCACCCTGTCAAGACCCCTCAGAATCTTATATGTTTCAATCAAGTCACCTCTTACTCTTCTAAACTCCAGCGGATACAAGCCTAGCCTGTCCAACCATTCCTCATTAGACAACCTGCCCATTCCAGTTATTAGTCTAGTAAACTTTCTCTGAACTGCCTCCAACACTTTTACATCCTTCGTTAAATAAGGAGACCAATACTGATGTGGGGCTGGATTTTATAAGCTTGCCGCCGATCTAAGTGGTGAGCTTCAAAATTGGCGGCCCACCAGCGCAAGCTGCACGCCAAAGAGCCACCGCAATCTCAAGTGTGGCGACTCATTTAAATAGCTGGCGCAGACCTTTCCCCCTCTCCCCACCCCCCGATCACACGGAGCGGGTGGGCTGCGCACAGGCAATGTGATGCCATTTTTAAAGGGCTGTTAGCCCTGCCGGCTTATTTAAAAGATAGATTGAATTAAATTAAATAAATACATTTATTTTGCCCCTCTCCCACCCCCCCCAAAAACAATAAAATTAATTATTTGCCCTTCCCCCCCCAAAAAAAACACTTACCTTTACCATCTGACCTTCCTCCACTGCGCAAACTTTAAACTACAACCCTTCCCACCATCCCCTACACCCATGATGTTAATTTGACCCCGTCCTCCCATCTCGCACACTGATAAACTTACATCCTCTCCCCGCCCTACCAGTGTTGCACCTCGTTTCCCTAGATGGGGATCCAAAGGCATGGGTGTACTGGCCGCAGGGCCGTAGATCACAGCGGGCCATCAAGCCGAGGCGTAAGTATATTTAAATTAATTAATTTAATTGATTTAAATATTCAAATTGTGGTCCGGTCGCCCAGCGGTGGGGAGGCCGCCACGGTGCCTCACCGTCACCGGGAGGACCTGGCTGGGCGCTGCCGACATCGAGATCCGTGGCAGGCCTCATCCAGGGCCATCTTCAGGCCACCCCTGGCATGGATCCCGACGTCGAGGTCTCCTTAAAATCCAGCCCATGGTCTCACCAATACGCTATATAACTGTAGCATATCCTCCTTACTTTTGTATTCAATTCCCTTCGCAATAAATGATAACATTCTATTAGCTTTCCTAAATGCTTGCTGTACCTGTATACTAACCGATTGTGATCCATGCACTAGGACACCCAGATCCCTCTGTATCTTAAAGCTCTGCAATCTCTCACCATTTAGATAATATGCTTTTTTATTTTTCCTGCCAAAATGGACAATTTCACATTTTCCCACATTACATTCCATTTGCCAGATCTTTGCCCACTCACTTAACCTATCTATATCCCTTTGTAGTCTCCTTATGTCCTTTTCACAATTTACGTTCCTAACTATCTTTGTATCATTAGCAAATTTGGCAACTATACCTTCGCTCCCTTCATCCAAGTCATTTATATAAATTGCAAAAAGTTGAGGCCCCAGCACTGATCAAGGTGGCACACAACTCATTACATCTTGCCAACCAGAAAATGACCCATTTATGCCTACTCTCCGTCTCCCGTTAGCTAGATAATCATCTATCTATGCCAATATGTTAACCCTTACACCATAAGCTTTTATTTTCCACAATAACCTTTGATGTGGCACCTCAAAAAAATGCTTTACAAAAAAAGTACAATACATCCATTGGTTCCCCTTTATCCACAGCACATGTTACTTCTTCAAAGAACTCCAATAAATTGGGTAAACATGATTTCCCTTTCATTAAACCATGTTGACTATGCCTGATTACCTTGAATTTTTTGACGTCTATGATTGCTTCTAACATTTTCCCTCTAAGCTTAATAAAGAGGGAGCTACTGTTCAGAATTACCCTTTAGAAAGTATTACTTACATTCAGTATTTTGTGCTCATGGATCTCTTTTAATAACTTTCAATATATTCCAATGATGGATATGCTTTTTATATAATTCTCTAAAAGTCATTTTCTTCAAAGTGTTCAAATGCTTTTAAATTGTGCAGTTATTTCTGGGAATTCATTTGCTTCTCGAATTCTTTCTGAGACAATAGTCCATAACAAAGCTGTCATGTATTTGCCCCTAACGTAGGATGTGGATAATGCAGCTGAAAATTTGCAACCCTTCTTCAGTGTACTCCTACGTCAACTCTGACCGGGGTCTGATGGAACAGCCACAAATTTGGCTCAGGCTTGACTTATCTGGGTCCTTGCTTTCCATGGCAGTTTCTGCAGGACCTTATCAAGGGAAGAGTCTCCACCTTCCACAAGCAAGGTCAATAGTGTACAACATCATGCTGCTTCTGTCTCAGTCTTTGCCTCATATTTCTTATTGAACTCGGCTAAACCTCACTCCAGTCCCAAGAATATCAGAATGGCGACAAGGTAAAAGAAAACAGATAGTGAAAAACAGGAAACATTGCTTTCAGGTATGACATTTTGGAAGGTTTTTGTCTGCTTTTCTGAAGACAGTATTTTAAGTGGGAGACTGTGTTAGAGTGGCACACAGGAAGCTTGTACAGTGTATACACACATACTGATCTCTCCAAAATAACCATCCAATTAAAAAAATATATAATTTTGGATCATTGCAGAGAAGCTTCCTCTGAAAGGAACGCAAGCCTAGATTGTTGATTATCACTGCTTTGTCTATGCCCAACCTACCCGTCTGATGTGCATTCAGAGCCATCATCTGTATTCCCACATTGGCAAAAGTGACTGCGATGTTTCGAAGATGCGATGGCAGGTTTTGCGATCACAGATGGCACAAGGAAAAAGGACCTGCTTTTACACTGTGGAGGTGAAGAATAGAAGGTATCTTTGCGACACTTACGCCTGAGCAAAATGACTATGGCCGGAATTTTACGGATGGACGGGAGGCGGACTCCGATGTGAAAGTCAGTGGTGAACCCACTTCCGCCTAGCCTGGGGATCCGTCCCGTATTTTACGGGTCCCCAGGCTTTAATTATTCCAAGGTGGGACTTCCACCCACTTGATGGAGGAGGTCCTGACTCAGTGAGCTGCTGGCCAATCTGCAGGCCGGCAGCTCTTAGTCCCAGCAGCGTCATGGATCAAGGAGGGAAGGTAAGAAGGGGCATGCCTCACCTGGGGATTGGTCCTTCCCTGGTGAGGCTGGAGTGGTCGTTTGGGGAGAGGCGCTGTCTTGGGTCCCAGGGGTGGGTTGGGAGGAGGGGGCAGCCATGTGCCCGACTGCCATGCACCCCCCCAACGGGGCACGGCCTTTCACGTCCCCAGCACACCCGCTGGCCACGGGTAAAATACCCGTGGCAGCGGGCGAGGGCCACTTAAGTGGCCACTTAAAGGCCTTGATTGGCCTCATGCGGGCGGGCCATTTCCCACCCCGCGCCTGATGCCGTAAACCTGTTCAGAGGCGGAAGCAGGGCGGGTAGGCCCCCCAGAGCCTGCTGCTGAATTTTACGCCACCCTCACGCCACCATCCGACCCGCTGGGGCGGTGTAAAATTCCGGCCTATGATTCAACAAAAATGTGCTGACCACCTATTTTACACCCAAGAAAACTGCTATATATGGAACCATTTTCTTCTGACACACTAAGCAAGAAGGAAACAAGACAATTGACCAATATTGCATTTGATTGAAGCAACTAGCAAACAGATGTTACTTTGGTACATATCGAATGGGAAATCAAAACACACATAATCGAAGGTCGTCTTTCTAGTCAACTATGCCGAAAAGCAAGAAAGACAGAAAGCCGTCAGGGCTGTTGGAGTGAGCGCGATCACTATTACTGTCAGAGTCCAGAGCTACTGAAATTGGGCTGCCAACATTAACTACCACACTCCAAGTTCAACTCCTGTGAACACTATTCATTGCTTATGTGCCAGGAAATCGCCTGCAAAGCAACAACAGCTGTCTCACAAGCAGAGTTGCGACTTTTCCAAAGAATTTTTCCACTCTGGTGGTGCTTACCCCCCATCCCCGGTCAGCAAAATCAACGACTAAGACAAATACCAACAGAAGGGTGTCACGTATGCATGCTACAGAAAAAAGGTGAGGCGGATAACCCTGAACATACTTTTGTCCTCTCAGACATAGCAAACAGCCACGTGTGACAATGACCATTGGCTGCTTGGATGTAGATGCTCTCATAGACATATGAGCGTCTGTCAATGTCATGGGAGACAAAACATTCAACCAACTTCAGGATTGCCCTATTCTCTGCAAACCAGGGAATACGAAAATTTTCCCTTACAACAGTGACAAACAGCTGAAAATTCTCGGAACCTTTGAAACGCCATTCTCATTCAAAGGCACTAGAACGAATGTGAACTGTACGTAACCAGGTACGTGGGGAGATAGTGTGTGCAGCATATTCTATGCCTATCTGGAGAATGTGACATGCTTATCAGTTTCCACACAGCAACAGACTCGCACATGATTGTAGTCGCATACACGATTCCTTCACGTAACACAAACATTTTCAAACTGAATGCTAATTGCTTCACTGGTATTGGAAAACTGAAAGATGTTACATGTAAGCTGCATGTAGACCCTAATGTGCCCCCAGTTGCGTATCAATGGTGACGAATACCATTTCATGTCAGGAAACAGATAGAGAAGGAACTTCAATGTCTACCTGACCTTGACATTATTGAAAAAGTTGGGGATGAGCCTACCCCTTGTGTCTCACCTATCCAAGTGGTCAAGAAACCTAAGAGCGAGAACCAGATTAGAATCTGCGTTGCTATGCGATCACCAAACCAAGCCATACGAGAAAGACACTTGAGGCCGACAATCGATGATATAATAGAGAAAGTGAATGATGCTAAACTTCCAGGACCATGATTGAAATCAGCATTGACTTCCCAGATTTGTCCACAGGTGAACACCTACTTGTTTTTACTGATGACTACAACAGATTTCCAATCGTGGAATTAATTATGTCAACTTCAACGAAAGCAGTCATCCCAAATCTTGACCAGATCTTCGCCTTGTTTGGAATCCCTCAAATGGTAAGAAGAGACAATGGACCCCCATTCAACAGCGATGAGTTAGCAAATTCACAAACGATGCAGGGTTCACTCATCAGAATATAACACCCCGTTGGCCAAGAGCTAATGGTGAAGCCGAGAGATTTATGCAAACCTTGAAAAAACCTTGATATATACAGCTGCAGCTGAGAACTAGTCATGGGAACAAGAGCACTTTCTTCATAACTGCAGAGTGACACGTCACTCGACTACTGGAAAAACTCGAGCTACACACATATTTGCACATCCTACGCGCACACGTCTTCCTGAGCTACCCTGCGGAGCTAATGATCAACATGTATGTGAACGTGATTGAGAACAGAAGGATTGAATGAAAGTGAAATGAAACTGCAGAGCGAAACATGAAATTTAGAGCTATACTGCTAAAGCCATGAGATAAAGTACTTGTGAAACGTGATGGTCATGTTAGACAGAAAACAACCCGTTATGACATCCAACCATTTGTTGTGATGAACACAAAAGGATCAATGATCACTGCTAAGCCCAGTTCACAAATCATCACAAGAAACGCGTTAATAAAAGCAAAATGTTGCGGATGCTGGAAATCTGAAATAAAAATGAAGTGCTGGAAATACTCAGGTCTGGCAGCATCTGTGGAGAGAGAAACAGAGTTAACGTTTCAGGTCTTTGACCTTTCATCAGAACTGGCAAAGGTTAGAAATGTAAATGGTTTTAAGCAAGTGAAGCGGGGGTGGGGGAAGAAAACAAAAGGGAAGGTGTGTGATAGGGCAGAGGGCATGTAGTCCATCCCTACTTCTGGTCCAGAGGTTTACTCTGGGTATCAACAACTCAAGACTACCAAATTATTGTTCACACATAGCACGTTTATTCAGAATTCCAAAATCTTATCCTCAATAGGGATTATACTCATGTGTCCACGTAAGCTAGGCTACTTAGATTTTTCTGAGAGTCGGAACGGAGTGGATGATCAGTCCTCCCCTTCTGGTTCTCCAAGTAGCTGATCAGACTACTTTGTTCTGAGCTAGCTAGCCAGCACTTCGGAGCACACTTTCTTTATACCCTGTGTGATCAGCTCGGGATGGGCCGGACCTGACTACCCGATACACAGTGATTGGTTGGCTAGCTGTTGCTTAAGCCATGGGCGCGCTACGTCAGCCACAGTCGGTCAACCTTTCACCAGTTTTGACATCTGCTTGTTTTGGTAGCCTCATCCCTCAAGTTTCGACCACATCGCATAGCTAATTCTCTGTTCTCCAGCCCTTGTCTGATAACAAGATATTACCTCACTCAGCCGACCCCCGGTGTCCAAGCAACCAGCCTATATGGCACGTCAGTTACAAACTTAGCAATAGGTTAGACGTGCCTCCATCATGACCTTGCAGGTTTCAGTACATTCACTTCCCCTTTAGCAGTACCATTACACCACATTGCTCCTTCAGCACATCCCACTTCCCTGCTGTGGATACTTGTTTACACTTTTAGCCGCACACACTATCACCCCATGTACCAGGCTACATACAGTTCACAGGTTGGATGGTGATCGCCTACAGGCAGGAGAGATTAAATGACAAAGATGTCTTGGGGCAAAGGCAAAGGGAGTGCTGATGGTGTAGTGAATGACAAAGCATTAGTCCAGAGAGAGTGTTAATGGTAGAATAATGAACAGCTCTGTCCAAAAGCATAAACATAAAAAAAACAAGTATAAGACAGGCACGTGGTTAAAAAATAAAATAAAATAATAATAAAAAGGCCTGTCATGCTCTGAAATGATTGAATTCAATGTTGAGTCTGGAAGGCTGTAGAGTGCCTAATTGGAAAATGAGGTACTGCTCCTCGAGCTTGTGTTGATGTTCACTGGAACACAGCAGCAGGCACAATACAGAAATATGGGCATGAAAGCAGGGGTGTGTGTTGAAATGGCAAGCAACCGGAAGCTCGGGGTCATGCTTGTGGACTGAGTGGAGTTGTTCCACAAAGCAGTCACTCAATCTGCGTTTGCTCTCCCCAATGTAGAGGCGACTACATTGTGAGCAGTAAATACTGTATACTAAATTGAAGTAAATCACTACTTCACCTGGAAGGAGTGTTTGGGGCCTTGGATGGTGAGGAGAGAGGAGGTAAGGGCAAGTATTACACATTCTGTAAATGTATGGGAAGATGCCGTGGGAAAGGGATGAGGTGTCGGGGGTAATGGAGGAGTGGACCAGGGTGTCGCGGAGGAAACAATCCCTTCAGAATGCTGACGGGAGGGGAAGGGAAGATGTGTTTGGTGGTGGCATCACGCTGGAGGTGGCGGAAATGGTGCAGGATGATCCTTTGGATGTGAAGGCTGGTGGGGTGGAAAGTGAGGACAAGGGGAACCCTGTCGTGGTGCTGGGAGGGAAGGGAAGGGGTGAGGGCAGAAGTGTAGGAAATGGGTCAGTCACAGTTAGGGCCCTGTCAACCGCAGTCGGGGGTACCTCGGTTGAGGAAAAAGGAAGACATATCAGAAGAGCTGTTGTGGAAGGTTGCATCATCAGAACAGATGCATCAGAGACGGAGAAACTCTGAGAATGGAATGAAGTCCTTACAGGAAGCAGAGTGTGAGGAAGTGTACTCAAGGTAGTCATGGGAGTTGGTGGGCTTATAATGAATATGGACAGCCTATCCCCAGAGATGAAGACAGAGAAGTTGAGGAAGGGAAGAGAATTTATTTATTTTATTTAGAGATACAGCACTGAAACAGGCCCTTCAGCCCACCAAGTCTGTGCCAACCATCAACCACCCATTTATACTAATCCTACATTAATCCCATATTCCTACCACATCCCCACCTTCCCTCAATTCCCCTACCACCTACCTATACTCGGGGCAATTTATAAATGGCCAATTTATCTATCAACTGCAAGTCTTTGGCTGTGGGAGGAAATTGGAGCACCCGGCGAAAACCCACGCGGTCACAGGGAGAACTTGCAAACTCCGCACAAGTAGTAACCAGAATTGAACCTGGGTTGCTGGAGTTGTGAGGCTGCGGTGCTAACCACTGCACCACTAAGATGGACCATGTAAAGTTGAGAGAAGGGTAGAAATTGGAAGCAAAGTTAATGAAGTTTTCCAGTTTGGGGTGCGAGCAGGAAATGGCACTGATATAGTAATCAGTATACTGGAAAAAGAATTGGGGGAGGAGGCCTGAGTAGGATTGGAACAAGGAATGTTTGACATACCCCACAAAAAGACAGGCATTTAAATTCAGCACCCTTCTCTCACACCCACATTTCTGTCCTTGGTCTGCTGCAGTGTTCCAGTGAACATCAACACAAGCCTAAGGAACAGTATCTCATTTTTCAATTAGGCACTCCACAGCCTTCCAGACTCAACATTGAGTCCACTAATTTCAGAGCATGACTTGTCTTTTTTGTTATTATTTTATTTTATTTTTTAACCATGTGCCTGCCTTAAACTTGGATTTTCATGCTTGTGCTTTTGGACAGAGCTGTTCATTATTCTGCCACTAACACTCTCTCTGGACTAATGCTTTGTCTTTCACCACACCATCAGCACTCTCTTTGCCTTTGTCCCATTGCATCTTTGTCATTTAATCTCTCCTGCTCTCTGCTCTATCACACACCTTCCGTTTTGCTCTCTACCCCCCCCCCCCCCCCCAGCCCCATTCCCCACTTCACTTGTTTAAAACCTATTTCTAACCTTTGCCAGTTCTGATGAAAGGTCACAGCCCTGAAAAGTTAACACTGCTTTTCTCTCCACAGATGCTGCCAGACCTGCTGAGTATTTCCAGCACAAGAAATGTGTTATTCTTCAAAGCACTGAAAACACCACTTGTAAGCATTGAATCCAATTCCGACATCGGATGAACAACATGAGTCAAATGAGACTACACCTGATGTCAGACGATATCCTACTCATGAGGGAAAACACTCACCAAACTTAAGTGACTATGTTAGGAAGTGAACTATTTATGCTTATGTTTATTGTTTACATTTTGGAAACAAACCATTGAAATGTGCTGGGCTGAAATTTTTACTTCCGCCGCCATAATAGGCGCGGACGAAAACAATGGCGGTCCGCCTATGCGGGCTGCACGTCACAGAGCTGCTGTGATGTTAAACGCGGCGGCTCATTTAAATAACTGGGGCGGACAGCCCATCCAGATGACGTGGAGGGGGTGGGCTGTCTGTCCCCAACAATGGCGTCAGCTGCCTTTGCGCAGGCGCTGGTGCCATGTTTAAAGGGCTTCGAGCCCTACATTTCAATTTAAATATTTAAAGCTGGATTGATATAAAAAAATTAAATAAATTGATGTTGACCCTCTTCCACCCCCCCCAATAACCATAGAATTAATTCCTCGCTCTCTCCATCCCCCCGCTCCCCCCGTAAATACTTACCTTCTGCACCTGACCTTCCCCCCCACTGTGCACTGTAACCTTTCCCACTATCCCCATCACCAGTGAGATGGGTTTGGCCCTGCAACCCCCTCCCATACTGAGAAACTTACCTGCTACCCCCTCCCCACCAGTGTTCCCCCTCAGATCCCCGTCCGGGGATGCGAAGGCATGGGAGTGCCGGCCACCGGCACCAATATCGCTCTGGGATGGATGGCGGAAGCACGACGGTAATTAATTCATTTATTTAAATTAATGAACATATTCAAATTTGGCTCCCATCGCTGAGCGGCGGGGTGGCTGCCACAAGGCCTCACTGCTGCCGGCAATATCGGGCCTTCCCGGAGGCATTTTCCAGCCACCCCCCCGCCCCCCGCCATGACCCCCGACGTTGGGGTGTGGGGGGGATCTGTAAAATTCGCCCTGCTTCGTCTTTCATTTACTAATAAGGGAAGAGATGTCATGTTTTGAAATTGCACTTGACATATGGTTCACTTGAGGCTACCATGCACACATGAGCCAGCAGAGGGAGCTGAAAGAGAATGTGAAAGTGAAACAGAATAAAGAAGACTCCATTATGTTCAACATCATGCTGCTTCTGGCTCAGTCTTTGCCTCATATTCCTTACGAACCTTGGCTAAACCTCATTCTAGTCCTGAGAACATCACATGGGCCTGATGCCAATCGCCCTGGAATCACATCCTCAGTCTCTGTGCCATAGTCAATGCTTGCATACCTGCGTGGATTGCATTAATAAGATGATCTCCAAATGATCTTCTCACAGACTTTGGTGGGTCAACACAGGCAGTCACTGGTGAACAGAACATGACACTTATGCTGGATCCAAAGGCGTATGTGTTTTTGGGCCATGAAGATCAGGCACTTGCGTTTTCTTGTCGCACTGGCCTGCTGATGTTCCACCAGATTAGTGATGCAAGAACTCCCAGTACGTGATTCTCGACCATTTGGATGCGCGTCTTGATGGGGTTGGTGGAAGTTCTGCTTCTAACAAAGCCTATGAAAATTGTTAGGGAAGACTGGAAATTTTTGGTTTTCAGTCATTTAATCAGAAATCTGCCTATTTTCCTTTCTGAATTTTATTGTTTCACTACCAACTATCCTGTTCTCCTTTGTTGGGATGCAATACAATGAACAATAATCTCCTTTTGGTATCCCACCCAAGGTGAAAATATTTATCTGTGAGCCTTTATGGCAATTTTTGCCAAACTGTTAGATTGTGGGAAGGCCCTCACCCAAGCTCAGTTTTATCCTCATTTGATGTGCATGCAATGGCATTTTGGACAAAGGTTGCCAGATCAAAAGGGGATCCTTTTCTGATTTTTTTGTCTTCTCCAGGAACATTGAGGTCAATTGCAGTGCCCATACTGACACCTGACTGAGATCAGATAATTTAGTGTGGATTACAGATCTATTGCTGATCTGTGAGGCTCAATCATTCACTGGATAAACTTTCAGAGCCCCATTTTAAATGTTCCAAGTCACTGTTTGATGTGCTAGATAGCAATATGGAATGTAAATTAACAGCTCGTGGTGTAAGAAGTTATACCTTAAATTATGTGTAGCTGATTAGTTTCTGTACACCTGTTCTCAAAACATACCCTTCTATTGTTGCTTTTATGTTGGCATTGTTTTAGTTTGGATGTTGGGAAAATGGCTTATATAAGAATACTGATAGCAGTTTCCAGGTTATAAAAAAGTCATTACTCTCCAGGTTATAGAACTGACCAAATCTATGCCATGAGATCCAGGGCTTTTTAGCAATTACTTATTCCCTAAAACTTTGAGACAGTTGTTCACCACTGTATACCTCAACTGCAGTCATGGGCTTGATTTTCTGCCCATTCATAGTCCTTGGGTAGGGAATCTAGTTTTGTACATTAAAGGTTTTGAAATATTAACATTCTGGATGTTATATTTTGTATTACTAATTTAGAAATTCCCCTTTATCTTTACTTCACCGATGCTACATTTAATGATTTCAGCTCCACCTACCTGTACAGCAAACCAGTTCCAGTGTGAGGGAGATGGGGAATGTATTTCTCAAAGCTGGGTCTGTGATGATGAAGAAGACTGTGATGATGGATCTGATGAGCATCAGCAATGTTGTAAGTCTGGGGTTTTATTTTAACGCGTTTCATGTTCAGGAAATGTAGGTGTAAATTTGGAATTTGTGTATCCTTTTTAATTAATTTCGGAGGATCTGCTTTGACCCACTTTCACCCAAATCTTACTGAAATTTTCTTTCTGATCAATATAGATCTGAATGGTATATAACTTTATAACTGTTCTAGGATGCCACCAACACCATGATCAGCCTTTTGATCCTTGCAATTTAGAGGAGAGATGATCTTTTGCAGTGGGGACTGCCTAGTGCAACTTCTACTGCTAGAACTAAGATGATGCATCTTCTGCTTTGGAGAATCCCCACCCCTTACCACAGATATGTGGATATGGCACTTTTGTAGGATATGTGGTAGGAGAGTGATTTATAGATAGGAAAAGTAGCAGGCCATCTGTGTCCTACAGAAACCCCATGGTAGACGTAGAGAGGCAGAATAAGAAGATAGGAATATGCTCCAAAGGTTAAATTGTGAGGAGAGATTACACAATTCCCTGGAATTTAGAAGGTTAAGGGATGCTTAGACTGAAGCTTTCAAGATATTAAGGGGAACAAATAGGGCAGACAGGAAAAGTATTTCTTCTGATTGGGGAGCCTAGAATTAGAGGACGTAGCCTAAAAATTAGAGACAGGCCTTTCAAGAGTGAAGTTAAGAAACACACAAAAGGTAGTAAAAGTTTGGAACTCTCTTCCACATACGGCGGTTGATGTTAGGTCAATTGTTAATTTTAAATCAGAGGTTGATAGATTTTGTTAACTAATTAAGAGATATGGGGCCATCATAAGAAGGTTAAACATTATTAAAATAGAAAAGTTTATTTTTTAATGCATGAAGTACGCAGTTTTATTCATCTAATATTCTGTACATCACAAATGAAATTGTCATGAAATGACAGAGTAAGAACTTAATGCAGCTTTTAGGCAATTTCAATTCCTCACATGACAACTTTGATAGGTTATCATTTGTGATTTAATTCTCAATAAGTTAATATTTTACATTGAAAATGTCTTAGAGAAACTTATAATAGATTTCAATGAGAATTTATACTACTTACTACTATTTAAATTACAGAAATGTGGTTCGCTGCATAAATGCTGGAAACATGGGGCAGTTTAGGCTTAGGGTAAAGTTAGCATGTTCTTTTGTTTGGAGAACAAGATTAAAATGAGATCCTTGAATTTATAAACTCAAAAAAGTTACATAAAGAAATTTCTACTTTTTAGGGCTGAAGGACAGTTGAAATTACTGTTCATAATGGATTATTTATGTTCATCATGATAGCTCCAGAATGCAAACTGATCTGCAGTCTGTTAAACACATACCAGCTATTTCCAAATAGTTCCATATTGCCTTCTTTCATCAGTGCTTGGCATTACAGACCATAATGCAGAAGTTCGGGAAGTGTATCCAACATTGGTAATATTTTCTGTAGGATGCAAAGAATAATAAGCAATAGTTACAGTTACACAGCAAGAATTTGAACACACAGCCAGTTCATTTTTAAATATTTTAACTGCAGCTTTCCTGTTGCATTGCATTTATAGTTATCAATTAATGTCCCAAGAAAGACAGAATAAAGGTCCTACTACTCAGACCAATAACATATCTTTGTGTTTATCCAAAGAATACCCTTTCTCTCATGCATCATTATGAATGTTTTCATTTCCCGCACGAACTATCCTTGGAGTAAAATTGTCAACGTAATTAGAATTATAGTAGAATTAGGGTCAGTTTTATTCTGCAAGTTCATGCCATAAGATAATGGGTTAAAACTGCCAAACTCATTTCATGCATGGTCTTTACAGTCCACTGGGAGAAGAACATTTCTTCCTACCAGCTTAGGTTGGATTCAAATCCGAGATGGGAAAGGCAATTAATATTAGACCAAGATTCATTTTTTAAAGACATTTTGCTAAAGTTCAATTATAATTGAATTATGACTTCCCAGAAACATCACATCAACACCAGCAAGAATCAATTTTGGGATGATGTATCCATAATGTATTTTACACAGTTCAGGATCATTTATTGAAGGTCCAAAAAAGATAGCGAGCTGCTGGTATTAAATTTTTTAAAAATGTATTCATTGTCCTGACATTTGTGATTGAACTAAGTTTAGTGGACAGAAATTTGGACAGAAATTTAGCCCAACGCAATAGTGTTGATGCTTGAACAAGTGCGAAGGGATTCTTACTGTCTCATTACAATTTATGCCATTAGTAATGACTTTGGTATTCTTGCCACTGATTTGCTTTGGTGTCAGAAATCTAGTACTGCAGCTTTGAGGGGGAGACAAATTTACCCAAGTTGGGAGTTTAACACTTTGAATATGAGCAATAAAATTCCAACAAATATATCGAGCAGATCAATCTTATTTGTCTAAAATATATACAGAAAGTACTAGTAATACTGAACAGGTCAGGCAGAATCTGTGGAGAGAGATGAAAGGTCATTGACCTGAAACATTAACTCTGTTTCTGTCACCACAGATGCTGCCTGACCTGCTGAGTATTTCCAGCATTTCTGTTTTTATTTCAGATTTTCAGCATCTGCAGTATTTTGCTTTTATGACTTTATTTACCTGTTTTCTTACCATATCGCTCAATCTAATTGTCTCTTAAATCCATTGTACTATCCATTTCAGTGGCCATCCTTAAAAACTTATTCCAGTCAATTATGCTTTGGTTGCAAAGTTCTATTAAATTTCATTTTTTACAACTTACATTCGAGTTCCTAATTTTTAAGTGTGTCCCTGAACCTTTGCCATAGTAAACAAATTATTTCGATCACTTTTATCAATTCTCTCATAATCCTGAAAATTTCAATTAGGGCATCTCAAAGTTTCATCTTTTCTAAAGGAAAATAAATACAGTCTCCTAAACCATTTTTTCTGAACTTAAATTCCTGATACCTGGAATCAACTTTTCTTGCTCCTTTATGTGTCTATCAGTTGTAATAATACCCTTCCTATAACTGGATGATCAGTACTGCACACTGTATACCAGTGAGGTTTGACCAGTGCCTTAGATAGAATCAATAGCATTTATTTTTATTTAAATGGTGCTCCATCTATTTTCTTGGTCTTAGAGAGATACAGCACCAAAACAGACCCTTTGGCCCAACGAGTCCACACCAACCATCAACCACCCATTTACATTAATCCTATTTCCCTCTCACATCCCCACCTTCCCTCAATTCTCATACCACCTACCTACACCAGGGGCAATTTACAATGGCCAATTTACCCATCAACCTCCAAGTCTTTGACATGTGGGAGGAAACCAGAGCACTCAGAGGAAACCCACACGGTGACAGGGAGAACTTGCAAACTCCGCACAGGCAGTACCCAGAACAGAGCCCAGGTCGCTGAAGCTGTGAGGCTGTGGCGCTAACCACTGTGCCACTGTGCTGTCTTGTTACTGCAAAAGATGGTGAGGTAGATTTTCCCTCCATGCAGTTTTTGGGAAGTTGGCTGTCCAATCCTGCTAGCAGGAGGCTCAGTCCATTTTGAGGGCTGGGTCTTACTAACATAAAGCCACCCAGTTGAATCCTAAAATAGTATTAGGATCCTATTAATGTTATAGAATCCCTATTTAAACACCTAAATTAGCTGTGCACTTGCTTGAGGCCACCTACTCTGAGGACCCTGGAAACATGGTGAAGGTCACAGTGCCGGTGGGAACAAGGAGGTAAGTCAGTCGCCATAATTTCTGGGGCATGGCCTCCCTGTTTCTGTCTAGTGGGTGACCTCTAAATCTTCCCTCATGACTGCCAGTCCAATTCTTCCTGTGCAAAGCCAGGTTTTACCTAAAAGCAGATTAAAAATTATGATTATTGATACTCATGCCTAAAACAAGGCAGAAATTGAGGCCTGGTAAAGAATATTTTACTTTTTTTTTTAAAGAAGGGCATAATCTGTAGAAATGCACCACTGTACACATGCTCGAAGATCCAGTAAGTCAAATATAGGCTGCATATTCATTTCCACATATTAGCAGGAAATGATTTTAATTGTTTTGTGTTGTGGTGCAAGCTGCTATAAATTACTCTGCATAACTGACAGTATAAGGGAAAATTATTCCTGTTGTTTACATTTCATATTGTACAGGCTTGACTTGTTAATAGATTCCAACATGTAGCCAATAATGAATGGTGTTTAAGCTCTTTAAGAATGTAAAGTTCATTCTTGTTTTTAACATACATTTATTTCTTCTTTCTCTTTGTGTAGCTGCAAAGACGTGCTCTAGTCAACAGTATACTTGCACCAATGGAGAATGTATCCCAATTGAGTATAGGTGCGACCATGTCGATGACTGCACTGACGAAATCGATGAAAAAGGCTGTCGTAAGTCCTTGAATCCATATACTGCGTTTTCTTTAGCCTGTGCTCCTTTGGCATTTTAGTCAGCTTGTTAGATTAAGGGGCTCGCTGATGGAAGCAACTGACTTAAAATGCTCCTTGTTAATTGAAATTTGCAACAGGTTCTTCAATGGATGAGAGCAGATATTTAAATACGATGATGTGTTTGCAGTGATTTTTTTGGTCCTGTTTGTGCTACTGATGGCTATTATTAAGTTGGCCAGTGCTCATGGAAGAAAACCAGCTCAGTTCTGTATTTTAAATTTATGTTTATCATTGTTGATGGTGCTATTTGGTGTAATTTGACTGGGTGAATATTGCACATGTATGCCAGTGTAAAATGCTAGATTTTAATCACTGAGCTTATTAGAAGGGGTATGATTAGCTTTTGAAATTGGAACTTCAATTTCAATTTCATGCATAGCTGCATTTTAAGGTTTACCAAGCCAAAATAAACAAAAATGATCACGTGTAATGAACTGTAGAAGCCTGGGGTGGGAACATAACCGTTTTATGCAATTATTCCAATTAAGCAGCAAGGTACAATATACTGTACCTGACACAATTTCCTCTTAAGACCAGTGGTTTGATTGTCAGGCCATTGTAAAGGTTATCCATATTCATCCATGTCATATGGGTATGAAATCATTCTAAACTGTTCTGAGTTTGTAACAATGAGTGTACAATATTGATCTTACATTAGTCAACTGGCCAAATTTCTGTATTGTATTTGTTAACGATTACATACTGAAAAAAATGTATTATGGCTATTGTGCTGAAATATATTTTTATAAACAGAAAGTAATGTTCTCTGTAAACAATCCCTGAGACTGATATTCATGTTTTTTTTTCTGTGCTATTCCTGTTCGTCATTAAATGGTGTTAGTTGAATAATTTGAGGGTTTCCAATATTGGTGGTTTTGAAGGAAGAATAAAATAAAAAATCCTCCAAGAAAGATTGGTTAATATAGTTATTATAAAACCGTTCTTGAGAGCTCTAATTTGGAAAGACAGTATACTGTAAATGACATGATTTTGAAAAGTGTAAATGAGCAGAGACACCTTGGTGTCCACGTACACAAATCCTTAAATGTGGCTGGGCAAGTTGATAAAGTGGTTAAAAAAAAAGCATGTGGGTTACTTGGGTTTAATAAATAGAGGGCTAGAATATAAAAGCAAAAAGATCATTCTAGAAGTTTATAAATCACTGATTAGGCCTCAGCTGGAATAGTGTGGAAAATTCTGGGTACCAGACCTCAGGAAATAAATAAAGATGTTAGAAAGCGTGCTGAGGAGGTTTGCCAGGATGTTACCATGATGAGGAACTTCAGCTATGAGGAGAGGTTGGAAATATTCAGACTGTCCTCTTTGGAACAGAGAAGGTTAAGAAGAGGTCATTGACAAAAGATCTAGAGGGGAGATGAAGAGAATTTTTTTCACTCAATTGTTGGGATCTGAAAAAGTGGCGGCGGTTGATTCCATAAGGAATTTTAAAAGGGAACTGGACTGGTACTTGAGGATGAGGAACTTACAAGTTTACGGACAAAAAGTGGGGATGTGGGACTAAGCATGACTATTCTTTCCATGAACCAGCATAGGCACACTGGGCAGAATGGCTTCTTTCTGTCACGTAAATCTCTATGATTTTATGATTCTTGCAGATTCTGTTTTAGGATCCTGTCTAATTATTTTAATGTTTTAGCTATCCAAAATCTATAGTCCTACATTTCTTCCTGAATCATGAATTGATCTGATTCTTTTTTTCAATCTTTAATTCAGTATTTACTGGTGTAACTAGCAGCCTGGTCTATCTGTAAATATTTATGACACAAAGACGACATTACTTCAGTTATATTTAGGCTGTAAATATGCCCTCTGAACTTAGAATCACGTCTTTTGGTTTTCTTGACTTTGTTTTACGCCAAATACCTCTTTGCATTTGCTTTATTGATTATCCTCAAGACACAATTATTTGAACACAAACTTGCATCTTGTCTTCCTCTGTAAATATTTTAATATTCAAAAACCCAGAATCCTTTTTGAAGCACTGCTTAGAATTCTATCCACTGTCTTTATGTCTTTTTGTGAGTATTCTGACCAAACTAGATACAATGCTCTGAGAGTGATCTGACTAATGCTTTATTCTTACATTGCTTGTGATTGTCATCATCTTACCATCCTTTGAAGTTATTAATATTATTTGCACAAGAGAGGTGTATGATTTGGGCAACTGGATCTAAGAAATGAAATGAATATGAGCAAAAAGTGAGAAAAAAACAATCACTGATCACCAGCAACTGTACCAGAGGGTCAAGCTCAGGAGCTGCAAGAGGAGGAGGGGAAAGAGATAAAGGAGGAGGAGAAAGATGAGAGGGAATACCAGAGGGTTCTAGCTGGAAGCTCCGCACCTGCAGATGATGCTTGCTACCATCTAATTGAAGACTACTTTTGAGAGATACCCTCCATTATCAGACTTTGAAGCACTATTGCCACATGCCTTACTTTCCAGGATTGAGGTTCCATCAAGAACTCCACCATCTGCACTCTATCCTTTCATCACCTCACCATGAACAACACAATAGACAAGACCACCAAATCCACCACTGCATAATTAGCATATTCACCCTTTATCTAGTGCAAAAACAATGAAAACACAACATAACCAGCAGCACTTACAAATATTAAACTATTCACTCTGTTGTTAGCCTTAATAGCTATCCTATAAGTGTTCTTGTATGTTCTGGTGCATCTATGAAGTGCCACCTGAAGGACAGCAGCACGAGAGGTGGATGTCTCCTGAGATTCTGAAGACAGCAGCTCAGATGTCTGCCTGGGATGCACTTGAGAGGCTGTGGGCCATGGATGCCCCACCTCAGATTGCACCATCGCAGCATGGGCTTGAGCGGTTTGGGCCATCCGGCTGACAGGAAACTGTAAGGGCCCTGATGGAGTGGCAGGAAAGGGAGCAGGAATGCTATCATATGGAGAAAGGCCAGTATGTTCCTGCTCCACACCATTTCCTTGGGGTGTCTTTTCAGCCAGCCCATCACTGATCTGCTGGAGGACAGATCTATGGGTAGCTGAGACACTCTGAAGTCCCCTTCTACGGAGGAGCCCAAAGCTATCATGGAGCTGCCTGAGCTCCCATTGTAGCACTTTGTTGCTCCATGGAAGATGCTAGGAATGCAATGGAAGCTGTTAGGGCTTCCATTACAGAACTTTATTATTCTATGCAAGCTGTTTGGTGTTCCATGCAAGCTGCAATGGAAGCTGCAACCTCAGTCCTCAGGCACTGCATGAATTCGGGCTCCACAGGTTGCTGGATGGAATTGACAAGCCTTTCCACACTGGAGAATGTGTGTTCCAGGTTCTGCATCAAGTCTTGGGCCAAGCTGGAGACCAACTCCTCTGTTCCTGCTAGCCACAGACTGTAAGCTTTCAGGTATGCTGTCCATTGCACCAAGCATTTGGTTTATCAGACCCATCAACTGTCTTCTGAAGGTTGGTCCTATGAAGTCCTCATCTGACTCCTCCTCAACAGAACTAGTATGTAACCTTGCATAAAAACAAGAAATGCTGGAAATACGCAGCAGGTCTGGCAGCATCTGTGGAGAGAGAAACAGAGTTAACGTTTCAGGTCAGTGACCCTTCATCAAGGTACTGATGAAGGGTCACATGAACTGAAACATTAACTCTGCTTCTCTCTCCACAGATGCTGCCAGACCTGCTGAGGTTTTCCAGCATTTCTTGTTTTTATTTCAGATTTCTAGCATCTGCAGTATTTTGCTTTTATTATGTGACCTTGCACCCTGGCAAGGGGCCCCTGTGGTGTCCCTTCCACCCAGTGTGGCTGCTCCCACTAGTACCCACTCTGTGCAACTGTGATGATCTATGCTTTAATCTAGCCTCCAAGTAACACATGGTGGCAGTCTCTGATTTAGTGCCTGTGATAGTGGTAACAATTGATGCAGCACCATCTTCCTCGCTTTCCTCCTCCTCCTTTTCCTCTGGGGGTGGGGTGAGGTGGGGAAAGTGACTCTTTCTCCTCTTTCAGTCCATCTGGGGTGTGTCAAGATGGATCTTGCCCCTGGAAGCCTGCAGTGATAATGCTGGAAGGATGGAAAATTCAAGGGGTGAAGGCAACTGTTATATGTCAGACAAACCTTAAAATACTAAAAAAAGTCTGGTATTTTGCAGAGGTCTTTAGATGTTCAGATCATTTTGAGTCTTCACCTTTGCACAAAATGTACATTTTCTGCACAATACACATACATAGTATATGCATGACCTGTTAACTTCAGAGAACGTTAAGCAAATTAACAATTCATTTTCTCCTTTTCTTTCCATTTAGATTACCCTATTTGCACTCAAATGCAGTGCTCAAATGGAGCCTGTTACAACTTGAGTCAGCATTGTGATGGAGTGCTGAACTGCAGGGATGGAACAGATGAAAGCAATTGCAGTATGTTCTGCTTTTCTGATGCTTAGATCCTAAATGCCTGAATGTAACAAATCACCTGTTAAAGACACTGATATGCAGACATACTGAAACACAGACCATGCCTGAAACAATGTAATCTATCCTCTGTAGTTCAAAAAAAAATGAAGAAATGTGTGTTGCAACAAACCTAATCAGAAGAATTTCTTATCTACTCATCGAGACTTGTAAAGTAGTAATTAAGTAGTAATTATCACAGGGATCAATGGAAATTAAAATTGGGTGCTTTCTATAATCAGTGGCTGATCCATTTTTAGTTTTATGCTTAGGTGTTTGATGCACAATTTGCAGAATGCAGAAGAGCAATTCATCATTTCTATCATACTGGTAATCACACGTAAATGATATACCAGTGTGTTCGACATGAATTATGCTATTGTGTCATGAATTTGCAAACACACAAATATTTGGCTTAACCAGTCTGTATTGGTGCTTATCCTCCACATGAACAGTAGCACTAATCTCATGAGGACACTCTGTTCCCATATCCCTTTATTACCTCTTCCTTTAAACACCTCTCGAATCCATTCTTCAAATATTGACATGGTCTCTGCTTCAAGCATCACCTCTAGTAGTACATTCCATAACTTCACAGAAAAAATGTAAAGTTGGCTACCTAATCCAACAAAAAATGTGTTGTTGACACCTCCTTTCAAAAAATGATTGGACCTCCCCCATACTTGAGCAACAATTGAGTTTTTATTACACTTCATTCACCTGATCACAGTGGGACTTTTAGCTATTTTATCTGAGTGAACATTTGAATTATCCTATCCAAGAAGGGGTGAATGTAATCACTAACTTCATTACCTGAAGTTTGATAGTCACAGCATCATTTGTTGGCTTCTCCCAATGTTGTGTATTAGTGCGAAACAAAATTCTGATTTGTGTACAATTACAATTGCGCTTGAGTTGCTAAAGATGATAGAAAATCATGCCTGGAAGTAAGAATAGAATATTGCAAACCATTCAGCCTTTAACCCTCATAAGTATTAGAGTAAATTCTTGACATGAAGATTTCTTTTTTCAGTTTTCTCTCCCCCTTTCCTAAAATTGTTGCCTCACCAACATGGTCATTCTTCACTTGTGACAGTGATATTAGATAGCGAGGGTTTGTGAGTTATTCAACTATGGATCCTGTCCTCAACTGATGGTCTCACATGCATACTTTTTAGCAGGGGTTACTGAACAATATTCAGGGGTGGGAACCCAGCTGATTATTTCCATTCACAGTGCAGAACATTTAGGCCAATTATATTTTCCCACTTAGACCAGCTAACCCAGCATAATCTGCAGTCCTGCCTGATCAAATGGCTCAAAACCTCACTGGGTGCTGTACTTATCTATCAAGCCATAGATGGTAAAACTGCATGAGTTACAAACTGAAAAAATTTCCGAAAATAATGTGAATACTGTATTTGTTTTCCCCCTTTCTTCCTCTCCCCGAACCTTTCCCTAATCTCTTTTCCAAACCTTTGCAGCTCAGAGATGTAGCAGTGATCAGTTTCAATGTGCCAGTGCAGCATGTATCCCACAGATATTTGTATGTGACCATGATGATGACTGTGGAGATAGGAGTGATGAGCAAAAATGTGGTAATGTATTCCTTTTAATTTTCTGGAAACAGTTGTTTCATTCTATTCTACTATTTATAGTAAATTAGAACTGTTCAGTACAAGCCTGGTGAGTATTTGGTACATGGTTAGAAAAGGTTAAAAATTTACTGTAGGCTAATTGGATGCCTATAATTTAATTTGGGGCAGTAGTGTCTCATTTTTAAAATGCAGCTTCAAAGCCATCAACTAAAATATTGAGAGACTATGGCATGCATAGTGGTGAGATTGAAGCCTGATCTATGTCATGTTTTTTATACTTTGTTTTAGATGTAATAATATTTGTAGTGACTCATTTGCAGCCCAGATACAATTTTAATGATTTTTTAAAAGTGAATTTTGTGCCTATCAAGATGAACTACATTAGTATTGGGCATTCCTAGGTCAAGTATAGAAAAGTTAGAATGCAAAAAAACACTTTTCTCTGCCCCAGTGTTGAGCTGTAGAGTAACATCCTCTACTGCATCAGTCTGTTGTTTCAAATTTCTCTTTTGTAGCAGTATCCTTTATTGTGG
Organism: Heterodontus francisci; assembly: GCF_036365525.1. Lineage (NCBI taxonomy): Eukaryota > Metazoa > Chordata > Chondrichthyes > Heterodontiformes > Heterodontidae > Heterodontus > Heterodontus francisci. The sequence goes on from NC_090377.1 coordinate 51,839,931, forward strand.
GAATGGTAGCATAGGGGTTATGTTACTGGACTAGTAATCCAGAGACCTGGATGACTGTTCTGGGGAACAGAAATGAGTTCAAATCCCACCATGGCAACCGGTGGCATTTAAATTCAATTAAATAAGTCTGCAATAAGAAGCTACTATTAGTAATGGTGAATTGAAACTACTGTTCTTTTGTTTAAGGAAAATCAATCTGTTTCAATAATGTCCTTTAAGATACTTACTGGGGTTGGCCCTCATGTGACTCCAGACCCACAGCACTGTGTTTGACTCTTAACTTCCCATTGAAATGGGCTAGCAAGTCACTCAGTTGTATCAGACCGCTACAGTAAAGTGAATAAGAATAAAACCTGTCAGACCACCTGGCATCAACCTAAGCACCAGACACAACAAAGGCACACCCTGCCCAGTTGACCCTGCAAAGTCCTGCTCACTAACATCTGGGAACTTGTGCCAAAGTTAGGAGACTTGTCCCACAGACGAGTCAAGCAACTACCTGACATAATCGTACTCACCGAATCATATCTTACAGCTAATGTCCAAGACTCCTCCAGCTCAATCACTAGGGGTGGCGGTACGGTGGTAGACAGTCAGGAGGGAGTGGCCCTGGAATGGGCAATAAATGCTGGCCTTACCAGCGAAGCTCACATCCCAAGAATGCATTAAAAAAAAAGTCCTCAACGTTGACTCTGGATCCCATGAAGTCTCATGGTAGCAGGTCGAACATGGGCAGGGAAACCTGCTGCTGAGTACCACCTACTGCGCTCCTTCAACTGATGAATCAGTACTTCTTCATGTTGAATACCACTTGGAAGAAGCACTGAGGGTAGCAAGGGCACAGAATATACTCTCGGTGGGGGACTTCAGTGTCCATCACCAAGAGTGGATTGGTAACACCACTACTGAACAAGTTGACCAAGTCCTAAAGGACATATCTGTCAGTGTTGGCCTGCGCAGGTGGTGAGAGATCCAACAAAAGGGAAAAACCTACTTAACTTCGTCCTCAACTGTTGCAGATGTGTCTATTCATCTCCGTATTGGTGGGAATGACAACTGCACAGTCCTTGTGGAGACACAGTCTCATTTTCACACTGAGAACACCCTCCATTGTGTTGTGTAGCACTACCACTGTGATAAATAGGATAGATTCAGCACAGATCTAGCAGCTCAAAACTGGGCATCCATGAGGCGCTGTGGGCCATCAGCAGCAGCAGAATTCTAGTCCACCATAATCTGTAACGTCACGGCCCAGCATATCCTGTACTCTACCATTACCATCAAGCTGGGGAACCATTTCTGGTTCAATGAGGAGTGTAGGAGAGTATGCCAAGAGCAGCACCAGACATTCCTAAAAATGAAGTGTTGACCTGGTGAAGCTACAGAGCTAAGTGATCACACAGTCATGTCACAGTCAGTCGTGAGTGGTGATGGACAATTAAACAACTAACGGGTGGAGCAGGCTCCACGAATATCCTCATCCTCAATGATGGTGGAGCCCAATTAGTGAGTGCAAAAGATAAGGCTGAAGGCATTTGCAATCATCTCCAGCCAGAAGTGCCATATGGATGATCAATCTTGGACTCCTCCTGAGGTCCCACCATCACAGATGCTATTCTTCAGCTAATTTGATTCACTCCACATGACATCAGGAAATGGCTGAGTGCACTCAATACAGCAAAGGCTATGGGTCCTGACTACAGTCCAAAATGGAGCGAGTTGAAGACTAGTGCTCCAGAGCTAGCCGCACCCTAGCCAACCTATTCCATTAAAGCTACAACACTGGCATCTACCCAACAATGTGGAAAATTGCCTGAGTATGTCCGGTTCACAAAAAGCAGGACAAGCCAATTCTGGCCAATTACTGCTCCATCAGTCTACTCTCAATCATCAGCAAAGTAATGGAGGGTGTCGTCGACAATGCTGTCCAGTGGCACTTGTTCACCAATAATCTGCTCAGTTGGGGTTCCGCCAGGACCACTTGACTCCAACTCATTACAACTTTGAGCCAAGTATGGACAAAAGGGCTGAATTCCAGAGGTGAGGTGAGCGTGACTGCCCTTGAAATCAAGGCAGCATTTGATTGAGTGTGGCATCAAGGAGCCTGAGTAAAATTGAAGTCAATGGGAATCGGGGGAAACCCTCCATTGGCTGTAGTCATACCTAGTACAAAGGAAGATGGTTGTGGTTGTTGGAGGCGAATCATCTCAACCTCAGGACATTGTTGCAGGAGATCCTTAGTGCAGTGTCCTAGGTCCAACCATCTTCACCTGCTTCATCAATGACCTTTCTTCCATCATAAGGTTCGAAGTGGGGATTTTTGCTGATGATTTGACAGTGTTCACTTCCATTCACAACTCCTCAGATACTGAAGCAGTCCATGCCAAAATACGTAAGAGCAAAATACTGCGGATGCTAGAACTCTGAAATGAGAACAGAAAGTGCCGGAAATACTCTGGGTCTGGCAGCATCTGTGGAGAGAGAAACAGAGTTAATGTTTCAGTTCTGTGACCCTTCATCAGAATTGACAAAAGTTAGAAATGTAACCGTCTTTGAGCAAATGAGAGGGGCGTGGGGGGGGGAGGGGCGGGTAGTTGAAGTAGAACAAGAGGGAGGATTATGATAGGATGGAGGGGAGAGAGATTAAATGACAGATGTCATGGAACAGTGTGCAAATGGAGTGCTAACGAGTTGTAGTAAAAGACAAAGCACAAGTCCAGAGAGAGTGCTAATGGCAGAATAATGAACAGCTCTGTACGAAAGCAAAAACATGAAAAATAAGTTTAAGACTAGCACATGGTTAAAAAATAAATAAATACAATTTTAAAAGTATATATATATATATATACATAAATAAAAATTAAAAATGCCTTCTGAACTCAATATTGAGTTCAATAATTTCAGACCATGTGCCCCATTTTTGTTTGTTTGTTTATTTATTTATTCAATATTTATTTATATATATATATATATATATACTTTTAAAATTTTATTTATTTTTTAACCACATACTAGTCTTAAACTTATTTTTCATGTTTTTCCTTTCATATAGAGCTGTTCATTATTCTGTCATTAGCACTCTCTCTGGACTCATGCTTTGACTTTCATTACAACTATTTAGCATTCCATTTACATTCTGTTCCATGACATCTGTGATTTAACCTCTCCCCCCTCTGTCCTATTACAGTCCTTCCTTCTTGTTCTACTTTCCCCCCTCCCCCCTTGCATTTGCTCAAAGACTGCTACATTTCTAACTTTTGCCAGTTCTGATGAAGGGTCACAGACCTGAAACGTTATCTCTGTTTCTCTCTCCATAGATGCTGCCAGACCTGCTCAGTATTCCCGGCACTTTCTGTTCTCATGCCCACATATAGCAAGACATAGATGACATCCAGGCTTGGACTAACAAATTGCAAGTAACATTCCTGCCAAACAAGTGCCAGTTTCCAACAAGAGTGAAGTGTTCTGCTGTGATTAACTCACCTCCTGACTCACCAAAGCCTTGCCACTATCTACAAGGCACATGACAGCAGTGTATGGAATACTTTCCACTTGCCTTAAGGAGTGCTACTCCAACAACATTCAAGAAACTCAGCACCATCCAGGACAAAGCAGCCTGCTTGATCAGCAGCCCATCCACCATCTTCAACATTCACTCTGTCCACCACTGATGCACAGTGGCAGCAGTGTGTACCATCTACAAGATGCACTGCAGCAATGCACCAAGGCTCCTTCGGCAGCACCTTCCAAACCCATGACTTCTACCACCTAGAAGGACAAGGGCAGCAGATTCATGGGAACACCACCATCTCTACAAGTTCCACTCCAAGCCACACCCATACTGACTTGGAATATATTGCCGTTCCTTCACTGTTGCTAGATCAAAATCTTGGAACTCCCTTCCTAACAGCACTGTGGGTGTACCTACACCACATGGATTGCAGCGGCTCAAGAAGGTGGCTCACCACCCCCTTCTCAAGGGCAATTAGGGATGGGCAATAAATGCTGGCCTAGCCACCGATGCTCACATCTCATAAAAGAATTTAAAAACCTCTATCACCTGGAAGAACAAGGGCAGCAGGCGCAAGGGAACATCACAACCTGCAAGTTCCCCTTCAAGTCACACATAATCCTGACTTGGAAATATATCACCATTCCCTCATTGCCTCTGAGTCAAATTCTTGAAACTCCATACCTAACAGCACTGTTGTGTACTTATGCCACACAGACTGCAGCGATTCAAGAAGGTGCCTCACCACCACCTACTCAAGGGAAATTATGGATGTGCAATAAATGCTGGCCTTGCCAACGACGCCTACACCCCATGAATGAATGAGAAAAAGAAATTGCAAATTAATATCAATTTGGGGCAGTTTTGTTCTGTGGGCCCATGCATACTAAAATCTGTTTTAAGATCTTTTCATCTGAAGAGGCTGAATGTTTCAAAATTTCTCTATAATTAATCAGAAAGTCCATGTAAGTATGGAGTTAATTAAGAGTGCTTCAGTTTTTGGAGTTGAGTCTGCTGCACTCACGATCCCTGGCCAATGAAAGGTTATATGACAGGACTCTGATGCTACTTAACCCAACCTGTTCCCTCATGATTCATTAACACACTCTTTCCTGTCTCGCTCAGTCCTTGTGGGAGGTGCCACAATAGAAACTGAGAGATGCTGTAACTGACATTTGCAATGTATAGCAAATGTTCAGCTTTCACTGATTGAGAGCCATTCTTATGAATGCAAATATATAAATCAGTCTGTGAAAGGGAAAATTTGTAGGCCAATTGAGCAAAGGACCTTGAATTGGAGCATAAATTTACAGGTCGAAATGTGCTGTGTTTAGTTTATTTTTAATTACTTTTAGATAGTCAAAAAGTTGCAAAAAGCAAAAATGTGAGTAATATTCATAAAGTGCTGTTTTGATGGAAAAATACATTCTACAACTGTGAAGGGACACTATTTTAACATTTTAGATATGATAACTTCTAATGATAATGTGGTGATACTTTCTTGTGTTTTGCAGTTTATTCAGGTTGCGCAGGAAATTATTTTACCTGTCCCAGTGGCCATTGCATTCATCAGAATTGGCTCTGCGATGGAGATGATGACTGTGGAGATAATGCTGATGAAAGTGGATGTGGTAAGAATGTGGGCTGTCAGTGAGTTTATTAAAGTTTAAATGAATCAGATTGGTAAACTGTTGAATGAGGATTACAGAATCTAAAAATTGTGCACTCAACCTTGAATTATAGATTGAGCAATGTTCATAGTGCCAGCGGAATGAGTGACCTTTCAGTCGTTTGGTTGACTGCATCATTGTTCCTTTCATGGAGCTCATCGAAAGTAATATAGGAGAGGGGGACTCAGGTGTGGGCAGGGGGTTAAATCCCCAGAAATGACGTGTTGGGAATCCAGCATGATCCCACCCACTTCCGGATTTGACTGGGGCAGGTTTGCAAACGAGTGGGGAACTGCTGTGCAGCCGTTGAGAAATTCATTAAAATATGCAAACAGGTAATAAACTTTGAATTTAACCTTGCATTCTGACTTTAACAGGCAGCACATGGGTTCCCCAAACTGTTTGCATTTCATCAGGGTCAATGAGGCAAGTGCAGAGTGGGAGTGCTTCTTCAGTGAAACTGACGGGCTGGGAAGCCTTCAATTAGTGAAACTGAATAGCAGTAGCTGAATCTGAAGAGCTATAGGCGAGAGGCTGCTGCTTACAGCACTTCTAAAAGTGTTCTCTAACAGCTTGACAGGTGATCTCCAACTTCTTGGAAGTCAGTTCACCTGTCTTGCACTTCACTCATCTTGATTTTCACTTCCCTGCTGCCAGCCTTAATGGTGGCATGGGAAGTGCTTATGCAACTCTGCTGAATGCAAGAGGAGCAGCAACACCAACTGCAGCTGCAGCACCAGCAACAGCTTCCTTCTCCTCAGCCACATGCCATTCCACAGGACAGAGGGGATGGACACAGAGTTTTAGCTCGAAGGAAGCGAGAGTCCCAACACAGGGGCTACAAGCAGAGGATCAGCTATCTCAATATGTGTGAGCATCGATGCCTCAGGAGGCCAAGGCTTTCATGGCAGGTCACTGCTGACATCTGCAGTCTCCTGGGCCAAGAGATCCCTCCCAGTGGATCAGAGGCACATGCATTGCCAGTAGTTGTCAAGCTGGCTATCACTGGAGGGCCCCCAACCCTCTTTCTGGTTCTCTGCCTCTCCCTGGAGTTCTGCGCTCTCCTCTGCAAGGAGAGACAGCAGAGAGTTATGAATGTGAGAAATAGATTGTGTGGAGAGGAGGGAAGGACAACATTTGTGGATGGCGACTGTGAGGCATGGGTGCAAGATGGCACAAAATGAGGGTGAGTGTAAATGTTGGTAGTTCAAATGGGGATGTGAAGAGGTGCCTGGAGAGAGAGGGATGAGTGAAGCTGCAAGGTGTGCTGGTCTGAGAAGTGTTGTGCACCAGAATGTTGGGGCTTGGCAGCTGAAAGCGTTATGCTGCTCACCTTTCCTGCCATCCTGAGGTCCTCAAACCTCTTGGGGCACTGTCTCCAGGTTCAAGGAATCACACTGCTGCTGCTCACTTCCTCAGCTGCTTCCATCCACGGCTGCCTGGTTTGAGAAGCTGGCCTCTTTCTCCCATCCTTGGCCAACATCACTTCGCTTCAGTTCCTCAGATCCCACAGCAGGACCTGCAGGCATTATTGAGAAAGTCCAAGACTCTGGATAAGGTCAACTAATAACTGTTTGCTATTTACACATTACTATATACACTCTCCTCATGCCTCTTAAGCTAGCATCCTTCGTGCTGCTACCGCTTCTTCCCCAAAGCCCATTACCATGTGACTGTTACATCATCATTCTTACTGTGGGAGGGGTTGCTCTCACTGTCTCCAGCATTAACCCTTTACATCCTTACACCAGTAATATCATTATTTTCACTGCATTTGAATTTTAGTTTTTCAGGCTCTGCTTAATGTACATAATGTATTTTCAGATAGTTCAACGTTTGCTTAATCCACTACATGTTTCATGCTGTGCTCCTACAGATTTTAAAATATATTTCTATTTACATTTTCTGACCAGAAAGGAGGGAAAAGGAGGACTGTTCACCAAGAGAATGGACTTGTCCGAGTTCCCGGCACTGTATCCCTCTCAACAAACTATGTGATCAGATTCAGGACTGTTCTTTTGGTGAAGATGAAACAAACACCACAGCAGGCAACAACTGCAGTGAGTAGTCTGAGGACATGGAGCGAAATTTTTGTCCTTACTGTTTGGGCAGTAGTCTGACGGAACAAACAGCCCACCCTTTATCGAGCCTGTTTAACTTTCTTTCCATAGAGATCAATGGAATGTAAATCAGGTGGGTTCTACAACAGGCAAGTGATCCATTCCATTAGATTACTGCCCAGGTGGATACTTGACGAAGACAAAGGGCTCCTGCCCTTGCTACTCGACTGACTATAGATACCACTATAGATTGCTATTTTGATTATTACTACTCCAGAACAAAACAGCCTGCTTTATTGGCACCCCATTTACCACCTTCAACATTCACTTCCTTCAACAGTGGCAACAGTGTGTACCATCAAAAAGATGCACTGCAGTAACTCAAGGCTTCTTAGCACCTTCCAAACCCATGACCTCTACCATCTAGAGGGACAAAGGCAGCAGATGCATGGGAACATCGCCACCTGCAAGTTCCCTCCTAGCCACACAACATCCTGACTTGGAACTATATCTTCACTGTCACTGAAACTCCCTTCCTAATACCACTGTTGGTGTACCTACACCCGAAGGGCTGCAGTGGTTCAAGAAGGCAGCTCACCACCACCTTCTCAAGGGCAATTAGGGATAGGTAATAAATGCTGGCCTAGCCAGCGACGCCCACATCCCATGAATGAAAAAATAAAAAATACTGATCCACATGAAAGGCCCAAAATCCTTTATTATTATATCTTAATTTCAAAGGGAGCTCTTCACACATTCAACCAGATTGACATGTGCTATAAGGTCTTGTCTCACCCACTGTAAATCAAACCTGATAAGTGTGGAGTCCTGTGCCTATCTTTGAGTCAATGGGGCATGGCTTACCTCTTAGCACGGCAGACTCTGGGCTGGATTTTACCAGCCCTCTAGGAGAGGCTGGGAGGCTGGGGTGGACATAAAATGACAAAGGAAGGCAAGATGTGGCATGCCTGTTGCCTTCCCGACACCATGAAATTTTACTGGGACGGCCGAGCTGCCCAGAGGCTAAATGAGGCCCTTAAGTGGTCAATTAAGGGCCACTTAAAGGCCTCTTCCCATTGCTGCCAGTATTTTACCAGGAGCGGAGGATGGTGGGGGCGGGGGGGTGCCCTCCGCTGCATGGGGGTCCAGTAAAATCTAGCAGCTTCCCTGTGTTCTCAGGGCATAGACCTCCTGATCAGACACCCTGTGGTCCATGGAGGGTGCTTCTGGCGGCAAGGGCTGCCCCTGCTGAAAGACCCTCACTAACGACCTCTCCCCCACCCCTGGCTGAGGCCTGCTTGAGCGGCCCTGGCGAGCCTGACCCACTTACCTTAATTCGGGGCCACATCCAAGGCTGCTGCTTTGGTCTCCTGCAGTAACAGCAGTGGCCACTGCTCCCAGTGGTGCTGGGACTGCTGAGCTGCCGGCCCTCTGATTGGCCAGCAGTTCTTGGGGCGTGATATTGTCCCTTAAAGGGGACAGCATCCATGACGGCAGGCAGTTAATTGCATGCCCGCCATTTGAATTTGGCTGGAGGTCCAACGAATGGCCAAGGTAGGGTGGCCCTGGCCCCACTTTCTGGCCTGTTGCTGGGACCCCTGCCACCAAAATGAAATTCATCCCTCTGTGTCTACATTTTTCCTATCAATCTTGCATTTTTTGAGAGTTTTTTTTCACAAAAATGAGGAGATGTAACATCTTTATATTCCATTAGGTGTTACTTAAGCAATCTAAGTCAGGGATGATAGTTTCTCATACAAGTAGGGAAGGTTTGTAGTGTAAACATGGTCTTATTTAGGACCTTTTATGCTTTTAATTGCTTTGTTGCCATCAGACGATTTTAATGCCAAAATTATCTGGGAACTTCCATGGCCAGAAGACCGGATGGTTACTTGATTTAGATCCATTTTACAGCCATTTCTCAGCATTCAGTTCCACTACAGACATCTATTTTGTGTGGACAACCTTTAAGCCAAACTCCATTTTGGACACATTTAAGGCACTTACTTACTTACTGAAACATCGTTGCACAAGCATCAGTCACTCTCCAGTACCTCACCACCTCACCATTTCAGCTGTGATCAGCTACCTCAACACAAACTAGCACAGAGATTTTATCTTTGAGTTATAGGATCTACATCATTAGCATCCTTTGGGAAATTTTCAAGATGTAGATCCTATAACTCAAAGATAAAATCTCTGTGCTAGTTTGTGTTGAGGTAGCTGATCACAGCTGGAACGGTGGTACAGGGTTAAAATGAACTGCAGCGTTCTGGGTTAGGGAGGGAAAAGCCCGTAGGGTTTCTGCTCCTAATTGCTATTCTCCTCCGAGAATGCCAGTGAAGACATCATTGGTTTTTGTTGTACTGTCCTCCACAGTTGGGTAGTCTGCCAATGTTCACTCACCTATGAAAAATGGTCACTGGGTGAGGTACTGGAGAATGACTGATGCTTGTGCAATGATGTTCCAGTAAGTAAGTAAGTGCCTTCAGGAGAAGAGGGGAGGAAATTGGAGAGACAATGAGAAAAAAATATTTTAATACAGATTGCTTGATGTCTGCAAGCATTCTCGGCCAAAAATATTTTGCCCATCACTTTAATATTAAATTGGCAAGGTATAAAATAAAGCCATTGTTCAAGTTTGCCTCTCATATTGGCACATTTTATATGCGGTATTATCTTCTAGATAGTAATCCTCAGTCCATTAGAAACCTAGCAGCTACTGGTACAAAATAATGTTCTGTTCCTTGTCAGTTAACAAACAAGGTATCACCAGTGTTAAGAGAAGTTCAGTTTGCAAAATAAATGCAAGACCACACATGCTTACAGCTATTTTTATTTCAATTTCTAAAACTTTGTCAGAAGATATAAGAAAATCAAACCAGTTGATTATAATGTTACCAAAGTGTTTTATTTTGTTATTCAAAGTTTCCCCTTAATCCTATTATATATTTGTTTTCATTTAGGTGTAATTAACTGTTCTGCTTTAAGCTGTGAATATCGCTGTCATGCTTCCCCATCAGGTGGAGTCTGCTATTGCCCATTAGGATTTGTAGTGAACACTGATGGTCGTTCCTGTGTTGGTGAGTGCTGCAAGTATTCCAGGAATTTTTAAATAATTCTGTCTGGTGTTGATGCTACTGTATATGCTAGGCTGCAAGGAAAATTAAGTGCTTTTAAATATATAGGGTTTGAATATCTATGGGGTAGCCATCTGATATAAATGGCAGTGACCTCCAATGCTGATTTTGCAGGATCAGGAGTTGGTTACTTTATTAGCATGAACTGGAGTCCCCACCCAACCTGAAGCGTATTTTGTGGTCCACAAGTATGAAAAATGTGGCAGAGTGAGCTGGATACTAGATGAGGTGGTGGGGAATGTTGGGAAGAAGTGCTATATGGCCCATCAGTCCCATTTATTGTTGGCTAAAGAAAACAATAACGTTTTTACATTTTTGGGAGGTTCAGGTATAACACATGACTGGCCTTTCATGTGACCCCCATTTAAGCTAGATGGTGATTTGATAAGCTGGCTCTTACTCGGCATTCAGTCCTCTGGTCCAAGGCCACTCGGCGGCACAGTGGCGCAGTGGTTAGCACCGCAGCCTCACAGCTCCAGGGACCCGGGTTCGATTCCGGGTACTGCCTGTGTGGAGTTTGCAAGTTCTCCCTGTGTCTGCGTGGGTTTTCTCCGGATGCTCCGGTTTCCTCCCACAAGCCAAAAGACTTGCAGGTTGATAGGTAAATTGGCCATTATAAATTGTCACTAGTATAGGTAGGTGGTAGGGAAATATAGGGACAGGTGGGGATGTTTGGTAGGAATATGGGATTAGTGTAGGATTAGTATAAATGGGTGGTTGATATTCGGCACAGACTCGGTGGGCCGAAGGGCCTATTTCAGTGCTGTATCTCTCATCGAAACTCCCAAGCTGGGAATGTCCTCCCTGGCACAATCTCTGTCACAATCTCTGTTACATCACTGTTCTTGTTTGGAATCAAAAGCCCTCATGGAAACTGCTGGGTGAATCAGAACTCAGTAATCTAGGTGCTAGCCTCCACTTGTGATGGGAGTGAACCAGAAGAGCCACAGATTTTCAGTACCACTGCATTTGTAAAAGTTCAATCCTTCTCTGTTTTCCTTTGATTTAGACTTTAATGAATGTAATGTGTGGGGAGCTTGTGACCAGCTGTGTGAAGACCGTGTTGGAAGTCATGCATGTTCCTGTGTGCCGGGCTATGTCCTAGAGCACCACAAGCACTGCCGAGCAAATGCTTCATGTAAGTTTTGGGCACCAGATTCTTATTTATTCTCTTATTCAGGGATTTCTCCTTCAGCTATCAATTAGGACAAACAAACAAACTTGCTTTTATTTAGCAACTTTCACAACCAATGAAGTACTTTTGAAGTGTGGTCACTGTTGTGGTATTGAAAAACACAGCAATTTGCACACAGCAAGGCCGCACAAACAACACTGATATTAATGCCCAGGTAATCTGTTTTAGTGTTGGTGGTTGAGGGATAACTGATGGGAGAACTCCCTTGCTGCTCTTTGAATTGTGGCTTGAGATCTATTTAGTCTGAGACTGGGTCTCACTTTAATGTATTGTCTGAAAGATGGCATCTTCGACAGTGCAGCACTCATTCAGTACTGCACTGGAACGTCAGCATAGATTAAGTGCTCAAATGTTTGGAGTGAATGACAAAATCCTCCATAAAACTCACCTTATTCTTTTCACCAATATTAGACCCAATCTTGTGGAAAGCCTTGGCGAATGGTGCATATTTCAGTTAGACACATTGGAGAAAATAAAAGCTTGTCAATATAATAAAAGTGAAAAGCTGGAAAGAAAATTGTGACACACAAGCAATTACACATGGTATTGGAAGGTCTATCATTGCTGAAAGCATGGAGAAGTCTGCTTTCAGCTTATATGATGTACTACAAAAGCGAAATACTGTGAATGCTGGAAATATGAACTATAAACAAAAAATACTGGAAACATTCGGGAGGTCTGGCAGCATCTGTCAACCTGAAACATTAACTCTGCTTCTCTCTTCGCAGTTGCTGCCAGACCTGCTGAGTATTTTCAGCATTTTCTGTTTTTATATTATATGATATCATTGCACGGCATGAGCACTTTGCTGTGTCATGGAATGTGTAGCCAAATCGAGGAACACTGTAGCTGAGTCCGCGAGAAAATAAACTCATGTCACTAGTCTTTGCGGTTTTGATGGAAGCTCAAACAGCAATTATCCAGATTCTGCATTCCAACGTGTGCTCTACCTTGGAGACATTAGTGGACCACGTAGGTAGGGGCTTTCTGGGCATCATTTATCTCTTATAGTCTGATCTGACAGATCAGTGGCAAGATTGGCACAGACTTGTATAATACGTCTGCAATGATCATAGTCCACCTGGACATTATGGAGTGAATGCCCTTCCTATTGCTGAAAGCTGCTTGTTCATCTTCTTGTGCCTTGCTGGCTGCATGAGTGCAGTCTATAACCCCATGCACATAAGGGAAGCTAGCCATCTTTATTCTGTACCTGACTTGATGCAAACATTGGATACCAAAATGGAAAATATAAATGTAAAAGAATTATGTAAGCCATAAGAGCAACACTCCAGTACTTTATAATAGTCATGTGAAACATATGATAAAATTAAAACCTAAAAATCACATCCTAGATTATGTTTAGCTTTTTTCATATAATTCACATTGCTTTGCTTGCTTGAATGGGTTTTGTTGATATGTTGGCAGCCACTGTTATTTTCCTGAATCAGTTTATTCAATTATATTTGATGCTCATACAGGGCTGTTCATGTTCTGTGCTGTTCAGCAGGTTTAATAAAATCTGCAGATCAATAGGGAATGGCAAGTTGAAGTGAGAAGAGCTGCAATACAAAAATTTAAAACTTCACATTTACAAAAATGTAGTTCTTGGAGCCTTCCAATCTTGAATACTCTTGAGATTATTCCATTAGCTGTAAAAACAGAGCCAAAAATAGAAAAGTGGAAAAAGAGAATCGAATTATAAAATGCTTGGAAACCCTGTATTGAACTTAACCGACCCCTTCAAATGGATAAAAACATTAATTTCAGGAATAGCATCACTTTTTTTAGTGTATTTTTCATTGAACTATTATAAAGCAATACAGTCTGTGTACTATTATATAGATGTTTCTTAAAAATTGACAAATATTGCAGCATTTGTGTTATGACTGCAAAAAGGTAGGCATGCATTTCTAAAATTTGGATTATCATGGGTGAAAAATGTTTTGAGACACTGTGAATGCACTTAATGTAAAATAATTTCATGCCTTTCAGCTGGAATTCCATCCATTATCTTCTCAAATGGTCGTGATTTGCTGATTGGTGATGTTCATGGAAGGAATGTACGGATTCTTGTGCAGTCTCACAATCGTGGCATTGCTGTTGGTGTGGATTTCCACTACTATCTGGGCATGATCTTTTGGACAGATACCATTCAGAATAAGGTAGGCAATGTTCCAAAAACTGAATCAATAATCTGGGGAAGATGAACTTGTGTTGAAAGCTCTTTAACACCATACGTATTGTGTTTCTAAGTTTTGATTTCCCACAGGTACTTTACTGTTGATAACCTGTTGCTAATCTGGTAATGCTTACATTATTATACGTTCTATATTCCAAATAAACTGTATTGTTTCACGTGGAAGTTATGCAGGTGATGGTGAGTTCTTATGGACAATTGCAAAGCATTGTAAAATTCAAATCAGAATAAGGGCAACTGTCATCCTTGCACTCAACCCAACCTCTTACTTACCTTCCTGCTAAGATAATGAACCACCCTTTCCCCCTTTTCTACAGATTGCAGACTTGTTAAATTCTCAGCCATAGCACAATATGATGAATTCCTCACACAACAGCCCCTTTGAAGAACAAATGGTCAAAGCAACTGTAGAACATAAAGCAATCAGAGGAGGAGCTGCACAGGCTGTAGCTGGAGTGTGAAAACATCAAGAGACACACCCCTCTTCTTGTGGGCACACAGTTCACATACCCCTCAATCCAACTCCCTGGTAGCCAAAGAAGCATGGGACCAACTGATGAAAGGCATCTCAATACATTTACAAACCCCCACCATCAAACCCAGTATCCCAGTATCTGACGAAGCTCTGCAATCTGACAGCTCAAACTAAACTCCTACCAAACAATGACTGAGTAATAGCATCCAAATATTCAGAGCTGTATAAGACTCCTCAATATATGTATTTACTGCTGAAGCATTATATAATCTGTAATGGAGAGGTGGTGGTGTGGTGTTATTGTCACTGGACTAGTAATTCAGAGGCCTAGGCTAATGCTCTGGAGACTTGGGTTCGAATCCCACCATGGCAGACGGTGAAATTTGAATTCAGTTAATAAATCTGCAATTAAAAGCTAGTCTAATGGTGACCATGAAACCATTGTCTATTGTTGTAAAAACCCATCTGGTTCATAATGTCCTTTAGGGAGGGAAATCTGCCGTCCTTACCTGGTCTGGCCTACATGTGACAGCAATGTGATTGACTCTTACATGCCCTCTGCCCAGCAGTTGTATCAAACCGTTACGAAGTCTAAGAAAAGGAATGCAACAAATGCTGGCCTAACCAGCGACGCCCACATCCCATGAACGAATAAAAATAAACCCTACTGACCACGTGGCATCGACCTAGGTACTGGAAACGACAATGGCAAACAAAGCCCTGTCGACTGTGCAAAGTCCTCCTTACTAACTTCTGGAGCTTCTGCCAAAATTGGGAGAGCTGTCCAACAGACTAGTCACGCAACAGCCTGACATAGTCATACTCATGGAATCAAACCTTACAGACAATGTCCCAAACACCACCATCACCATCCCTGGGTATGTCCTGTCCCACCGGCAGGACAGACCCACCAGAGGTGGTGGCTCAGTGGTATACACTCAGGATAGAGTTGCCCTGGGAGTCCTCAACATTGGCTCCGGACCCCGTGAAGTCCCATAGCATCAGGTCAAACATGGGCAGGGAATCCTCCTGCTGATTACCACCATACTGCCCCTCCCCTCGGCTGATGAATCAGCGCTTCTCCATGTTGAACACCAATTGGAAGAAGCACTGAGGGTAGCAAGGACAGAAAATGTACTTTGTGAGGAGGAGGCTCCACAAATATCCCCATTCTGAATGATGGGGGAGCCTAGCACATCAGTGCAAAAGACAAGGCTAGAGTATTTACATCCATCTTCAGCCAGAAGTACCGAGTGGATGATCCATCTTGGCTTCCTCCTGAGGTCCCCAGCATCTCAGATGCCAGTCTTCAGCCAATCCAATTCACTCCACGTGATATCAAAAAATGGCTGAAGGCACCGGACACTGCAAAGACTGTGGGCCCTGACAACATTCCAGCAATAGTACTGGAGACTTGTGCTCTAGAACTAGCTGTGCTCCTAGCCAAGCTGTTCCAGTATAGCTACACACTGGCAATGTGGAAAATTGCCCAGTCATATCCTGTCCACAAAGAGCAGGACAAATCCAACCCAGCCAATTACCGTCCTATCAGTCTACTGTCAATCATCAGTAAAGTGATGGAAGGTGTTGTCAACAGTGCTATCAGGCCGCACTTGCTCAGCAATATCCTGCTCACTGATGCTCAGTTTGGGTTCCGCCAGAGCCACTCAGCTCCTGACCTCATTATAGCCTTGGACTAAACATGGACAAAAGAGCTGACCTCAAGAGGTGAGGTGAGAGTGACTGCCCTTGACATCAACGCAGCATTTGACCAAGTACGGCATCAAGGAGCCCTAGTAAAACTGGAGTCAATGGGAATCAGGGGGAAATCTTTCTGCTGGTTGGAGGCATACCTAGCACAAAGGAAGATGGTTGTGGTTGTTGGAGGTCAATTATCTCAGTCCCAGGACGTCACTGCAGGAGTTCCTAGGGTAGTGTCCGAGGCTCAACCATCTTCAACTGCTGCACCAATGACCTTCTCTCTGTCATAAGGTCAGAAGTGGGGATGTTCATTGATGATGGCACAATGTTCAGCACCATTCGTGACGCCTCAGATACTGAAACAGCTTGTGTCCATATGCAGCAAGACCTGGTCAATATACAGGCTTGGGCTGATGAGTGGCAAGTAGCATTCACGCCACACAAGTGCTAGGCAATGACCATCTCAAGAGAGAATCTAATCATCTTGACATTCAATGTCATTATGATCACTGAATCCCCCACTATCAACATCCTAGGAGTTACCATTGACCAGAAACTGTCCTGGACCAGCCACATAAATACTGTGGCTACTAGAACATTTCAGAGGCTGGGAATTCTGCAGTGTGTAACTCACCTCCTGACTCCCCAATTCCAGCCCATCATCTATAAGGCACAAGTCAGAAGTGTGATGGAATACTCTTCACTTGCCTGGATGGGTGCAGCTCCAACAACACACAAGAAGCTCAACATCATCCAGGATAAAGCAGCCCACTATCCACCACCTTCAACATTCACTCCCTTCAATACTGATGCACCATGTGAACCATTTACAAGATGCACTGCAGCAATGCAGCAAGGTTCCTTCGACAGCACCTTCCAAACCTGTGACCTCTGCCACCTAGAAGGAAAAGGGCAGCAGATGCATGGGAACACCACCATTTCTGCAAGTTCCCCTCCAAGCCACAGACTATCCTGACTTGGAACTATATTACCGTTCCTTCACTGTCACTGGATCAAAATCCTGGAACTCCCTTCCTAACAGCACTATTGGTTTGCCTACCCCACATGGATTGCAGCGGTTCAAGAAGGCAGCTCACCACCACCTTCTCGAGGGCAATTAAGGATGGGCAATAAATGCTGGCCTAGCCAGCGACACCCACATCCCAGGAATGAATAAAAAAAGTAACATATATTCTGTCTTGTCCGCTGACATTAAACAGCATACAGTGTATAACTTAATCAAAACAATTCTAAAGACTATTGAAAATGTTTTAAAAGCCATTTTACTTACTTTTTTGTTTCGTCAGCTGTTCTCCGTAGATCGCAGTGGCTCTAGAATCCAACAAATTTTAAATGTTTCCATTGACACTCCTGAAAACTTAGCTGTGGACTGGGTGAACAATAAGCTGTATGTGGTGGAGACCAGTATTAACCGAATTGAAGTTGTTGATCTGGACGGAAGTAATCGTATAACACTCATTGCAGAAAATCTGGGAAGCCCTCGAGGCATTGCTGTTGACCCCACTGTAGGGTAAGAGCTGAAATAATTATTTTATGTTATTAAAACAAATCCTGCTATTTATTTAACTTTGGAAAGTGACGAAATGTGTTGCACTTAATATGGTTTGCTTCCAATATTACAGCCCCTGTGGTGAGGATGGTAAACTTTTATATCAGTTTAATGTATAAAAATACTAGATTCTGGTTTTCTGAGCTCCGAACCAATTTGTTGTTTACAAAGTGACCTATTGAAACTGAAATGTACTTAATGTTAAAATCCCTATTCCAAATTAAAGCAGAGCACATATAAATCTACATCTGTAAGGCTGAAGGGAAACATTTTACTTTCATGCCCCAGTGGAAAATTGATGCGATCAGATTGGCCATCCATTTTACACTCTGTTACTTTCTATTGAAGTCAATGGAAAGTAATATTAGGTGGAATGCAAAATGGGCAGCCAATCTGATCCCATCAGTTTCCTGCTGGGTGGTTAAGTTAAAAATAACCCTGAAATGTCAGAATGTTCCCTGAAGAAGATTCTATAACATGGAAATTTTCAGATATTTAAGTCATGTATGTGGGTATCCTAATTAGTGCACAAGGTGTTGCATTTTTCTTGTGCACCAAATAAACCTGCTGACGAGTGCCTACAATGTCAGGTGTCAACCTTGGCTCAGTCATAAGGCTGTGGATTCAAGCCCCCACTCCAGAGATTTGAGCACTTGAGCTGGGTTAATACTTCAGTGCAATACTGAGGAAGTGCTGCATTATCAGAGGTGGCAGTGGTAAACTGAGGCCCTGAGCTGTGTATGTAACATATTCCATGGCATTATTCAAAGAAGATGCATATCTGTTCTTTCTTTCTATGATGACCGAATAATGTTCTTTTAGCAATAAGGTAGAATTAGATCAAGTAACAGTAATGTTTACAGAAAATCACCTAGTTTGACCATATTATACTGATTTCATTTTCTGATTAACTTATAATAATGTCATGCATTTTTCTATCATGTATTCACCTCCTCTTGCCCTGAAGACCCTGACTTCTTGCTGTCATACAGTTCCATGGGTTACCGTTTGATTCTTTTCGCCATATGAGCATTTCTGGGTGAGAAATGACATCCTGCTGGAAAACTTAATGGCGTGTTAATGATGCAGCAAGTTCAGGAGATTAAAAGATATGCCATAAATTGCAAATCTCTAGAACTTGTTGCTCGATTTATGCTTGTTTACACAAACAACCTTTAGCTGCCCTGTTATTTTTAAGAGTTTGCAGGATTTGCACATTAATTGCCCATTAAGCTAACTACAGAATGAGTTCAGGATGGAACTTGACAGCGCAAGTACCTTTTGAACATCATGTTAATTGTTAATGCAATGCTAATCAGTGTCTCTGGCCCAGAAAGGGAACAGTTTAAATGGTTCAATCTCATTCTTGCACGTAGCAAATTCTTGTTAGAGATTTTAAAATGCTAAATTTTTCGGTCAAGAAATTTGTTTGCATAGTGCCGCTTATAGCAGTGCCCCACAGACCTGCTTGCTTTCTCGGGAGTAGTTGACACAGCGCGCCATTATCTGCGCAGCCCATTCGGCATTGATCATTGATTTGGGCACATGCAACTGCATCCCCTGTGTTAAATTCCAGAAAGTTTGTTGTGGAAGGATAATGCTGGAGCCTATCTTTACTCAGTTTCACATTTATTGTACAGAGTAAAAGAATTACAAACCTGTAGCTCCTCACTCAAAACCCTCCACCAGTCTCAGTAAGAGTCTCCTTATAAGTGCTCAAGTAAGAGTCCAGTTCACACCCTCCACCTGCATATAATTAAACAATTGATATGCAATTAACACCCTGCAGCACCCTGACTCATTGAATTACTGCCACCCTGATGCCACACAGCCCAACCGGCTGATGTGATGCCAGGATACTAAAATTGGACAATACAGGTTCTGGCAATGCCTGCATTGTCCACTCCTCAAAAATAAACATGAAACAGCAATAACAGCAGAAAATGCTGGAAATACTCAGCAGGTCTGGCAGCATCTGTGGAGAGAGAAGCAGAGTTAACTTTTCAGGAGATGGATCCCGCAGTAGTGTTATTTAAAGGGTCAGGCACCTTGATTGCAGGTAAGTAAATTTTATGGAACTTTTTCGACTGAAAAGTGTCTCTGGAGAGTTGTTTGAGGTGTTTTGGTCCATTTGCCAGAGAGTGTTGCAGCATTGTCACAGGGATGACAGAGGAACAGGTGGCCTGCCCACACAAAGGCTGCAACAGGTATGGGGGCAGCAGTAATAGTGCCTCTGGTCTGCAGAGATGGAACAGAGGCTGTGAAGAGGACAAGTGCAATGTCCTGCTCTCTGCCAAATTGGAGCTAGACTCCTCCAAGCTCCCTGACAGTGACAGGAGGATGTCTGGCAAGCTAGCCAATGCACCCTGCATCTGCATGCCCATCAGCGTTCTCCTGCACTCCAACCCATTGAGGTCCTCATTTGAGTCCTCTGCAGACCACTTGTGCCCAGTGACTCACCCACCATGTGCTGATCCCAACTCTATACTAGCCTCCAAGGAATGTGAGTGGCAGTGTCTGTGCTGGTGGCTGTGCCAGATCAAGTAATGGGGCCTCTTCATCACTGCTGTGCTGTTGTTCTCTCCCTTCCTTCTTGAGCTGCTGTGGGTGTGCAGGTGACATTTCTTGAGGGCATGAAAGCAGGGAATCAGAAGGGGAAGATTGGTGCGAGGGAAGGGGGTGAGATGGGAAGCGAAAGGTCCATGGTCAGACCATCAGCAGCGTGCTCATAATGCCAGATAGCAGGATGAGGGTGAGCTGGGAGTTGAGAAGGGGCACATGGCAGGAAAATACTGGAATATAAACATAGAATCATAGAATGGTTACAGCACAGAAGGAGGCAATTCAGCTCGTCGTGTCCATGCCAGCTCTCTGCAAGAGGAACTCACCTAGTCCCACTCCTCTGTCTTTACCCCATAGCCCTGCAACGTTTTTCTCTTTAGATAATTATCCTCTCCTCTTTTGAAGGCTTTGATTGAATCTGCCGACACCACCCTTTCAGGCAGTGCAATCCAGATCCTAACTATTCACTGCGTAAAACAGATTTTCCTCATCTTGCTGTTGCTTCTTTTCTCAATCACCTTAAATCATCCTCAGTGTTCTCAGTGACATCGGATGCTGTGGGCCCCATCGCAGCCAGCTCCATGATGCAGAGAGCCATCTCCTCTGTAGGGCTTGAAGATAAAGGTATCCTTGACCTTTACTGGTTCTGCTCTGTTCCTTTCCATTGTGTTTCTAAGGCTGTCAACATTGTTATGTGTGTGAGGGTAAGGTGGAATATCTAGATGTTAAATGTGAATCCTGAATGCTAGAGACTGCTGCTGGATGAGTGATGGGGGTGTGGTGCATTGAGCAACACAAGTGGTTGGTGTTGTGGTGGGTAGGAAATCCATTTACTGATCTTGACCACCCATGTGAGGTCATTAGACCTCTTATGGTGCTGCTACCAGGTCCTCGAGTCCAGACTCTGGGAGTTGAACTTTCTGGCCACCTGCTCTCTTCTGATGTTGGTCCTTGAGGTTCTCCTGGTCCCCCCATGGAACCATAGTGCATCTCTTCCTGCCCACCTGCCCCACCAATGCCTCCATCACTGCCTCCATCAATCTGGATTCCTCTGTGAGCACTAGTGTTCAGTTTGTAAGAATTTCCATTGCAACAATCTATTTTCCATCTTTCCTTTAAGAGGCAGCATGCATTTAAGCAAAAGCAGGCTGCCTGTACTACAGGGTGAGTATCAATAGTGCCAGCACCTCCTGCTTTGTGCAGAACTCGCCATCAGCGTTGAGGACACCAGTGATGGAGGCTCAGGAACTTGCCCTACAATCATGCAGATGAGGTGGGTAGACGAATTTTGTGCCTTACCCACTTCAATCTGAATGGGCACAGGCAATCTGCAAATTGTGGCCCCTGCGCCCAAAAGTCATGGCAAATCAAATTCGTGCCATTTATATTTACATTTTTTCTTACTTTTCCTATGTGTTTCTTTCCTCTTTCTCTCCCAATCCAATGTTTCTTTCACTCTCATTATTTCTCTTTCTCTACCTGATTTGACTCTAATTTATCCATTCTAATTCATCCTGCTTCTCTGTTCTTCAGTTTCTTTCTCAATCGTTACATCTCATTGGTTAAGGAGATACACTGTTGGTTCCACCATCCACTAATGTCCCAGAAGTCCCATTGCTCTCACCACACCATTATAAACTTGCACTTCCAGCAAGTTACGGTGCAGAATAAGTTTGAGCTGATGGGTGCAGGAAAAAATCTAACTAAAGCTATAAGCCACGAGATGCCCCACTCCAGCAAGATCTGGCCCAATAAGTCTCAGTTGGCTTTTTTACTTTGGAAGCATCACTGCCAAATCTAATCTTGATTTCAGCTGATACCTGTACATGCATTTCAGGAGAATTTACAGAACGTGAACAAAAACAGAACACTAACTGATTTTCCCTTACTACCCAATTGCAATTATGCTGTAGCAGGTCTACACCCCTCCTCCAGAAGGACTCCTTCCAAAATTATTCAAATGATCACAATCCTAGAGCCAGAGTTCGGGGCACATCCTTGTAGTGGGTAAGTGGCAGGCAAACTCTGCAGGCTCATTTCCACTACCATGTGATTGAACAGAAAATATAGATCTCACTTTTCAAATAATATAGGAAAATTTAAGAAACTTATTGTAAAAGAAACTAAATGTGTTTGTGGATGCATAACTGACATATCCAAGACAACATGGATCTTAAGAATGGAAAGTTGTACCATAACACATTTAGTGGATTAGCCATTCAGTGCATTTGATGGATGAAGTTCTGTGTAAGAATATAAGAAATAGGAGCTGGAGTAGGCCATTTGGTCCTTCACACCTGCTCCGCTATTCAATCTGATTATAACTGATCTTCTACCTCAATTCCATCTTCCTGCACCATCTCCATATCCCGTAATTTCCTTGTATCCAAAAATCTATTGATACCTATATTGAATATATTCAACTACTGAATATCCAAAGCCCTCTAGGTAGAACATTCCAAAGATTCATAACTCTTTGTGAAGAAATTTCACTGCGACTGCCTAGTTCTAGACTCACTAGCCATACAATTGCAGTAAGACTTCTTCACTCTTATACTCCAATCCCTTTCTAATAAAGGCTGTTATGACCAGCCTTCACCTGGTCTTACTGTAACAGGGTTTATTTTAAACACACCGTGTTTTTAGAACCCCCTTGGTGAATCCTTGTTCATCGCTTTCGAATTATAAGGCAAAGAAACCAGCGCAAACAGGTTTTCTTAGGTTAAAAGAAGAAAATTTGAAATTGATTAAACTTGAATTTAAACTCTAATTTGGTTGATGTCTACAGATACACAACGCGCCCACTGTAGCCTGCATATGCAATACACATGGGATGAGAGTGTCGCTGGCTACACCAGCATTTATTGCCCATCCCTAATTGCCCTTGAGAAGGTGGTAGTGAGCTGTCTTCTTGAACTGCTGCAGTCCATGTGAAATAGATACACCCACAGTGCTGTTATGAAGGGAGTTCCAGCATTTAGACCCAGCGACAGTGAAGGAACGGTGATATAGTTCCAAGTCAGGATGGTGTGTGGCTTGGAGGGGAACTTGCAGATGCTGGTGTTCCCATGCATTTGCTGCCCTTGTCCTTCTAGTTGGTAGAGGTCACGGGTTTGGAAGGTGCAGTCTAAGGAGCCTTGGTATGATGCTGCAGTGCATCTTGTAGATGGTACACACTGTTGCCACTGTGTGTCGGTGGTGGAGGGAGTGAATGTTTGTGGATGGGGTGCCAATCAAGCGGCCTGCTTTGTCCTGGATGGTTTCGAGCTTCTTGAGTTTTGTTGAAGCTGCACCCATCCAGGCAAGTGGAGAGTATTCCATCACACTCCTGACTTGTGCCTTGTAGAAGGTGGACAGGCTTTGGGGAGTCAGGAGGTGAGTTACTCGCCGCAGGATTCCTAGCCTCTGACCTGCTCTTGTAGCCACAGTATTTATATGGCTACTCCAGTTCAGTTTCTGGTCAATGGTAACCCCCAGGATGTTGATAGTGGGGGATTCAGTGATCATAATGCCATTGAATGTCAAGGGGAGATGGTTAGATTCTCTCTTGTTGGAGATGGTCATTGCCTGTCACTTGTGTGGCGCGAATGTTACTTGCCACTTATCAGCTCAAGCCTGGATATTGTCCAGGTCTTGCTGCATATGGACACGGGCTGCTTCAGTATCTGAAAAGTCGCAAATGGTGCTGAACATTGTGCAATCATCAGCGAACATCCCCACTTCTGACCTTCTGATTGAAGGAAGGTCATTGATGAAGCAGCTGAAGATGGTTGGGCCGAGGACACTACGCTGAGAATCTCCTGCAGTGATGTCCTGGAGCTGAGATGATCGACCTCCAACAACCACAACCATCTTCCTTTGCACTAGGTATGACTCCAACTAGCGGAGAGTTTTACCCGATTCCCATTGACTTCAGTTTTGATAGGGCTCCTTGATGCCATACTCAGTCAAATGCTGCCTTGATGTCACGGGCAGTCACTCTCACCTCACCTCTTGAGTTCAGCTGTTTTGTCCATGTTTGGGCCAAGGCTGTAATGAGGTCAGGTGCTGAGTGGCCCTGGCGGAACCCAAATTGAGCGTCACTGAGCAGGTTATTGCTAAGCAAGATCCACTTGATAGCACTGTCGATAACACCTTCCATCACTTTACTGATGATTGACAGTAGACTGACGGGGCGATAATTGGCCGGGTTGGACTTGTCCTGCTTTTTGTGTAATTTTCCACATTGCCGGGTAGATGCCAGTGTTGTAGCTGTACTAGAACAGCTTGACTAAGGACGGGGCAAGTTCTGGAGCACAGGTCTTCAGTACTATTGGTGCAATATTGTCAGAGCACATAGCCTTTACAGTATCCAGTGCCTTCAGTCGTTTCTTGATATCATGCGGAGTGAATCGAATTGGCTGAAGTCTGGCATCTGTGATGCTGGGAACTTCAAGAGGAGGCCAAGATGGATCATCAACTCGGCACTTCTGGCTGAAGATTGTTGCAAATGCTTCAGCCTTGTCTTTCGCACTGATGTGCTGGGCTCCCCCATCATTGAGGATGGGGTTATTTTTGGAGACATCTCCTCCAGTAAGTTGTTTAATTGTCCACCACCATTCACGGCTGGATGCAGCAGGACTGCAGAGCTTAGATCTGATCTGTTGGTTATGGGATCACTTAGCTCTGTCTATCGCATGCTGCTTAGGCAGTTTGGCACGCAAGTAGTCCTGTGTTGTAACTTTACCAGGCTGACATCTCATTTTGAGGTATGCCTGGTGCTGCTCCTGGCATGTCCTCCTGCACTCTTCATTGAACCAGGGTTGGTCTCCTGGCTTGATGGTAACAGTAGAGTGGGGAATATGCTGGACCATGAGGTTACAGATTGTGGTTGAGTACAATTCTCCTGCTGCTGGTGGCCCACAGCACCTCATGGATGCCCAGTTTTGCATTGCTAGATCTGTTTGAAAACTATCCTATTTAGCACAGTGGTAGTGCCACACGACACGATGGAGAGTATCATTAATGTGAAGGTGGGACTTTGTCTCCACAAGGCCACTTGTGGTGGTCACTCCTACCAATGCTGTCATAGACAGATGCATCTGCGGTAGGCAGATTGGTGAGGAAAAGGTCAAGTATGTTTTTTCCTCTTGTTGGTCCCCTCACCACCTGCCGCATACCCAGTCCAGCAGTTATGTCCTTTAGGACTCTGCCAGCTCGGTCAGTAGTGGTGCTACCGAGCCACTCTTGGTGATGGACATTGAAGTCCCCCACCCAGAGTACATTCTGCACCCTTGCCACTCTCAGTGCTTCCTCCAAGTAGTGATCAACATGGAGGAGTACTGATTCATCAGCTGAGGGAGGGCGGTAGGTGGTAATCAGCAGGAGGTTTCCTTGCCCACGTTTGACCCGATGCCATGAGACTCATGGGGTCCGGAGTCGATGTTGAGGACTCCCAGGGTAACTCCCTCCTGACTGTATACCACTATGACGCCACCTGGAGACAGAAAAGGGCAGAAGAAAAATAAAGTGGAAAAGTTTGAGGCAATATCTGAAGCATTTTTGTTACCGTTCTTTGAGCTTGCCGTAGAGTCCTTGATTGTAGGTAGATCTTGCTTTTCGTTGGGGCCCAGAATTCTTCTCAAACCTTGTTTGCTGTAGGACACTTTTCTGTCTTGGGGTTCATGTGTCTTCAGTGGCTTGTGAGAAAGAGATGAGAGCAGACAGGAGAAATATTCTCAGTCCAGGAGCAAACAATTTTTCTGAGTTCAAACTCTCTGTGGCTAGTTCAAAGGAAAACCCTGGAACAGCCAGTTAGTCATGTGACCAGCTGGTTTAACCAGTCCTGGCCCTTGTGGATCGTAAACTCCTTAGCAGGCCCTGGAATGCGCTTCCTCACCTTCGATGTCTTAGTGTGCAAATGTTTTTTTCCAGCCACGGCCGATCTGTTTAACAGGTCATTTCCTTGCTCCAACAACAGTTAAAATTCAATGTTCATGACAAAATTAATGTGCCTCATTCTTGGCAGGTGGGGGCCTAACATGACAAGGCTAACAAACCATTTGATTTTCTAATTGTTTGCTGTACCTGCATGTTAACCTTCTGTGATTCATAAATATGGATACCCAGGTCCTTCTGAATAGCAGCATTTCCCAGTCTGTCAATATTTAAAAAGTATTCTATCTTTCTGTTTTTCCTTCCAAATTGGATAACTTCACGTTTCCCTGCATTATATTCCACCTGCCATGTTCTTGCCCACTCACTTAATATGTTTGTACCTCTTTACAGCCTTTTTTCATCACCTCACAGCTTACTTTCACACCTAACTTAATATTGTCAGAAAAGTGTAGACTTTTAGCTTTAATAGGGTGTCATGAACATGTGCTATGTCGAATGATGATTTTTTATTCCCCCGGCTGGAAACCTGAATAAAATTTTATAAAAAGGGAAGAAAGAACAGATAAAAGGTGACTGCTAGCAGTTAAAATACTTTGCATCAAAATACCCTACATTCCAATGCATCAAGGTGGAGAATTAGCGTCTGCTCAGTCCCCAGCCAGAACAATGACCAGGGAATTTTGAGTGAACTACTTGTCCTGTCCGCATTAACAAGACAGTAAAGGCAATCACTTGGGACATTAAACTGGTGGAGATAAACCACTCAAAGTCAATCACTTGAACAATGGAACCCTGGTTGAGAGAAGGGAATTCCTAGACATGAACTGAGAAAGTTGTAAGAGGAAATACACACTGGGTAATGGCCATGTGACATGCCCCACCATCCGTTTGTCTAAGCTGGTTTTTCTCTCTGCAGAACAGACAAGCAACTAGACACTAACCAGAGAGGACCCAAGTGGGGTACCCCCCACCCCCACCATCCGTCTCTCGCTCTCTCTCTCTCTCTCTCTCTCTCTCCAGCCGACCTTACAAGTTTCGAGCCCTGCCTACTTGCCATACCCATCTAGGCCTATCATTGCTGCAGACAAATACTCCATGAAGGAAATCATCTGCCTCGCAGTTCTCCAGGAGAACTACTGAACCAGCTACCACGTCTACAAGCCAGAAGTCTCAGGACTACCGAGTTCATTCAGAAGATAACTGAGTTACCAAACCCCACAGACTGTATACCCCTTTTTATTGCTCCAGACTCTAGTCTGACCAAGCTATCCTTCCCAACTCAGTAACTTATTTGTGTGTGTGTACATAGTTTATTATTTTACTTAGATTGGTTTAAGTACAATAAAGCTAACCTCTTTCTTTGTTAAATTCAAGAAAACCTGTCCGATTGGTTCTTTTATGATCATTGTATGTAAATAGTTAAATACGCACTGAATTGGCAAGCATATCCACCTTTAAAAAAAAAAGCAATAAGCCCAGTTGTGGTCAAACAAGGAGAGGGACAAGACCCCTCCTCACCTGATTGTAACAAGGGTTATTCTGGGAAATATGTGACCACAGAGAAATTTAATGGGATCAAGGATGATGTTACAAATTGGGCAATAAAGTGGGAATAGGAAATTAGAAGGTATTTATCGATAGTGACTTGGGTGATAGATTTTCAATATGTCCCTTCCAGTCCTCCCAGTGATTGGTCTAAGGATCTCTGCTTTCATAATAATTATTACTCAGTTTGGTGAGAGTTCTGGCATCACCGTGTGGCAATGTGAGTACAGAATATCTAGTTTTACTGTCCAATCATACAACTGTAATACCATAAGAGCGCAAAGAAATAGCAGCAAGATTAGGCCATACAGCCTTTCGAGCATGCTCCATCATTCAATAAGATCATGGCTGAACTTTCACATCAAATTCATTTTCTTGGTGACATATCCCTCGATTCCCTTTGTGCCCAAAAATCTATTGATCTCAGTCTTCAACATGCTCAGCAACTGAACATCTACAGCCCTCTGGGATAGTGAATTCCAAAGATTCACAGCCCTCATTTCAGTCCTAAATGACTAACACCTTATCCTGAGACTATGATCCCTAGCTCTAGGCACTTCAGCCAGGGGAAACAACCTCTCAGCATCTACCCTATCAAGCCTTGTAAGAATTTTATGCATTTCATTGAGATCAGCCCTCATTTTTCTAAACTCCAGGGAAAATAGGCTCATTCTACTCAATTTCTCCTCATGGGACAACCCCCTCATCTCAGGAATTAATCTACTGAGCCTCCATTGCACCCCCTTCCAGGCAAGTATATCCTTCCTTAAGTAAGGAAACCAAAACTGTACACAGTACACCAGAGGTGTGGTCTCACTAAAGCCCTATATAATTACAGTTAGACTTTCTTACTGTGATACTCTATCCTCATTGCAATAAGGACTAGCATACCACTTGCCTTCTTAATTGCTTGCTAACTTTCTGTGTTTTGTGTACAAGGACCCCCAAATCTCTCTGCATATCAACATTTACTAGTCTCCCTCTTTTAAAAAAAAATGTTTTTTCTTCATTCTTCCTACCAAAGTGGGTAATTTCACACTTCCCCATATTATACTCAGCCTATCATCTTGCCCAATCACTTAACCGATCTATATTCTCTACATTCCCGGGATGTGGGCATCATTGTCATAAGTGTGTAACTTGGTAAAGTGTGTGAAATTTGTATAGATTGTAGCAATTAATAACAGGTAATTAATAATAATTCGGTTTTGTGGTTTTTTTTTCTGTATGGTCTTTGAGAACAGATAATCCAATATTTAATTAATAATTTATTTTATTTGTCCTTGCGATGTAGGTAACATTTTTTGCCCATCTTTAGTTGGCCTGAGAAGATGGTGGTAAGCCTAATTGAGAGGTCTTCTTTTGGGCCTCCTTATCTCGAGAGACAATGGATACGCGCCTGGAGGTGGTCAGTGGTTTGTGAAGCAGCGCCTGGAGTGGCTATAAAGGCCAATTCTGGAGTGACAGGCTCTTCCACAGGTGCTGCAGAGAAATTTGTTTGTTGGGGCTGTTGCACAGTTGGCTCTCCCCTTGCGCCTCTGTCTTTTTTCCTGCCAACTACTAAGTCTCTTCGACTCGCCACAATTTAGCCCTGTCTTTATGGCTGCCCGCCAGCTCTGGCGAATGCTGGCAACTGACTCCCACGACTTGTGATCAATGTCACACGATTTCATGTCGCGTTTGCAGACGTCTTTATAACGGAGACATGGACGGCCGGTGGGTCTGATACCAGTGGCGAGCTCGCTGTACAATGTGTCTTTGGGGATCCTGCCATCTTCCATGCGGCTCACATGGCCAAGCCATCTCAAGCGCCGCTGACTCAGTAGTGTGTATAAGCTGGGGATGTTGGCCGCTTCAAGGACTTCTGTGTTGGAGATATAGTCCTGCCACCTGATGCCAAGTATTCTCCGAAGGCAGCGAAGATGGAATGAATTGAGACGTCGCTCTTGGCTGGCATACGTTGTCCAGGCCTCGCTGCCGTAGAGCAAGGTACTGAGGACACAGGCCTGATACACTCGGACTTTTGTGTTCCGTGTCAGTGCGCCATTTTCCCACACTCTCTTGGCCAGTCTGGACATAGCAGTGGAAGCCTTACCCATGCGCTTGTTGATTTCTGCATCTAGAGACAGGTTACTGGTGATAGTTGAGCCTAGGTAGGTGAACTCTTGAACCACTTCCAGAGCATGGTCGCCAATATTGATGGATGGATCATTTCTGACATCCTGCCCCATGATGTTCGTTTTCTTGAGGCTGATGGTTAGGCCAAATTCATTGCAGGCAGACGCAAACCTGTCGATGAGACTCTGCAGGCATTCTTCAGTGTGAGATGTTAAAGCAGCATCGTCAGCAAAGAGGAGTTCTCTGATGAGGACTTTCCGTACTTTGGACTTCGCTCTTAGACGGGCAAGGTTGAACAACCTGCCCCCTGATCTTGTGTGGAGGAAAATTCCTTCTTCAGAGGATTTGAACGCATGTGAAAGCAGCAGGGAGAAGAAAATCCCAAAAAGTGTGGGTGCGAGAACACAGCCCTGTTTCACACCACTCAGGATAGGAAAGGGCTCTGATGAGGAGCCACCATGTTGAATTGTGCCTTTCATATTGTCATGGAATGAGGTGATGATACTTAGTAGCTTTGGTGGACATCCGATCTTTTCTAGTAGTCTGAAGAGACCACGTCTGCTGACGAGGTCAAAGGCTTTGGTGAGATCAATGAAAGCAATGTAGAGGGGCATCTGTTGTTCACGGCATTTCTCCTGTATCTGACGAAGGGAGAACAGCATGTCAATAGTCGATCTCTCTGCACGAAAGCCACACTGTGCCTCAGGGTAGACGCGCTCGGCCAGCTTCTGGAGCCTGTTCAGAGCGACTCGAGCAAAGACTTTCCCCACTATGCTGAGCAGGGAGATTCCACGGTAGTTGTTGCAGTCACCGCGGTCACCTTTGTTTTTATAGAGGGTGATGATGTTGGCATCGCGCATGTCCTGGGGTACTGCTCCCTCGTCCCAGCACAGGCATAGCAGTTCATGTAGTGCTGAGAGTATAGCAGGCTTGGCACTCTTGATTATTTCAGGGGTAATGCTGTCCTTCCCAGGGGCTTTTCCGCTGGCTAGGGAATCAATGGCATCACTGAGTTCCGATTTGGTTGGCTGTATGTCCAGCTCATCCATGACTGGTAGAGGCTGGGCTGCATTGAGGGCAGTCTCAGTGACAGCATTCTCCCTGGAGTACAGTTCTAGGTAGTGCTCAACCCAGCGGTCCATCTGTTTGCGTTGGTCAGTGATTATGTCCCCTGATTTAGATTTGAGGGGGGTGATCTTCTTGATGGTTGGCCCAAGAGCTCTCTTCATGCCATCATACATTCCTCTGATGTTTCCGGTGTCTGAGGCCAGCTGAATATGACTGCATAGGTGTTGCCAGTAGTCGTTTGCGCAACGCCTAGCTGTTCTTTGTGCAGTACTTCTGGCTGCTTTAAGTGCTGCGGATGTTAAATCGCTGGGGGCTTTCTTGTAGTTCAAAAGTGCAATGCGCTTAGCGGCTATGACAGGTTCCAGCTCTTCATTATGAGATTGAAACCAGTCTGCATTTCTCTTCGCACTTTTGCCGTAGGTGGTCAAAGCTGACTCATAGATGGCGTCTCTGATGTGGGCCCACTTGGTCTCAGCATCCCCTGTGGGAGTGTTTTGAAGGGCTGTTACAAGTGAATTTAGAAATTTTTGTAACAGCTGTGGGTGAGAAATTCTGCTCGTGTTGATGCGCGGATGGCCCTTCTGCTTGGAATGATGCAACTTCTTTGGTCTGAGTCTAACCTTGCTGCACACCAGGGAGTGGTCGGTGTCGCAGTCCGCACTGTGGAAGCTGCGTGTGATTTGTCTAACAAGTAATAATTGTAAATTCTAAATAGAGATAATGCTTTACATTATTCCAATGGGCATGTAAATTCTCATTCATTGTGCTCGGTGTAGAAGAGTTTAAATTGTTGTGTCTGATGGCTTTCCATTAAACTAATGGATCAAATCATCAATTTCTTTCCAGCTATCTATTCTTCTCTGATTGGAATGATATTTCTGGAGTACCTAAACTAGAACGTTCTTTTATGGATGGAACCCGTCGTTTTGAACTAGTGAAGACAAAGCTAGGATGGCCTGCTGGAATAACACTGGACATCATTACAAAAAGGGTTTACTGGGTGGACAGCCGTTATGACTACATTGAGACTGTAACATATGATGGACTTGAAAGGTAAATGCATGAAGAACAATCTGTTGACTGAATTTTTTTTAACAAATCCAACTATTTGGAAATATCTTGAAAGAGCTGTTATTTATCCTAAGGTTCAGCTTGCTCTTTAGTTAGGCTTATAGGGAAAATAATTTTATATATAAAGTGGGTATAACACAGGAACTGAAGTGATTAAATATGTTAAAAAAAATAAACTGCTATACCACAATCGCTCCTATTTTCACATAACTCAAGCAACAACCGTTTTCAGACTTTCTCTTATCATGAAATGGTTGGTGAAGGCTCTTCAAGGTTATGAAATTTGGCAGTTACCAACCACAAAATTAATTAAAAATAGCACCATGCTTAAAATAGAGGCACTTCAAAGGTTGCAAATTTTGAGATAAAATACTAGAGTTCATTTTTAATGCATCCAGTGATGATAATTTCAGTAAATTGCCTTAATATTTCAATTATTTAACAAAAATATAGAAGGATCAGCAAACAGCCCGGGTTTGACTGACCTTTTTAAGACATAAATTATTTGATGTCCTCTGTGGACCATAGCTAATAACATTTTTAAAGTGTGGTGCTATTTTGTAATAATTGAAGCAGATTCTCTGATATTGGAAACATTTGTATGATAGATTAGAACTCAATAACAACCTTCATTTATGTGTATCTCTCAAATAAGCAACTTAGAATTCTTTAAAAGGGGAAAGCTGGACAATAAATGGAAAAAGGAGATATTTAGGACGTGGGGAGTTAGCAATCAAATGCACGATCGGAGAACAGCAATGCAAAATGGTTTTGGGCAAGAGTTTTAAATGGCAAGACATAGTGACTAACTAAAAATCAGATAATGTCAGAAATAGTCAGCAGGCCAGTCAGCATCTCTGGAAACAGAATCAGAGTTAACATTTCAGGCTGATGACCTTTCATTTCGAGAGGAAGCAGTGGCAACTGGGTTGATGATCTTGAGTTTAGAAGTTAAACGTCTATGAAGAGAAGAGGAATACAGGGTTATTATTGCTCTTGGTATGATCCTGGGATCAGTGGATTTTGGCCAGAGATGAAGCAGTGTTTGAGATGGTCAAGCGCATGAATCATTGGTCAGCCAGGCCAATATTATAGATAATGTATATCATTCTGGAATGAGACCCATGACCTTGAATCCACACTGCAGGATCCTGTGCTGGGATAGGAGGTCATCCAGGATGTTAGTTAAAAGTGGGGATGAGGTGGTTGAGGAACAGATCAAGAGAGAAATTGCTAGTGCAGGTGGAGACCTGGAGGAGGAAGCTGTGAGTTTAAGAGAGCACCTGTGAGGAAGTTGGGAATAATTTCTTTCAAAGTGGGGGTGGACAGAACTATCGAGTTAATGGTGGAGGATTTAAATGTGAAAGAAGAAATGAAGGGGTGATTTAAAAACCTCCTTATTCTAACAATTAAAATTAACATTTCAGTCAACCATATCTGCTCTGTCACAACTTGCAGGGATATAGGGAATGAGCAGGGGAGCAGGACTAATTGGACAGCTCTCTGGAAGAGCTGGTGCAGACTCAGTGGGCTGGTTGGCCTCCTATTCTTTGATTCTATAATTCTAACCCTAGTCTGCATGCAAGTTTGTGGACCTCGCTCTAGAATACATGTGATATATTACTGGTCTGATCTTCCAATGGATAGGTCTGCTTGACTGAATCTAGTCTGCATTATTGCAAAATGCCCATTCTTGTGCTGTTAATCCCATGTGAGAAGCTTTAATGTGCCACTGATGATACACATTGTTCAACATTGGTGGCAAACATAATCTGTG
This sequence comes from Heterodontus francisci, assembly GCF_036365525.1. Classification (NCBI taxonomy): domain Eukaryota; kingdom Metazoa; phylum Chordata; class Chondrichthyes; order Heterodontiformes; family Heterodontidae; genus Heterodontus; species Heterodontus francisci. Next base: position 51,873,471 of record NC_090377.1, read on the forward strand.
CTCTATCAACTATGCATCGTTTTTGCTTGATCGTTTTGAGAGATAATAGAAAATTTACATTAAAAGCAAAGAACAAAAAGGAGGAAGCCTATTATATGCACTACAATCTGCTAATCTCGTGGGAAAATTCCAGTATTCCCATTTAATTTTTAAACATCAAATGAAATAATGCTGTTATTTACTTACTTATAATGAAAATAGTGTTCATATTACCTTCCTTGATCCATCAAAAGCGTTTGAATCTATCATACATATTAATAAACGTTACATCCAGTCCCAACTACTTTTTGATTTGGCAGGAGGAAGGATGTTAATGTGCTGGGGAAAGGAAACCTATTCCATTGTTGGCACTTCAAACACTCCCTGCAAACTGATTCTTTTAATTGCATTCTCCAGTAGTTTCCACTTTCTGTATTGGATCCAGTCTTGGAATTGTGAAGTTCCACCTTGCATTTAAAGATGAAAGACTACAATATCTCTATGGGCACACTGTCTCTGAACAAATGCCATGAATGTGGCAATTGCAAACTCTGCTGATTGCTTAATGTTATTAAACATGAATTTGTATCTTCACCATTTCTGAAATTGCTGGCCAGTATTATTCAATCCACTGACTCCTGATACAGTGAGCTGGAGTTTCAAAATGGGATTGAGAACCTGCCACCTGGATGATTTCAAGGTCCTGACCCCGTACCTCAGCTGTGTCGCTCTCGTGATGCGATTTTCAAATGGTAATGCCCTAATTGGGCAGGAGGCGAGCACAGAGTCCAGTAGTTGCACCGAGTGTCTACAGGAGGCAAGAGCTGCCTGCCTGGTGCCAGAGGCAAAGGCAAGCGGCAGCCATGATGTGGCCTGCCACAGTCTGGCCGCGGAGAGCAAGCAGAATGAACAGGTGAGGCAGTGGTTCCATAATGAAAAAGAAATGCCCTGTGCTGGGCCCAGCGCAAGGTCCCTGTGGGACGAAAACATTTCTTCCTCAAACAACAAAGTTATTCCCCTGCTCGTTGCGAGCCTGACAGTTGCGTACTAGCGTGCACCAGACTGGTCGGGCTGTCCGGATTGCTCTTTGAAAATCATGGTGCGGACACCCCCGTCCCTTAACGAGCTCCTAAAGGAGCTTAATGGCCCCTTAATTGGAGGCAAACAGTTCCCCATTCCCTCCCCTTCGCCCTCACATTAAAAATTACAGACTGTCCCGGAGGCGTCGGGTTCCGGAGATGGCCACCGGGGCCATGATTTATAAATCGCATCCACGCCGGGTCCTGACCCCGTTGCCTTTTCAAAATCCAGCCCAGTGAATGTGTTTTCCCACATTGAAAGGCTTCCACTGCGTATGGTTCACGAGTTCACTTCCATCTTTTAACTAATGCAGTGTAGCCTTTTTACCTTTGTACTTCTGAACAATGTCTGACTTATTTACCTGCTATTTACTGACAGAAATTAGAACAAAAAACAACTTCATACTTATCCATCATTGATACAGTTGTATTTAAGTCAATACCTTACAAAGCAATTTGTTAGGAAGTCCAAGTTCTGTTGCTTATATAGCTGCTCTGTTACATGTATCTAAACACAGAACCTGTCCCTTGGTGGGAGGAAGGGAGGAAGATATCGGTGCACATGGAATGAAATGTCTTTCCATGTTTTGCAGCAATAAACTCTTCCTAGATATAGCAAAAATGCTTTCAAAATTTCTCCCCCACCCATTTAACTGCAAAAGCAGTGTCAATTTTCCAGTTACTCCCTCATAGTCTCACTTGGTGAGATTGCCAATTTGATTCTCATTTTTGCTGAATTTTGAGCAATTCTCTGCTATGGATCTGTGCTCATTCAAACTGCATTGAGACTGGCCAGATATATTTCACATAAAATGTTTGGACTGGTCAAAGAGAAGGCTTCATTCCCAACAGTTGGAATTTGAACCCAGTTCCCAGAAGTATTGGGTAATATGCCTCTCAACTCCTTTGTTTATAATGATCTTGCTTAGCCTGACTAAGTTGCATCTGTACCGGCATGATTTTCGTTCCAATAGAACAATTATATACTTGGTAGGATACATTGTTTTCAAATGCAGATATTTAGCAGAGCTTTTTGTGCCTTATAACATCTTTGCCTGGCTTTTGCACAGAAAAACTGTTGTTAGTGGAGGTGCTGCTGTTCCCCATCCTTATGGAATAACTAATTTTGAAGATAAATTATTCTATACTGACTGGACCAAGATGGCGGTCATGAGATCCAATAAGTCTACAGAAAACAACCCACAGATTGTCTATCAATCTTCACTGAGACCATATGGAGTGACAGTTTATCATGCATTCAGACAGCCATTAGGTAAGTTTAGTTAAATTACATAGAGCTAGATTAGTTGATTTTCATACTTCACTGCGTGGAAGAAAGTGACACTAATTTATGGTACAGAAACGTAAACACAATTTTAAATACCTCTAGCAAAGACTGTGTTTCAGATTAATTCCACTTTTATAGCTTCAGTAGGACGTATACCAAATTGCCACACAAACTAACGCTCCTTTCAGTGGATGACGTTAGGTATTATTTTCATCCTTGTCATCTTATTTTATCTCCTATAGAATAACCTGTAGCTGATAATTGTGCTAAGAACTCAATTTCTTGCTAATGAAATTAAAAACATATTTTATTTCCAGAAAAGAAGGCACTCGTTCATTTCATTTGTTACAAAAATTATTGTATTATGAGTATCTCCACTTGTATCTGTTCATTTGAAATGCTCCTTAAAACCTACTTCTTTGACCAAGCTTTTGTTCATCTGTTTTAGTGCCTACTTCTGTGGCTTGGTGTCAATTTTTGGCTGATTATGCTTCTGTCAAAGTGCCTTGCGATGTTTTACTATGTTAAAGGCACTATAAAAATGCAAGTTTTTGTTATAGCTAGATCAATTTAGCTGGGACTTGTGACCATCAATTATTTTTTAAGATCTCTTGTTTTCCCACCTGTGCATAGAATCATGGAATCTTACAACACTGGAGGAGGACATTTGGCCCTTCATGTGTGTGTTGGTTCTTCGAAAGAGCTGTCCAATTCAATTCCACAGCTTTTTCCCCATAATGCTGCAAATTAGTCCTCTTCAAGCACATATCCAATTGTCTTTTAAAATTTCTATGGAGCCTGATTCAACCGCCCTTTGTGGTATTGCATGCCAGATCTTAACAATCCTGAGTATGAAGAAATTCCTCCTCATTTTCCCTTTCGCGCTTTTGCCAATTATTTTAAGTCTATGATCTCTGGTTACTGACCCACTTGTCAGAGGAAATAGTTTCTCCCTACAACCCCCACTCCCCCCCCCAATAATTTTGTATACCACTATTAGGTCTTCCCTTCATCTATTATGTTCTAAGGAGATCAATCTCAGCTTTTCCAATTTCTCCACATAACTGAACTCCCTCATCTTTGATATCATCCTGGTAAATCTCTTCTGTATCCTCTCCAAATCTCCAGGGCCTTGACATCCTTCCTATAGTGTGGTGCCATCAATTGTACACAATATGCTAGCTGAGGCCAACCCAGTGATTTGTAAAGGTTTAGCATGGCTTCCTTGTTTTTGTATTCAATGCACCTATTTGCAAAACCATGTATCCCATACGGTTCCTTAATCACCTTATCAACACAGTCTGCCACATTCACAGATTTGTGGATATGCACTCACAGATCCCTCTGTTCTTGCACCCTCTCCCCCAGAATATTACCATTTTGCTTTTACTGCCTTTCCATGTTGTTTCTGCCACAGTGCATCACTTCACACTTATCTGCATTAAATTGTATCTGCCATCTGCCTGCCCATTTCAACAATCTGTCTATGTCCCCCTGAAGTCTGCTTCTAAAATGCTGACTAATTGCTGTTGCCAAGTTTTGTATCATCCATAAACTTTGAAATTATACCCCCTTTACCCAAGTCCAAGTCACTTATATATAACAAGAAAAACATGTATGTTTTCCTAGCCTGTGTGAAAAAGTAAAAACATTCTTGACTACAGCTTGCATTAATAACTAACTGAAAAACATAAGCTAAAACTTTTAAACAGGCTACACATCTGATTATTATATTTCTGGACTGACATTTGGAATGTGATAGATTTAGAATGCAGCTATTTTCAAATCAAATATGATTGATGCTTACATTAGGTTTCATTAAAGTCAAAAGTTATCCAATTGTTATCCATTAATTGCACTTCTTTGGTAATTCATCAGCCATGCTAATTCATGGATTTTTAGAAAGGATTTGTATATTTTTATTATATAGTTGACTTTGCTTACTATTAATAAGCTGTCAATAGTTGCTGCTTTTATAAATGTTAGGACTTTCAATCAGGTGATAATAGTTATATGTTACGTACAAAGAAAGGATAAAGAATGACAGTAAAAGACCAGCTGGTCTATTGAGTCTTTCTCATTCAGCCATGTTACAACTAGGCAACATGAACTCGCAATGTTGATAAAATACTATAGGGCTGGATTTAATGCGGCTGTTTGTGTGGGAATTGAGGTCTGCAGGGCCGAAGAATAGCATCGGACGAGTCCGCCTGGAAATCCGACCTTGTGACTTTGGTTCTATATCTAGTCAGTGACCGGAAGCTACCAAGGTGGCGTTGCCGCTCCAACATGATGGGAGTGTAATTTAAAATGTAGAACACTTACAATTAACATGCAAATGCATTAAAACTAAGCGTTTTAATGGGGGGCTTGGAATTATGGACGACGCGCAGCCCTCGTGTATCTTTAGAACCCGGCCATTGAAAGTTGGCAGCACTGAGGCCTGCAACAGGTAGGCAGCCATGACCAGCACTGGATAGGGAAGGGGGTGGGGGGGAAGCAGAAGCCATTGTTGGACTGCAGTGCATGGGTTGGCTGGGTCACAGGTGGCATTAACAGCTGAGCAGGGTCTTGGGTGGCAGTAATGGGTGAGCTGGGTATCGGGTGTTCTGCAAATGTATGCTGGGTGTCAGGTGTTGTGCAAGCAGGTGCTGGGTGTCGAGTGGTCTGCTGCAGGGGCTTGGTTTTGGGTAACAGTATAAGGTGTCCAAACTGTTGGGTGAGAGGCTTAAGTGCCTATACTGCTAGTTGAGAGGGTCGGCTATCAGAAAGGGTGTGAACTGAGGGCCATTTAGGCAGTCTGCTGGGAGAAGTAGCAAATGGAAAGCTAACGAGGCAATTTGTCTCTGCAAGGGCAGCATTTTGGAGCCCACTGATAACATGGCATGGGTCTCATACATCCATCCTGTCTTTTTGGACCCTCGTGGCATGATGCAGCGCCTCCAAAGGTGGGTGCTCCAGGAGGCAGCTGTGCCTGCCCATGAAGCCCCATGACGTGAGCAACAGCAATCAGCCATGCCAAGAAGGGCCCACCTGCACCAGAGAATGTTCCGGACTCAAATCAACTACCTTCAAATGTCTGAGTGGCATTGTGAGTGAAGACTACATCTCTTCAAGCAAGTCGTCACAGACTTATGTGCCCTGCTGCAGGACAGGTCAGGACCTATGGGATTTGGTGGGCACCCTATGCCTGTGGCATTGCAAATCACCATGGGACTCAACTTTTATACGCATCTGGATCATTCCAAGGATCCACTGGGGACGTGTGGTGTCTCCCAAGCAGCAGCCCACTATTGCATCAAGGATGTGACCAATGCCCTTTTTAAGAGGGCTGGTGACTGTGTGCGCTACCAGACCAACCAGGCTGAGAGGGCCATCGGATTCAGGGCCATTGCTGAATTCCCCAGGCGCAAGGTGTGATAGATTACACATATGTGGCCATCAAGGCTCCAATCGACCAGTCAGCTGCCTTCATAAGCAGGAAGGGTTTCCATTCAATCAATGTTCAATTGGTCTACAGCCACCGAAAGCATTTCCTCCAGGTGTGTGCCCTCTTCCTGGAATGCAGCCACAATATCTACATACTTAGACAGTCCCAGGTGCCACAGCTTTTCAGGCCCCCTGCTGGCCTTCAGGGATGGATTCTCAGGGACAAGGGCTACTTTTGAAGACATGGCTACTGACGCCTGTGAGGAACCCTCATACTGCAGCAAAGGAGAGGTACAACCCTTGCCATGGCTGTACCCATGCAACCATCAAGTAGGCCATTGGGCTGCTGAAGATGAGATTCTACATACGAACATACGAATTAGGAGTAGGAGTAGGCCACTCGGCTCTTCGAGCCTGCTCTGCCATTCAATAAGTTCATGGCTGAACTGATTACTCCACATTTCCACCTACCCCCAATAACCTTCCACCCCTTTGCTTATCAAGAATCTATCTACCTCTGCATTAAAAATATTCAAAGACTGCTTCCACTGCTTTTTGAGGAAGAGAATTCCAAAGACTCACGACCCTCAGAGAAAAAATTTCTCCCCATCTCTGTCTTAAATGGGCGACCCCTTACTTTTAAACAGTGATCCCTAGTTCTAGATTCTCCAACAAGGGGAAACATCCTTTTCACGTCCACCCTGTCAAGACCCCTCAGGATCTTATATGTTTCAATCAAGTCGCCTCTTACTCTTCTAAATTTGGTGCCTGGATCGATCCGGTGGAGCCCTGCAGTGTGCTCCAGAGAGAGTCTGGCATATCGTGGTTGTCTGCTGAGCTCTGCACAATCTAGCACTGGAGAAGGGGGAGGCCTTGCATGATAAGGATGTGATTGAACACCACTCCTCCACCAATAAGGAGGATGCAGAGGAGGGTGATGGGCAGGCAGCACTGGATGTTGAAGCCCTTGCACTGAAAGTCAGGCACATTGAGCGACATGCCAAGGATGCAACAGACAGTCTCATACCTACCTGCTTCCAGCCACCATGAGGGCCTCTCAGAGTGAAATCAGCAAAGCCTCACCTCAATGCATGCAGTCTGTTGCCTCCTTTCTATTTGTGTTCCATGCCTAGCACCCAGCTGAACCACGTGCTATGGCCCATGGGAGACACTACTTAAATGAGGGCTGTGCCTACATTGGCATCCTAATGGGGAAGGGTGAAGTCAGCAACTCTATTAAGACATGATGAAATAATAATTTTCCACAGTGAAAGACAATTTCAAAAATTAAAGAACTTTACATGAAAAAACAAATGTGAAGTGTCAAACACCCATGAAACCCCAAGTGTCTCTGTGGTTTTCTTTATATGGTTATGAGTGCTTCTACACAGTGTAACCCCTGCACCAGCAAATGGGCTGGAGATAGGCTGTTGATCATGCTGCCGCTTGGCCTGGGATGACTTTGGTGGCTGTCCTCTGGCTGCCTCAGGCCTGGAAGGCCCCGGCTGCCTAAGTGTTTCCTGCATGAGTGCTGGACTCTCCTCAGGCATCGCGGCTAATGGAGCTGGGCTCACTGGCGGAGGGGCTGAGGAGCTGCTGTCCACACTCAAAGTGCCCTGAGGGGAGCCCCCAGCTGTAGAGGTCAGCCTCTCCTCCTCCATTTCAAGGTTCACTTGAACATTCCTGCTAACCAGAGAAGGACGAGGAGTTGGAGAAGACTCCAGAGGCCTTGTCCTCCTCTCGCCTTGCCACTGCTGCGTCGAGCTCATGGCCAAGGCTGGTGTGCAGGTCTGCATGCATTCAGGGATCTGGCTTTCCATGAGGGTTACCAACCTCTTGATGGAGGAAGCCATGTGTTCACATGCCTGTGACATGGCAGCACTCATGGCATGGTTGGACTCCTCCATTGTCTGCTCTGGGCTGCATATAGCCTCTGGCATCTCTGTCAGATGTTGCCTTATCCCTCTCTGCAATTCCAGCATAGCCTGTGCTGTCGACACCAGATACTTGTCATGAGGCTGGGGCTCTGCATTGGCCTGGCCACCAACAGTCCTCTGACTGTCTGTGGCCTTGGCTGTCTGAGTCTCAGCCAGCTGCTTAGGCAAGTGTACAGTTCTTCCACCAGCTTGTGACCCTGATTCTACAGCTGAGTGGAAACTCACTGGGGTGAAAGTATCTGTGCTAGTGGAAGGTGCAGGAGAGTCATGTGACGGCGCATCCCCTGACTCTGGATTCTCCTCAGAGGTGGAATTAAGCCCCATTTCTGCTAGAGTCTCCTGCGGGTGGCGACCTGCATGAGACAACACAAATATGTGTGGGTTAGGATATACAGATCTCATCATGCTTGGGTCTCCAGTAATGAACTGTATGTTGATGGAAGGCAATCCTCACTCTCGCGCTGAGACTCCAGTCTCACCATCTGCTATTGAGCGGTCGCCCTGGGTCCCCGCTAGTTCAAGTGCTTCCTCCTCAGTCATGGAGAGAGGCCTGATGTCTGGGATGTTTCTACTAGTTCGGGATGTCTCCCTGCTGTTATGGGTTCTCTAGTCCTGCAAGTGGAAAGAGGGAAATAGTCACACCTCGCAGAGAGTTCAACATGTCAGTTCTGCTTATGGCAGCCCCTCAACCCCTGCTGGGGTTTCCTATATAGCTCATTCTCCTGTCAGCTCTCAGGACAGTTAATGGGGATGAGCTGTGATGGAGGTGGCCTTTGGTCGAGATGCAGCCATGCATCTGTCATGATGAGGTAATGCTTAATCTCCTCTACCAGCACCTTTGTGGTGCCTCCTTCCCCATGTCCCACTTCCTCCTGCATAGCCACTTGCAATCCTCAAAAAGGAGAGAGATATGGAGCATTCATTTTGGTAGAACAAAGGAGGTTGATGACACCCATGCGGCACTGAACCCATGTTCGGGAGGTGACCCCACGGCAGCTGACCACCTCTGCAGTCTCAGGCTTCCTTAGTCAGGCAGGAGGACCTCTTCTTGCCATCGCTGGGGAAGAGAACCTCCCACCTTTCCCTTGCAGCCTGGAGGAGAATCTTGAGGGAGGCATCACTGAACCGTGGGGCCACCCAATGTCTTCCTTCAGCCATGGTCACGGCAGGCTTGTATTCAGCTCCTTTCCTATCAGGCAGCAGAGGCAGCAGTAGGGATCCTGGGGGCAGTACGGGCAGCAGAAGGGGTCCTGGGGGCAGTACGGGCAGCAGGAGGGTCCTGTGGCAGCAGATGGCACTCAGAAAGGTAGTCTTTTAAACCAGACATGAGTGAATGCAGGGCTGGCAGACCTTTAAATATGGCATCAGCACCTGCTCCAGAGTCAGCTGACATCATATTCAACATTCCGAATCCCATCCCTTTGCGTGATTGGCTGGGCCCTATGGCTCCATTTTGATAATTAGCTGCCTGCCGCACGATAGTGGTGAATAGGCTGCACACGTGACGTGCGGGGATGGCGCCCACTTCCGGGTTCGCCACTGGGACCCATGACGGGCTCACTAAATTCAGCCCATAGTTAACTCTGTACTGATTTAATACAATTTCTACACTGTTAAGCAATGCATGCAGCATGACAATTCCTTAAAATAGTTCACACACTTAAATCTGATGTCTGCTTTGTTTTGTACGTGCTGATTTTAGTAAGGAATCCGTGTGGCAGTCAAAATGGTGGATGTGAACATATCTGCATCCTCAGTCATGCAGCAGACAATGATGGCCTGGGCTTCCGATGCAGGTGCAGGCTGGGTTTTGATCTTCACCATGATGGGAAACATTGCTATGGTATGGAAATGGTCCTAAAATTCTTTTACTTTTGAAGATATGTAAGGATTATCTCCAAACATTTCCAATGAGATACTCTACAGCCTCCTTTTGTTGTTTATTTACACTACCTTCATTAACCTCCTAGTACTTAAGTGGTTTAGTATAAACTTAACAATTAATTACATTGTTGGAAATATCATGGTTCAAATAAAGCACAACACAAAGCAACTATGTGATTTAGACAGTGTATCACAGAAAAAAGTTCCAAGAACAAAGCACTGCAATGCAGCAAGGAAAGAAAGAATAAACTTTCACAACCCCAGGAAGTTCCAAAGTGTAAAGCCAAGAAAGTTCCTTTTGATGTGTAGTCACTGTTGCAATGTCGGGAAATGGGCCAGCCAACTTGCACATAGCAAGGAATTAACTGTTTTATTGATGCTGGTTGAGGGATGTATATTGTCTAGGACACTGGGCGAACTCCCCCCGCTCTTTTTCGAATAGTGCAATGGGTTCCACCTGAGAGGACAGATAGGTCCTCAGTTTAACATCTCTTGCAAAAGACTCTCAGTACTGTACTGAATTGTCAGCCTAGATTTTTGTGCTCAAGTCTCTGGAGTGGGCCTGCTTTAACTCTGTTTTGAGTGAGTTAAAATTGGGCCCTACCTAGTGTCAGAGTTTTTAAAAATTAAAAAAAAAAGTGTAGGCTTTATTACATTATTTCCCCCATTGTTGCAATTAAATGATTTGCATCTTCATGGTTCTAAAAATGTAAAGACTAGAATATTGCTGTTACACCAGCACTCCCATGCTCACAGCAGGCAGGCTGTGGTATAGTGGTAATGTTACTAGACTAGTAATCCAGAGCCCAGGTTAATGCTCTAGGGGCATGACTTCGACTCCCACCATGGCAGATGATGAAATCTGAATTCAATTAATAAAATCTGGAATTAAAACTAGTCTAATGGCAACTGCGAAACCACTGTCAATTGTTGTAAAAAGCCATCTGGTTCACTAATACCCTTTAGGGAAGGAAATCTGCTGTCCTTATCTGGTCTAGCCTACATGTGACTCCAGACCACAACAATGTGGCTGACTCTTAAAATGCCCTCTGAAATGGTCTAGCAAGCCACTTAGTTAAAGGGTAATAAATGCTAGCCAGTGATGCCACATGACACAAAAATGAATTATATGTTAACCTTAGCTCCTCACCATTGCCCCTCTCTTACACCTTTTTCTCCTGTTCTTTTACTGTTATTCTTTCCTCCCCTCTCTCTCTTGCTAATTGTCTTCCCTGTCCCCTCTCAATCATCCTTTTCAACCACCTCTCCTCCCTTGCTCTCCCCATCTCCATCTTGCCCCTTCCCTCCATCCTCTCCCTTCTTCCTCCACATATTGGTCTCCTGCACTCGGTCCAGTTGTCCCTCTGCTCTGTATCCCTGGTGGATGTGAATATGACATTTGGTCTTGACTCCTTGTGCTAAACTGAAGAACGTTTTGAACACTTTTATGTTCTGTCTTCTGCAGCTGTGACCCAGTTCCTACTGTTTTCATCCCAGCTGGCTGTGCGTGGAATCCCTTTCAATATCTCCACCCAGGAAGATATCATTCTGCCTGTGACAGCGAGCCCCTCTTACTTTGTGGGACTTGATTTTGATGCAGCACAGCAAACAATCTTTTTCTCTGATACAAGGACGGATCTGATTTATAAACAGAAAATCGATGGAACAGGTAATAACTAAATTAATGTAAATAATCAACTTTTCACATCTTATTCATTTTCTCAATGGAAGGAGTGTGGGTTGTGATTCTTAAACAAAATGGGCTAAATTTTCCGGTCTTGCTGGGGATGGGAATGAAGGTGGACAGGGCCCGAAAATACTGGTGCCCGTCAGCATGCTGATTTTCCAAAACTGGCACCAACGAGTTTGACCAGGGTTGGGGGGGAGGGTGGTATCGTGATCCAACCCGATCCCTGATTGAGGCCAATTAAGGTCGTTGAGGAGCTCATTAATGGAGTGTTGTGATTTTCACTGGGGCACACAGGCTGCATGCGCTGTCTGGGGCAGGCCAGGTGAAGGGGAGGGTGTGTACACAGTGGAGAGCCAGTGAAGACTGCCCCAGAGAATTACCCTGGCCCCATCAAAGGGTGAAAGGTGCAGAGGGGGACACGGCCATTGACAAAGAGGCACCTTTGGCACAGCACAGGTGGTGGGGAGAGTGGGCAATGAGCACTTGGGCTGTGTAGAGTGTCGTCATCTTCCTGCCATCGCAGGGCATAAGTGCAGGGGGCAAGGCTGCCAATGACAAGTGGGTGGCCAGCTGACCACAAGGAAGGCAGCAGCTGTCAATGGGGACATGACTCTCAGATTTTGGGTCCAGTGGTGATAAGGAGCAACACCCTCTGCAGGAAGGATGGAGCCCTGGACATTAGAGCGGGCAGAGAAGAGGGACGAGGGGCAGTAAGGACACCGAGGCGATACCCTCAAAATAGGATCTACTGTTAAAGTTGGAGCTAACTTGAAATGACCAAGATCCAATGCCACAGGAGACTGCAACTCTCTAGGCAAATGGTCTTAAATATTTGTGTCCAATTCATGCCATGTCCTGCCAATAGCTGTCAAAGTCACTGTGGCCTTGAACCTCTTCGCTTCTGGCTCCTTCCAAGGCTCAGCTGTGAACTTTGGTGGCACCCATGTGGCCAAGAAGTTACGCAGTGACCGCCCAGACAGATTCATCAGCAGGAAGGGCTTTCACTCCATCAATGCGCAACTGATCTGTGACCACAACAAGAACTTTCTTCATGTGTGCACTTACTTTCATGGCGACTGCCATGACTTCTTCATCCTCCGCCAATCCAAGCTGCTGCAGCTCTTCACTCCAACCCCAAAGTCCGTGGATGGATCCTCAGGGACAAGGGATATCCCTTGAAGAAATGGCTACTCACACCACCATGAGAGCCCCAGACAGAGGCACAGAGGTGATAGAACCAATGCCACCCGCTCACTAGGACAACCATCAAGTAGAGGAGGCGGGGGGAGGATGCAGAACACCGAGGTGCGCTGGCTACACAGGAAGGTGGCCAGGCATGGCACGGGGCGTGTAGATTTCATCAAGGTGCCATGAAAGTCAGGGATCATCTTATTCAGGAACATTTCAGCTGAGCCCCTCTGACTCAGGATGAAGAATATGCTATGCAAATCACTCTGAGGTACCTGTGCTAACACTTGCCATAAAGATGCAGCCTGGAACATCTAAACTCTTTCCCAATGAAGGAAGCACATCTGCCCTGAGGCTTTGCCAATGCCATTGAGGAATCCTAATTTCCTTCACCACCTCATACCTTTTTTCTTGTCCCGCCAACAGACATGTGGCTTAAAGTGTCATTATTAAATAATGCTCAGAAAGGAAAACAGTGCACAGATATGGCAAGAAGACACATCAGTGAGCCACTCAATGAACCACACAACACGGTAGCCTCCACACTTGGCCACTTCTACGCGGTGATCCCCCGTGGCCCCGGAGGAGATGGGGGCAGCCTTCTCACTTGCCTTGGCTTGCAGCTGAGATGCAAGTGACGGTCGCCCTCATCATGAAGGTGCCTGTGGATGCATCTCCAGAGGTTGCTGCACCTGCATCGTTGCTTGGGCAGCCTCCATCACTTGGCCCTCCTGCACCGAGGCTCCCACTCTCAGAGGGTCCAAGAAGTCCAAGAGGATGGTGAAGGTGCCCTGTGAGCATTGGCACCCTCATCTTCCTTGGTGACTGCCTTAGCCTTTGGTGGGCACTCTGGATAGTTGGAGGGGGACACCAGCTGGGACACAACTGGCATCCCTTCCAGACATTGCTGCGCCACCAGCGCCACTGATTGGTTCAGCTACACGGCCTGTCATGCATCCTGTGGATGTCAGTGCACAGTTCCTGCATGCATTCCAAGTGCTGTCGCATATGGTTCTCCATGAAGTTGGCCACTCTCTCCATGAAGTTGGCTACTCTCTCCATGAAGTTGGCCACCCTGTCCATGGAGGAGCTCATGCTGTCATAGCTCTGAGCCATGGTGCCGTACATGAACTGGATAGACCCCTCCATTCTCTGTCCGTGACCCCTCACTGCCTCAGGGAACTCTGACATTTGGGACCACGTCTGCTGCAGCTGGTCTGGATAGAGCCTTCTTTGAGCATCTGTGCCCAATTGAGTCGGGCTGTGTTTGTCCTCCCTCCTTCAAGGGGGACTGTCCACAGCTGTCTCTGCCTCTGGCACCTCCTCCTGCACACTAGTGCTGTGCTCCTCACCCAGTGCCACCTATCTAACCACGCATGAGGATCCACCAAGGTGCGAGTACCTGCTGTGCTTGTAAGGTGTGATGGTGCTTTTTCAGTTCCTGGTGGTCATCTGGGGCTGGGTAGGGAGAGGGAGAAGCTCTTGTGGGTTGGAAGTCTGCACTTGTGGGAGACACAAGAAGAGATCATGAGAGCTAGTCTTGGAGTGAAGAGGCCTCTGCAGTGCTGAGGCGTCCCAATGCACTCAGTGTTCAGCATGCTTTCAGATAGGGTGGAGTGCAATGCATTCGCTTAATTAATGTTTTGTCCTCTCTAATCACCATCCCATTTCGCCAGGGCCGCGTCCTCCTAATCTGTGACCCTGACTATCTCCATTGCTCGATTCTCCATCACCATGATGATTTGAAGGTATTGCACCCCTCTGCCTGTTTGGCCCCTCTCTTGGGCATTATATGCTCATTTCTCCTTCAAGGCCAAAAGTGAGAGAGATAAAGCACTGCTGTCCTCTGTGGCTAATGGTATCTGCTCCAATTCATTAGAAGCTGCACGTATAGGGCGGCACAGTGGCGCAGTGGTTAGCACTGCAGCCTCACAGCTCCAGGGACCCGGGTTCAATTCTGGGTACTGCCTGTGCGGAGTTTGCAAGTTCTCCCTGTGTCTGCATGGGTTTCCTCCGGGTGCTCCGGTTTCCTCCCACATGCCAAAGACTTGCAGGTTGATAGGTTAATTGGCCATTATAAATTGCCCCTAGTATAGGTAGGTGGTAGGGAAATATATAGCGACCGGTATGGATGTTATTGGAATATGGGATTCGTGTAGGATTAGTATAAATGGGTGGTTGATGGTCGGCACAGACTCGGTGGGCCGAAGGGCCTGTTTCAGTGCTGTATCTGTAAACTAAACTAAACTATCCGTGTTGACAGGTCCTCAGCAGCACTACAACTCATAGCCATTCTGAGGGATCTATAAGTGCCCTGAGCACACACTCCTCCCATATTCAGGAGCAGCATGCACCCTAAGGCTGCTCAGCTGGTGTGTCTGCTGGAGGGTGAATACCCAAAGAGCTGTCCTGATGGTTAGGGGTTGCATTCACTTTGCCAGAGCATATGGGGCCATTGAACCTTTTCCTAGACTGGATTCAGACTTTTTATATGACGTTTCTGCTGCTGACGGCAGCTGCGATCTCAACGCAGGCCTGTTTGGCCTGTATTGGTGGCCTCCGCCTGCCACTCTTCAGGAAGAGCATTTCCTTCCTCTCCCTCACAGCTTCCAGCATGATCTCTAGGTAATTGTCCGGAAAAAAAAATGAGGGGCTGCCCTGCCCCGGGTTCCCTCAATGAGAACCTTCTCTGCCTTTTTCAGCAATGGAACAGTTGGCCCACCTCTGTTCCTGCCCCATGGCCATTAATTGGCCGCCAAACCTGTCTCCACATAATTAAGGGATTGCTGCTGTGAAAATTGTGACTCAATTCTGTTTCCCCCTGAGGGCCTGTTCAGGAACCGGCAAGACTCCCAACTTCCTTTTCCTGCGCCGACGTGAAAATCCAGCCCCATAGAGAAGCCTCACTAACTTTTAACATTTTATAAGATAGTCATAAATATTCAAGTATTCACTATAAATACTGTGAGTTTGCATTTCAAAATTACATACAATACATATATAAAATGTTTGTAATAAGCATACCAGTATTAGTTTTACAAGTTCCTATAAATATGAAAAATATTGCAAGAATCGAAGATCTATGTTTTTGATTTACAGGTGTTTAACTTCCACTTGTGTCGCAGCTGTCTAATTAGATTCTTTTTTATTCTGCCGTATCGAGACACAATCTCATAAGTTCCTCGCTATCCTCTTAAAGTTGTAATTAAGAATACTTTTATAGCTTGAAGTGAAATTCCTACAATTTTTAAGAAGATATATCTGCCCAGTTTCGCCAACAAAGGATTAATCATTTGTTCTAGTGTCTTAACTTCAACAAATCACCTTGATGTACTTAACTAGGGACTGAGGTTAGACTTTCATTAAACTTGAGATATTGAGCTGTGGACTTACACTTTGATGAGCTGGTATTTTTCCCTTCCCCGTTACAGCATGTGTGTTAGGGAAAATAGTTATCAAAACAGCCAGAGGGAATGGAGACTGGGTGGTTCACTCTCTCTTCGTGTCTGGGACCTGGATTTGAATTTTCTGGCTTGCTCCCTTTTGCTCCTACCATTTATCACTCCCACTTTCATCTTTCTCTCTCTTACTTGCAAACAACTCTGTATCTACTGTTGAGTGAATTTGAGAATTAAAATCAATAATGCTTTTCCTCTATCTGATATATAGGCCGGGAAGTCCTAGTTGCCAATAGAGTGGATGGAGTAGAAGATCTGGCTTTTGATTGGATTTCAAGGAATCTTTACTGGACTGATGCACGCTATAGCAGCATTTCTGTCCTGCGACTAGCTGATAAATCCAGGAGAGCAATTGTTGAGAACTTGAACAATCCTAGATCTATTGTTGTGCATCCAGTGATGGGGTAAATAAAAATTCAGTATTCATAGTTTTCACCCGGTTAAATACTGTGGATGGAATTTTGAGTAACCTTTGTAGATTTAATAGGAGCTTCACTTGACTATAATTTGTAATTTTTGGATTTACTACTGTTATATCTACTTACAGATATATCTTCTGGACAGACTGGTACAGACCTGCAAAAATCATGAGAGCCTGGGGTGATGGGTCAAATGCAATGGCAATAGTCAATACAACACTTGGTTGGCCAAATGGTCTTGCCATTGACTGGAGGTAAGCCAAGCTGATCATTAATAGGCTAATTCTCCTGAGTCCCTGCATCTGTGCCCAATTGAGTTGGGCTGTGTATGTCCTCCCTCCTGCAAGGGGGACTGCCCACAAGCTGCCGCTGCCTCTGGCACCCCCTCCTGCACACAAGTGCTGTGCTCCTCACCCAGTGCCACCCTATCTAACCACGCACGAGGATCCGTGGTGAGAGTACCTGCTGTGCTTGTAAGATGTGAAGGTGCTTCTTCAGTTCCTGGTAGTCATCTGGGGCTAGGGAGAGAGGGAGAAGATATCTTTTTGAACAATAAAGGAATTAAGGGATACGGTGAGAGCGCGGGTAAGTGGATCTGAGTCCACGAAAAGATCAGCCATGATCTTATTGAATGGCGGAGCAGGCTCGAGGGGCCGGACGGCCTACTCCTGCTCCTAGTTCTTATGATCTTATGATCTAAGCTCTTGTGGGTTGGACGTCTGCACCTGTGGAAGACACAAGAAGAGATCATGAGAGCTAATCTTGGAGTGAAGAGGCCTCTGCAGTGCTGAGGCTTCCCAATGCAACTCAGTGTTCAGCATGCTGTCAGATAGGGTGGAGTGCAATGCATTCCCTTAATGAATGTTTTGTCCTCTATAGTCACCATCTCCACCATGAGTGCCCATTTCGCCAGGGCCACATCCTACTAGTCTGCGATCCTGACTATCTCCATCGCTCGATTCTCCATCACCATGAGCGGCACAGTGGCGCAGTGGTTAGCACCGCAGCCTCGCAGCTCCAGCGACCCGGGTTCAGTTCTGGGTCCTGCCTGTGTGGAGTTTGCAAGTTCTCCCTGTGTCTGCGTGGGTTTCCGCCGGGTGCTCCGGTTTCCTCCCACCTCCAAAAGACTTGCAGGTTGATAGGTAAATTGGCCATTGTAAATTGCCCCTAGTGTAGGTAGGTGGTAGGAGAATGGTGGGGATGTGGTAGAAAATATGGGGGTAGTGTAGGGTTAGTATAAATGGGTGGTTGATGGTCGGCACAGACTCGGTGGGCCGAAGGGCCTGTTTCAGTGCTGTATCTCTAAATAAAAATAAATAAAAATAAAAATGATGATTTGAAAGTATTGCAACCCTCTGTCTGTTTGGGCCCTCTCCTGGGCATTATATGCTCATTTCTCCTGCAAGTGAGAGCGATAAAGCACTGCTATCCTCTGTGGCTAATGGTATCTGCTCCAATTCATTAGAAGCTGCATGTATCATTTAACATTTAAGAGTCATGGGGGTATGTTTTCCACAATTTGCTATTGGTGAACAAATAGTTTGAACTTAAAACAGATTTTATATTTGTGCAGGATTTTTGCTGGCTTTAGCAAATGAACATGAACATTGACATGAAAATAAATGATCATAGTTTATTTTGATTAGGCATTATTAAGCTTAACAGAGTAGTAGGATACAAGTTTCTACATCATAATTTCTGATTTCTACCGAGACATCCAGAGGCTAGTCAGTGGGAACGAAGCACTTCTCCATAGATGGGAAGAAAAAAGATATAATCCGTCACTTTCAAACCTCTCATTAATCTGATTAGGGCTTGGCCAACAGCAGTTTATACAGGGATCTTGGAAAGTTATCTGCTCATCATTTCAACTAGGAATGGTATTTGTCACACGACCAGGAGACACAGGATAACATTTCTCTTTTAAAAAAGAAACAGGAGACGACCTCTTTTTCTGTAATAATTAAAATAAAATTGAGTTTTAAATGATTAATTTGATAATTTAAACCAATATTTTGCATCGGCCTTCACAATGGAGGACACTATTAACATCCCGCAGATATCAGATAAGCAAGGAGCTAATGGGAGGAAAGATCTTGTAACAGTCTCTATCACGAGGGACAAAATAGTTGACAAACTAACGGGACTAAAGGCAGACAAGTCTGCAGGACCTGATGGCCTACATCCGAGGGTTTTAAAGGAAGTGGCTGCAGAGATAGTGGAGACATTGGTCGAAATATTCCAGAACTCACTGGATTCTGGGAGGGTCCCAGTGGATTGGAAAACCGTTAATGTGACGCCCCTGTTCAAGAAGGGAGGGAGACAAAAAGCAGAAAACTATAGGCCAATCAGCCTAACATCGGTCATTGGGAAAACGCTAGAGTCCATTATTAGGAAGAAATAGCAGGACATTTAGAAAAGCTTAACGCAATCAAACAGAGTCAACATGGTTTTGTGAACGGGAAATCATGTTTGACAAATTTGCTTGAGTTCTTTGAGGATATAACAAGTAGAGTTGATAAAGGCGAACTGGTAGATGTAGTGTATTTAGATTTCCAGCAGGCATTCGATAACATGCTACATAAAAGATTATTGCACAAGATAGGAGCTCACAGCATTGGGAGTAATGTATTAGCATGGATTGAGGATTGGTTAACTCACAGAAGACAAAGAGTCTGGATTAATGGGTCTTTTTCAGGTTGGAAAGACGTAACTAGTAGAGTGCCACAAGGATCAGTCCTAGGGCCTCAACTATTTACTGTCTATATTAATGACTTGGAGGATGGGGCAGAGTGTAATGTATCCAAATTTGCTGACAATACAAAAATAGGTGGGAGGACATGTTGTGATGAGGACATAAGTAATCTGCAAGGGGATATAGATAGGTTGAGTGAGTGGGCAAAGACTTGGCAGATGGAGTTTAATATAGGAAAGTGTGAGGTCATGCACCCTGTTAGGAAATATCAAAAGGTAGACTATTATTTAAATGGAGAGAGACTTCAAAAAGTGCAGCACAGAGGGATCTGGATGTTCTTGTGCCTGAAACACAAAAAGTTAGCATGCAGGTGCAGCAAGTAATTAAGAAGGCAAATAGAATTTTGGCCTTTATTACTAGGGGGTTTGGAGTTTAAAAATAGGGAAGTCTTCTTACAACTGTACAGGGTGTTGGTGAGGCTGCACCTGGAGTACTGTATACAGTTTTTGTCCCCGTATTTAAGAAAGGATATACTAGCATTGGAGGCAGTTCAAAAGAGATTCACTAGGATGAAGGGCTTGACTTATCAAGAATGGCTAAACAGGTTAGGCCTTTATTCATTGGAGTTTAGAAGAATGACAGGTGATCTTATTGAAATGTACAAGATTCTGAGGGGGCTTGACAGGGTAGATGTTGAGAAGATGTTTCCACTAGTGGGGGAATCTCGAACTAGGGGGACATAGTTACAGAATAAGGGGACACTCATTTAAAACTGAGATGCGAAGGAATTTCTTCTGTCAGAGGGTAGTGAATGTCTGGAATTCTCTACCCCAGAGAGTTGTGGAGGCTAGATCACTGAAAGTATTTAAAGAGGAGGTAAATAGATATTTGAAATCTCGGGGAGTTGAGGGCTATGAGGAGCTGGCATAAAGAGGAGTTGAGGTCTGGGGCAGATCAGCCATGATCTTATTGAATGGCGGGGCAGGCTTGAGGGGCCGAATGACCTACTCCTGCTCCCATTTCTTATGTTCTTATGACTTTGAATTTTAAAAAGTGCTTTCTTTGGCTGTTTGTTGAATAAAAACAAATGTTCTCATGAATTTTCTTAAAACAAATTCAACCTCTACTGTTCTAAGGAGAAGAGAAAAACAAAAAGTGATATTTCTATTGGTGATTGAAATTTGCCTTTTAGTGAATGTCTAAGTAAAAGATTTTTTGGTTACTCTGCAGCAATAAAAATTCAATTCTGATCTAAATTATAGCTACAGAATGATGAATAAATCTGCA